>NC_141138.1:93691507-93997559 GCF_053477565.2 Lygodium microphyllum
ACTAGGGATTTTGCATTTTTTTTAAAACGCTTGACAACGTAATTGGATTCAGGTGACATAAAAGACTTGGTGTTATTATTGTCCTTGCAAAGAATTACCGTTCCTTTATGAAGGCCTTTGATTGAATCTTCCACCACAATGAGATCTAAGATTTAAGAAATGATTGAGAAAATTAGAAGCACCGAAAAACCCAGATATAAATCTATCTTGATATGCATCGGAGGCATCGAACTCAAATGTGTGTATTTCAAATGAGAATGAAGGATTGAGGTAGATATAAATCTACCTTGATAAGCATCCTCAAATAGTTTCTTTATCATGAACTAGAATAAAGACTCCAAAACACTATGTTTTGAGGTATGACCTCCCAATTTCATTATGCAAAAACATCCCACTCTTGCTAAACTTGAAGCTTGAATTGTGATTGCAAAAAGCATTCAAGCATCTCCAATTGAAAGACATTCCACTATAAAGAAGCTCTGAGCATGAGATGATGCAAAGTGCGCATAATCTCCTCTTTGCCAATATACTTATCATGAGAGTAACCATTGGATTGTCTCATCCAACACAAAACATAATGACCATCTTCAATATCTTCAAAGTGCAAAATGTAAAAGGATTATTATGAGCTTTGCATCCTTTCATTGAGCTTGGTACCCAAAGTTACAACCACAATGCAAGCACTATGTTCTTAATCATCTTCGTGCAACCTTTTGAGTGAAGAGTTTATCAAAGTAATATATGATGTTTTTCCTCTTATTCCAATTGCATAGCTAGTAGATCTAGTGATTAAACCATTGTGAGTGGTTGAAGAGATTAATCTTCCTAGTCATGAAGTTGTTGATCCCAAGTCTTCCACAAATATAAAGTACGAAAATAAATTTATCACTTATTATAATACTTGAGATCAAGCCTAAATTGTTGATATACTTGAGAACAAACTTAAGAGTGATGATTATTTCACCCATAGAAGAAAAGCATAGCTTGGTGGTGAAGAAAATAATAATAATAATCCCCATAGTACAAAAAGTATTGGATAGTGATATACGAGTCAATGATGCAATAAATTGCTTGCTCGAAATGCAAAACACTATACACGAGCAACATCAATCTTAAAGTGAATTTGAGACTCCAAAGCCTTCACATGTAAGTTGTCTTGTACATGTGGCATACCTAATTAATTGAAATATTAATTTAAAATGTTAACAAAATTATTCAACATTAGCGTTAAGGCTTAAAGATTGTGATTTCATATATACAATGTCGCCTGAATTGCAAAAGCCAAGATAAAAGAGCACGAAAAATTTTCAATCAATCCATAAAACTTTGGCTTCTATCATCTACCATGCTCCTCACATTGATGATAACAATTCTCGCCAATCTTCAACATAGATTGAGATCATTCCAAAGACCCACCTTCATGCAAACTCCAACTAATTGGAAGTCCACGAGCTTATATTTGCTTGGATACCATTATAGTGAGTAGCATATGCGTACCGTGAGTAGAGATTGTTGAAAGCCTCCCCTCACCTCTCTCCCCCTCTTAATTCCATACATAACTTCAAAGAGACCAAAAGGAAAGTACTGAAATATAACCAACCAAAGAGAATAATCCTTCAATAAGAAGCTAACTTAATGCTCACTGAAACTCAGCAATTAAAACTCACACCTTTATGCACCAACGAAATATATGATGATTCAACATCAGCATGAGAATGATTTTTAACATACTTGAATCAATCCCAACAAATTAAAACCAACTAGCCCCAAAATAAATCCATAAACCAAGGATGCTCCACAAAACCAACTAGCCCCAAAATAAATCCATAAACCAAGGATGCTCCACAAGCACCCTGGCTATAAAGGAGTACCAATAGTAGCTTCTACAATACACTAACACTTAACACTAGCCAATTCATAACTTATAGACTCGCTTGCTAGTGGAATCATACATATATGCTCAACGACTCAAACAAACATCTCTCTCAACTCTCTGATTCAAAGAACCATCTAAAGCCATCATCCTTTTAAAAATATGCCCCGAAAATGCAGAGGACGACTATCTCCAACTGTGAGCCCTCTGCATGTATAGAGGAGAACCATTTAAGGCCATCATCCCTCTAGCATACACCTTCTAATAAGAAAGCCAAAAAACTTGACCAATCTCTGCACAACTTTTACATGGATACAAGATTAAATATTTCTAGCATTAGAGCTTTTTCATTCTCAACTTTTATTAGGTTCGTGTCCTCTTTCAACATTCTCTGAGCATTCACCGAGAGTGAAAATGTCCATGGAATCCAATAGTACAAATTGGTCATTTCTGGACAAGAGTACTGCATGTACGAGTGGAGCCTTTTTTAGCATTAGTCAGCAAACATTTCTGGACGAGTACTGCATACACGAGTGGACCCTTTTTTAACGTTAGTCAGCAATCACAGAAATAGAGATACTTCCAGTATCAATTCATACTCCGAATACAGGTGATCATATCATACCGCCTGATTAGATGCTACCCTAATCAGAAAATATAATTACACCATCCTGTTATTAGCTGATTTCATCGCAAGAAAAGACCAAATACTTGAGCTTAATGCTTGCTTGCTTGGGGATGCCTGTCTGGACACAGCTTAGGGATGTTTGTCTGGTCGCAGGACATACATCAGATAATATATTGGTTGTGTAATCAGGTTGATAGTGTACAAGGGAAAGAAACAGCTGGGTCCTAATCCTGATTCGCTATTGCAGTAGTAAAAGGTTACTGTCACGAGCTACATAAAGTGTACATCAACCTCTGCAATAATAGAGGCACTCAAATCGCTTTGTCAGTCATAAAATGTCTGAATTGTTGCACTGCAGAATGCAGAACGGATAATGGTGTGCCTTCTCTTCATTGAAATGCATGGAGTCCTTCAAAGCACTTAGCTCAAACTCTGAAAAATATATATCATTGGGACTTCGCCTTTTGAAGGTCATACATCACACAAACATTCGCAGCTGAGCGTATCTGCAGTCACAATTGACATATTAGATGGAATGAAGTATGAAAGTATCTACAACAGTCAAGCATGATAGTCCTTACAAAAGGAATCTACTAACGAAGGTGCTTTATTGTATATCGATACTGTTATGTATCACACATCAAAAGAGTATAATACAGAGTATAACACTCTCAGTCCTAGCCTTAAGTACTGCCAAATTTAAGCATAGGAAACCTAACCATTGAAAGAACAAGCAATTAAATATGCTACGAGTCATAATGCATGTATTGGACTAATTAGCTACAGTTTACTCTGAACCAAGAAACAATAAACATTGAACATACCTGCAGAACATTCACCCATTGCTTGATTGCCCAACCAGGTAAAGCTATAAGACCAGGAATCACCCAAGGTGATGACTTCACTATTGAATGATGTATCACCTGAAACATACGAAACAGTGAGTCTTCTTTTAAGAAAAAGTCAAAACACAGCTTCGATAGAGATCAGACACTTGCATCAAGGATGCTGCTAAATTGATCATCTGCGATGATATATAGAATAAGATAAAGCACCTGGCAGACAAGAAAAATGAAGAATTCAACCATCATTCTGAGACATCAAGAAGGAGAGTTTTTAAATCAGAGCATTAGACTGCTAACAATTGGGATGACAAAAAATTCAAAAAACTTACTTCAGCACCCACACAACAATAGCCCATAAAAATTCGATACTGGTAGTAGGCCTTCAGCAGCTTGCTTTTGCTATCACCCATATCCTTGTGGCTGGTTTTGCTTGCCAGGAAAGTGCTGCACAACCCCACCTTTTTCCATGAGGACATGCTCATCACCTAGAACAAAAGTTTGTGTTTCACCGAGTTTCCAATGCCTCATTTTTAAAACATGCAACCAATTTCCATGAAGTTAGAGGATGCTGATCACGAAGTTAACATTACTGTTTGTTGACAAGATGCAATTACAATTCCAGATTTCTTGATTTTTCTTTTTCATTCTCATTTTGGTTCTCCCACTTGGATTGCAGTAGCTCATAACCCATTACAGCAGATTTTGACGAGTAGAACAGCACATGCTAACTGGATGCAAGACGCTATATATTCCATGTCAACATGCTAACTCCATGCAATATATGTCACATTCACATCCACATGCCTGCCACTGCCAAGCAACAATCAGGACCAACCAGACATAAACCTTGGCCTTGCTGTGTTTCCTCTTTGCTGCCTTTCCTTTCTACCTTTTGCTTGTTCGCAGGGAGCCAAAAAAGCACATGCAGAGAAATTTATTGCCTCTTCCCCTGGCCTTTACTAACGTATGAAATGTTCCATGTTTACAACCCACAGAGCAATGACAAAAATTCATCACTGGACAAAAACAGCATGACACCCTAGCCACCTATGTTCTAATCCAGAAACACCACCACAGCCTTGTGACATCAAAGCTGCATTTAAAATCAATAAGATCATGACAATTTCATTTCATTGACTGGTACTCCAGATTGTGATCATGATTTTGAATCAGTTAAATCTGGTCGATTCAAGTTTCAAAGCTGGGCAAAGACAACTATAACCTCGAAAATCATTTCAACAATAAAACGTACACAAGAAGTTTACCCTTTTTGTTTCCTCCTCTAAATCTTCTTTCAAGAAAGAAGATATCTCAAAATCGGTCTACCTGCACCAACCAAAATTAGGCTTGCAGATTGTTAAAGCATGACCACATTGAAGATGGGTAACCCCTGGCGCCCCCCGCCTCCCCCACACCACCCCCCCCCAAAAAAAAAAAACACATGCACACAAACAAGGAAATGTATTTCTGCTCAATCCAAGTGCCCAACAGCTAAGCTCAATTACTACCAATCTAGAGTGTGGAAGAGCGCTATTAGTCTCACACAGACACATCAAAGAGGGACACGTTAAAGGGTTGAAGATGGGCAAACCCACTGCTCCCAAAAGAAATGAAGTTTTCTCAACCCAAGTTCCTTGGGTTGAGCCCACAAATCATGCAACAATATGCAAATGCACACATGCTCCATGCATATATTCATTGTGCAATAGATGAAGTGATTGTTTACAAAGAGGACAAGTATGGAAGAATGGACTATGATTTATCTCCTGGGGCAGAATCACATGTTATCTTAAATTTTATAAGGAAAACAAGTACATGTTGCAAAGTTACAATTTAGAACTCTCAAACTTCCTAGTTCGAACTTTGTATGTCCAAACTATGTCACTTTTGTAGTCATAAAGGAGTCCATACTAGTAAGTCAGGCGACAAAACATGGAGACACTTAGTTATGACCAATAGATAGATCGTAGTGTCACATTGTGTCCCCATTCTACATAGAACAGTGAAATATTGAATCATATATCTTTCTAAACTTGGATTACGAGTTTGGGCACATCTCTATGTAGGGTATTTGAGGAATCCTAAAAAGCCATATTTGACTAATGCAAAATAAGAGACCATCTCAGTGTCAGTACCTAGCATGGCAGAAATTCTGAAAGACCATTTTCAATGGAGAGGTAATTAGAGGCCGTGTAAATGTTTGTATCTAGCATTGGAGGACCATGTAGTTATTTTTGGATTTATGAATGCAAGGCCATATACTTGCTTCTTAGTATACAAATGGATTTTGAGAATGACCTAGAGGCCATCATAGGAACTTGAGAATGGTGTGGGACTTGGATTACAAGAATGACCTAGGTGATTAGGATAAGATCCAAAGAATGGTCTAGGAAATTAGTGTATTCAAGGAGTAAACCTGAATATCTATGGATTTGATGGCTATATGTGAGCATATTTCATTCATACAAGGCATGCTTAATACAGGACAGTATCAATACTTTTTAAGCATGTGAAGATTAAGGGTTTTTGGTGACAATTGTACGAAAACCAATTGTGTATGATGCATAAGCTACCTTTTGTCAAAGATAGTTTGTCCAGGCTTTGCGATTGTTTAGTATCCACCCATCTAATTATTTTTATTTTTTATAAACTGGCATTGCATGTCTAACATGCATGTTGCAAAGCGTGATGCATATTGCCAAGTACACAACCCTCTCATACATGTTTGACTAGCACTTCAGTAAGGGCCAATCAAGCACCATGTCATGCCTTTTCAAGTGAAGCAAACAACCATGGTTCAAATGACTAGACAAAGCATGCCACAACTCAATGTGATCAATGACCCAAGCATCAACTACCATACCATCCTCACATGCACTCTTCTCATAACAATCCATCCTATATAGCCCATTGTATAACATGCCGGTAATGATGATTACATCACCACCACTACAATCATGCTCATTGTTGAAAACTAACCAAGAAGCTAGCACAGAACCTCCCCAATGCCTTTAATATCATACCATCCCTTGTTGCCACAAAAAATTGATCCCTCCTTGGGTTCTTATCAGCATCGTCGTCAAAGTGCCATGCATCCTTAGTCTCAACCACTGATGAGAACTGTATGCAATGAAGGATCATAAGAGCATCTAACCACAAAAGCATAATCTTCTCCTAGGCTTAAATGAGCTGTGTGTGCTACCTCATCCTTGCATCTCTTCTTCTTCCCATCATCTTTTGTAACACTAGAGTCAGAAGACGGACCTGCCTTGCCCTTAAGCTTTTCCCCTGATTGCTTCCATGCTTTCCCTTGTCTCTAAGGGAGGCTGCAAAAGCCTAAACCTCTAAAATCATGCCTGATTCGTAAACCCATAACTCCTATAGCAATAAGAACACCAACTCATTAAAAGAGAATGCATTGGCATTGCCCTTAGCAACCACGCAAAAAGTAGTAGCAAAGCTTTGACAAGAATCTAGCAATCCACCCAAGATTGTGGAAATAAGACTCAATGCATTTGTAGTAATCTCATCAATTTTGGCCAACTCCTTGAGATCTTTGATTTGCATGATGTATGAATTCACAAAATCTCCCTCATTCATGTGCTCAATGGTCAACCTCCAACTACTTATGCAAGTCTACAACATGCTTGTCATTGCACACCTGATACAATAATGCAAGTACATCCCAAGCATACTTAGCCATAGAACATGACCAAATATGAGGAATGACCTGCCTCTTGCATGATATAACAATCCACATATGTAGATGTGCATCCCTTCTGTCCCATCTTAGTTGTTGGGAGTAGAGCGGCAGGTTTTCAGCCTGATCCACTACTAACAACCAATTCTCCACCATTGGAAGATGCTTGCTGCTACTACACATTTGGGCCTGCAAGTCTCAACTATGGCCATAATTGTTTTGCCACCAACACATGGCACATTATGTATGCCTACACGGATAATTAGTGCCATTTTTGTCATTAGTGTCAAACATTCTTTTTTTTTTCCAGTAGAATGTGGCTGATTATATTACTCAAAAAAAAAACTGATTACAACAGAGTGCTCATGCTCAACGGAATAAACTGGAGCTAATGCAAAGTCACCACTACATCATGTATACAAGCCTCTCAAGGCGGTCTAGCAGTGTCAAACATTCTAGTAAGATCATTATGATATACCATGGTGACACTATCTCGTGCATATGCTAAACACAAGTACAACTTGAAGGAGTGCCACAGTATCCAAAATGGGGCTGTTTTGCTAATGTTTAAACACCTAAAAAAGCACACAAGAAGGGAAAGAAATGGCAACACCTACTTATGAAGGCACCGGATGGTGGTAGTGCAATTGGTAAATATTAGGGCTGTCAAACTAGACAAAAACATCCCTAGGATTTGGAGTCAAGTATATGAAAATTTAGACAAAAATCACTAGAAATTTGACAAGAAAATTTGGAGGAAATGTATTGCATGTGAAAGGGGCTTAAGCCATAAGTGCTCAGATAAGATAAGTGGGAAACAATTGATAAGTAAGCACTGACCCTTTAGAAGAGAGAGAGAGAGAGAGAGAGATTAAATTATAACATAAGTGTGATTAAGAAAGGATAAGCTATCAAAAGTAAAAGAGTGAGTTTAGCACAAGTAATACTCAGTCACATTGATGAGGCATAAAAGGTGTAAAAGGAGTCAATTAGGGCATCCAAAAATTAATGAGCTAAGTCTCTTCACCTTCCTCACAGCTTCCATGGCTTCCCTTCCTTCTTTCTCTCTCTTCTTGTCTTTCTCTCTCCTTCTCTAATCTTTCTCTCTCTTTTCTGCAATCTTCACTCTCTTCGTTTGTCTCTCCTCAAACCTCTTCTTTACAATTAGTATCAGAGTTGCAAACTTTGGTTCTTTCATCCTTCCTTTTCTTTGTATCTAGTTTCCTTGTCAAAGTAGGAAACCCTATTTACTCAGGTACACCAAGTACAGGTACAACAATGAAGAACCACAATAATTAGTAGTCCCCCGCACGTAGCTGGCAACTTTCTTGAAGAATATACCAGAGCTATAGACATATGTAAACGTAACAAGGCTATCTTCCCTTCCTTCTTTCTCTCTCTTCCTATCTTTCTCTCTCCTTTTTGCAGCCTTCACTCTCTTCCTTTCTCTCTCCTCAATCCTCTTCTTCACAATTAGAATCAGAGTTGCAAACTTTGGTCCTTTCATCCTTCCTTTTCTTTGTATCTAGTTTCCTTTTCAAAGTAGGAAACCCTATTTACTCAGGTACACCAAGTATAGGTACAACAATGAAGAACCACAATAAATAGCAGTCCCCTGCACGTAGCTGGCAGCTTTCTTGAAGGATATACCAGAATTATAGACATATCTAAACGTAGCAAGGCTATCTTAACAAGTTGTTAGTAACTTTATGCAAATTTTAGAGATTCTTAGTAAAGGAGATCACTACAGGAGTTAGAGAAGGGTAAAGCAACTACCATCTTTTCATGAAAACCTTCTCTCTTCTTCCTTCCAAGCATTCAAGAAGGTGCAAGGAGAAATCTTACTCTCCTCCCTTGAACTTCACTCTCCACGTGCAAAAGACACCATAGAGATATCCTACAAGCGATTTAGAGCACACCCATTACCATCTGGCAGTGCTTCAGGCCACGTAGTCCCCTTCAAGGCAAACTCACAAAATGCAATGCAAATTTCACTTATTTTTCTGCTGTTTTTTCCAATTGCTCCCTCGCTTAATCACTTTCCCAAGGTCTAACCCAAGAATTAGTACTAGCATTGGTCGGCATTGAAGCATTTCTCCTCATTTATTGACATCTCTTGCCTTCTTGAAAAAATCCTAATATGAACAACATAAGGGCAACAATAGCCACACACTCCCACCTTTCAATCTTCAAGAGAGCTTCATATCTCATTTCCAAGGCCTACCTATAGCAACTCTTGATCAAGGTTTGCTCAAGATTGAAGACTTGAAGCTCAAGATTCAAAGGATCCTTCATGGCAACCATGAAAACTTCTCATAAGCTTTCCAATTCTTGAAGTGAGGCGTGAG
Source organism: Lygodium microphyllum (assembly GCF_053477565.2). Lineage (NCBI taxonomy): Eukaryota > Viridiplantae > Streptophyta > Polypodiopsida > Schizaeales > Lygodiaceae > Lygodium > Lygodium microphyllum. The sequence goes on from NC_141138.1 coordinate 93,700,902, forward strand.
CAAGGTTCATGGGAGTCACCCACAACAATGCATGACTCTAATGCTTGGAGATTTCAAGACATTGAAGACATTTTGCTTCTATAGCTAATTTGGAAGAGAGATTTAGGTCTCTTCATTGCAAGAACTTAATCTTACTCCAAGAATGGAAGATGTATGTCATACTGATTGCAATCTCTCTTTTAGCCATTTGTTGAGCATATGTTCAATTGCTTGAGACATTAAGAATTCAGCCCTCTTCTATATCGGTCATCATCCTTTGCATAGCATGGGTCAAATTATTATATTAATCCCACTTAATCGTTCATTGGATATATAAATGATTATGGATCAATCTAGCCTCATTTCTTGAGTTGAGATTGTAATCCCAACCCATAACCATATTTGATTTGTGTGACCCTTGAGTAATTTTTTATTTTTTTTTTAATCTAAAAGGGGTAAGATGGTAACCAGCGAGTCACTAGGCTAATGAGGTAACCCCTTCCTCAACCTACTTTCATTATTACTACTACATCTCATTGATAGCAAAAGCTCTCTTTTGATCAAACTTGCATTGAATTGCATGCTATCTGATTAGACTACAATGCTTTTGCCATGTCTGTTCCAACTAAGGAAAAAACCCAAACAAGATGGTAAGATAATAGTAAGGTGACCCTCCCTTGCCGCTAACAACCTTGACAGGGTACACAACCCAGTTTGAGGAGGAACTTTGCACACCCCTCAAGTCTTGGACCCCAAAACTTATTTGAAAGTGCAAGTACATTCCCCTTTACCCATTTGAGGAAGATGGGAAGTGGAAATTAGATGTATACTATAAATCTATTGAGTAGAGATTGAGTGTATAATATTCTAGAATCTTGCAAGGGTCGCACAATGAACGTCGATCACAAAATTTCCATATTATTATTGTGGGAGAGCTTTGTAGCTCAATGGGTTACCGCAAGCCATAGTGCATGATCCGGATGCTAAGTTTACGAGCAACTTTTGGCAAGCAATTTTCAGGTCTATGGGCACCAAATTGGTTTGATTTACAAAATATCACCTCCAAACTAATGACAAAACAAAGAGGGTTAACAAATGGCTTGAGATGTATCTCAAATACTTTGTCATGGTGTACAGCATACTTAGGATTCACGGCTCTATTTGGTAGAGTTTGCATGCAACAACTCCACTCATTTCAACATTGAAGTGTCCCCTTTTTAGGCATTGTATGGGTATAAGGTACCCCTTCCTAAAGTCCTCTTCAATGATGAGATAAACCCTATTGCAAAGAGAAATTAGAATACATATATACCCTACTTCAACAATGTAAGGTGAATCGTAGGAAAGCGCAAGACCGCATGAAGCTCTATGCAGATGAAAAGAGTAGACACATGGAGTAAGAGGGAGAGTTAGTCCTTTTTGTTGAGATGAGTGCGCAATGAAGTGCGAGACAAAAATGCAGCAAGGGCAGTGCTGAGAGTGAGAAGTGAGAAAATGCCAAGATGAGTGTACTAGTTGAGTGACAATACACAAAGAATAAAATGTATTTATATATTAAGGTACAAATAAGGGTGTGTTTACACCTGTAAGTTTATACACACGGCTCCATTTGGTAGAGTTTGCATGCAACAACTCCACTCATTTCAACATTGAAGTTTCCCCTTTTTAGGCATTGTATGGATATAAGATACCCCTTCCTACAGTCCTCTTCAATGATGAGATAAACCCTCATAGCAAAGAGAAATTAGAATACATATATGTCCTACTTCAACAATGTAAGGTGAATCTTAGGAAAGCCCAAGACCACATGAAGCTCTATGTAGATGAAAAGAGTAGACACATGGAGTAAGAGGGAGAGTTAGTTCTTTTTGTTGAGGTGAGTGCGCAACGAAGTGCGAGACAAAAATACAGCAAGGGCAGTGCTGAGAGTAAGAAGTGAGAGAATCCCAAGATGACTATGCCAGTTGAGTGACGGTACACAAAGAATAAAATTTATTTATATGTTCAAGTATAAATAAGGGTGTGTTTACACCCGTAAGTTTATATACACTGAGATTTTACACCCAACAACCTCCCACTTAAAGACCCAAAGTGGTACCTTTAAGCTTGCCAACTACCACTAATCAGATGCAATGCTCATGCTAAGCCTTTGAAAGACTCTTAGTGAGAACATCTATAGGGTTATCTTGGGTTTTGACCCTAGTCAGTGTGACAAGACCATTATCCAAGACCTGCCAAATGAAGTGGTACCGAACACATCCGTGTTGGGTAGATGTATGAAACATGGCATTCTTAGCCAGACACACTTTGATTATCACAACCAAGCATTGGAGTACATGAAGAGAGACCAAAATCCTTGACCAAACGGCCAAGCCAAATAGCTTCCTTAGAAGCTTCTGTGGTTGAAATAGGCACTTAGTGCCACAATTTTCTGCAACCTTGAACACTAAGAAATAGCCCCACCAACCAAAGTAAAGACATACCCACTAGTAGACTTTCTAGTGTCAAGATCTCCTGCCATGTCCGAATCACAGAATCCCTACAACTCTAGTGTACCCTTTCCATAGCATATACACTTCTCCCATGTACCTTTTAAGTATCTAAAGATACATTTCACTGCTTTCCAACGTGGCTTGCCAAGGTTAGACATGAATCTAATAACAACACCCACTACCTGAGCAATGACAGGGCAAGTTGCAACCATGGCATACATCAAACAGCCACAAGCTAATACATAAGGTATGTCCTTCATAGCACTAGCAACTGCATTATTCTTTGGACAATCAGCTTTGCTAAGCTTTATATGTGGCGGTAAAGGCACACCAAAAGGCTTAGCATCAACCATATTAAATCTGTCAAGTACTTTGCTGATATACTTGTCCTGTGAGAGAAACAACATGTGCTGCCCTCTATCTCTTTTAATGTGCATGCCCAACATGTGTTCAACTACTCCCAAATCTTTCATTGAGAAGACGGAGCTTAGCTGCCTTTTAAGAGCATTTAAAGTATTCATGCTTTCCAGTAGGTAGCATGTCATCCATATATAAGACTAGCACAATAAGGCTTCCATCATCATCCTTTTTAGTATATAAGTAGTGATCTACATGACTGCATTTAAATCCATGGCTAATCATAAAAGTATCAAGCTTTTTATACCACTGTCTAGGGGCTTGTTTCAGCCCATGTAAGCTACGTTTCAGCTTACAAACCAAATGCCCTTCCCCTAGAATAGCAAAACCTTCAGGCTATTTCATGTACAGCTCTTCATCCAAGTCACCATGAAAAAAAGCAGTCTTCACATCCATCTGATCCAACTCTAAATCCAAGGATACAGTGAGAGCAAACAAAACATGGAGCATAGTCATCTTCACCATTGGTAAAAAAACCTCCTAGAAGTCTATGCCTTCCTTCTGTGTATAGCCCTTAGCAACCAAACGTGCCTTGCAGTTAGCCTTCCCATAATACATTTCACCTTGTAAACCCATTTATTAAGGATAGCTTTCCTATCGTTGGGCAAACGTTCAAACTCCCATGTGTTATCCACATGCAAGGACTTCATCTCTTCCTACATAGCAAGCTTCCACTTTCTCTTGTTTTCACATCATTGTGCCTCTCTAAATATTAGAGGCTCACCTTCATCAATCAATAAAATGCAATCCAAAGATAGCTGAAACCTTTGTGGCTGCCTTCTAATACATATAGATCTTACCCAATGATCTGTATTGTTAGGCAATGGGCTTGCATCCTCAAGTATGTGCACACCATCACCTAGTGGCTGATTTTCAGCATTTTCTTGCTGCTATAACCTATTTTCAGCACATTCTTCTTTGCTGTCATATTCCATCCTATGCATCTATTTGCTGTCTATTATCTTCTGGCTGTAGCAGAATAGGTTACTCTGCTCATTTTTAACATCAAAAGGAACAGAATCTTCAGCTAATGGTTGCTGAATGGCTAGCTATTCATGCTGAAATTTAACCTTCTTTTTGTCAAGTCATCATGTGTAGCATTTTTCAACAACTTTGCCTCATTAAATACTACGTCTCGACTACATACTATCTTCCTATCGTGAGAGAGTCAAACTCTATAACCCATCTCTCCCCCATCCCCATATCCCATGAAGATGCCCCTGATGGATTTCATGTCTAGTTTAGTCCTCTGATTTACAAGAACATACACAAAGGCATCACAACCAAAGACACAGAAATGGTTATATGAAGCAGGTTTGCTAGACCAAACCTCTTTAAGAATGTCATTTTCCAATGCACGATTGGCAGAGCGATTGCATACATGAACTGTAGTTTTAAGAGCTTCTCCCCAAAACTGCTGCGGGAGATTAGCTATGGACAGCATGCATTTGACTCTCTCACAAAGTGTGCGATTATATCTTTCAGCCACACCATTTGATTCAAGATTGTAAGGGGCTATCAACCCCCTCTTAGTCCCATGCATCTCACAAAACTTTTTAAACTCATTAGAAACATACTCGCTCCCATTATCCGTTCTTATAGATTTTAACTTAAGCCTTTTTTGTGAGGTAACAAAGGCTGAAACCTTTTAAAAGCATCCAACACTTCCTTTCCGCTCTTTAACATATACACCCATGACTTTCTACTGAAATCATCAGCAAAAGTGACAAAGTATCATACACCTCCAAGTGAATTAACAAGCATAGTGCACGCATCAAAGTGTACTAAGTCAAGAGCATTGGACTTCCTAATGATACCAGAGTAATAAGGAGACTTCACATGTTTTTCATATATGCAATCATCACAAAAGTCGAAACCAAAGCCTTTTACATCAAATCTCCCTAAAGAGGAGAGAACCTGAAGGCCTTTCTGGCCATATGGCCAAGTCTTTTATGCCAAAGTTCCATCTATGAATGACATTCAGCCACAGCCAAAAACTTGCCAGATAATGCTTTAGAATGCAAATAGTACAAAGTTCACTTTTTGCTACCTTTAACAATCAGTATAGAGCCCTTATGAACCTTCCAAGATCCACCACCAAAGGTAGTAAAATATCCTCTTACATCAAGCTGCCCAGCTGCCAATTGACTTTTCTTTATGCCGAGTACACATCTGACATCTTGTAAAATCAGCTCTTTGCCATTTTCAAGAGCCAAAGTAAATGATACCTACACCCACTATTTCACATACATAATTGTTGCCCAAATAAACCTTGCGTAAGCAAGCTATAGCGTATTCAAAAAATGACTCCAAAGAGGGAGTAACATGAAAAGAGGCACTTCTGTCCACTATCCATGATTGGGACACCCCATCATGAGCTGAAAGTAAGGCATCAATCACCTCCTTTTTGGTGATGTGCATATCACCTGTTGCTGCCATAACATCGACATCATTACATGAGGCTGCAACAAGTATCTCTCCAGTGTCAATAGCTCTTCAATGACCACACTAGATGCAACATTTCCCTTTGCAACTTCTTTTGAGGGAGAGCTGTCATCATCTTTCTTATCATCCTTGGTTTTCTTTCCTTGTTGTTTCTTTCTTTCTTGCTCTTCCTTGTAGTACCAACAATTGGGGCTTTTTATGCTCTTTACGCCCACATTGATGGCAAGTAACATCCTGATGTTTGCCCTTGCTTTTACTCTTGCTTTTGCCTTTATTTCTTGCATTATACCTCTTTTCTGACCTCCCTCTAAGGTGATAGGCTAAACCATTACTTTCTTCACTAGACTTTCTTTTGACTTCTCATTGAGAATAGAGCCCCTAATACCATCAAAGGTTAAAGCAAGGTTGTTGCTTAGTAACACAACCAAAGACTCCCAACTATCAAGCAAAGTCATCAACAAGAAAATTGCCTTTGATTTATCATTGAAGAGCTGCAACCCAAAGTTCTACAACTGACTCAGAATCCTTGTGAAAGCACTCAAATGCTTCGATGTTGGCTTAGACTCGTCCAACTCCATGTTCACAAGCTTGTGCATGAGATGCACTTGATTTACTAGAGTTGTATTTTCATAAGTATCCATCAACATTTTCCATCTGGCATAAGCCATATCAAGATGCTTAATGTCTATAAGCACATCATCGGATACAGCCATTTCAATATTTGCAATGGCCTTCTTGTTGAGTCTTGCCCAATCCTCATTGTCATAGATGTATGCTTGATTTCCAAGAGAGTATCATCACAGTCCTTGAGAAACAAAATGTCTTGCCTCTTGTCTCAGCAAAGTGCCAAGTACGAATGACGTTTAATAAATATTAGGCTGAATATTCATCTAGTTTCAGCCCAAAATTCCAAGAGATAATAGCAAGATTTGATCCAAGTTCATGTACAATAGAAGAAGGAATGACTTTCAAACAACAATATAACTGAGACTGAGATTTCAGCATATAATCCATGCATACACCACTGCAAGGTGATCCCACTTCAGCAATATCACCAAAAATGCATTTGCAACAACCCAGATCTGCAAATGATCACTAAGACTGCTGCACCCTGAATATTCAGCAATACATCCACCATGCAGCTCGAGATAGGACTTGTTATATAAATCTCAACCATTAGCTCCGAGAGTTTAGGATCAAAAATTGGAATGACCTTAAGGTCAAGTTGGTTGAATATCGACAATTATTTCCCAAGCTACCCACCACCGAGGATTCTAAATCGCCTTATGACTAGGTCACATTAAATGCACTCCCTAAGCCATACTTCAATTTCATACACCTAGTGATTTCACAACCAACTATGCCCACATTCTATGAGTTCCAATGTTAGGTACTATGTTATGCTAATCAATTTCATAGTATATCCTCCTTAGACGAGACACTTGTCATTACCTCTCAAAGGGGGTAATAGGGCAAGGTAAGAACGCACAAAACTAACCTCAAAATCAAAATCAAAACCAAAAACAAAACCAATCAAGTTAATCATATAAGGATGTTTAACACCCGAATTTGCTCTTAAACCCGAGTGGTAGAATCTACCAAAGAAAAATAGATATTGCCAAACTAACAAAAGGCTGCCCATTTTAACAATCAACGTCAATGAAAGGCAAGAGACACCCAACCATAAACCCAATATTCAGATCTCTACCGCTCAATCCAGTAACCCCTAGCCTTGGAAAGCACAATGGTGGCAACCAAAATCAAGGGCAGTGGAGGACTCAGATCAATATTGCCACCATTCAGCCATCATAACCAATTTCATTCTCAACTCTAGAGGCCATGTTTGGTTGGTCTACTAGACCAGAAACCCGCCTCGTCTCCATAGAGACATTAGAGAATGTGATCTTAGTCCATATTTGCAAGTTACCTCCTAACAAGGTAACCAAAAAGGCCCACTTTACCCAACCGAGCACATCTTCACCTATTTCAATCATTTGATGACCATCATATGACGACCCCTGTCCACGACAATTGTGTCTCCCAAGCCCATGCAACTAGGAATGTCCACTGTGGGAACAACTCCTTGGTCAAAATCCATCGCCTAGATTAGTAAAGATATACTAGGGTTTGCACAAAGGAAACATAGAATATACGAACATAGCTGAAACACATAACTCAAACAATAACACAATAAATGCAAACCCCAAACACAAAATGCAAAATATAAAAACACAAAACACAAACTCAAAAGAAAGATAACTCTAAAGTGAATGAAGCAATGTTGTAAATGAATGAGGGAATGTACAAAATGCTGGAGGAAAGAGTTGTCCAACAATGGATGGCTCTCATGGGAGAGGGCTGAGGAAGGTGAAACTAGCCTTTCTTCCATGGATGGGTAGTATACAGCAACAAACAATAAATGCAAATCTGAAAATACAAATTTACATACTGATCTTGAACAATACACACCCGATTGGCCCCAAAATTGTCACCCCTTTCAGTATTTCTTTAGCTTTATTGAAGAAGAAGTTGATTTACAATGGGATTCTCCCAATCCCCTTCGCAATCCAAACTCCCCTTGCTCTTCAAAGTGACCAGCAAGTCTTCAATCTGACTTGCCCCTTGATTTGCGCACTTAATTGCGTCTTCACCCACTTCATAGATGATAGAAATGCCCCAAATTCAATGGCTGGCTAGTCCTCTACCTGAATGTAGCTGAAATTCACCTTCAGCCATGAAAAATCCAAGTCTTGGAGCTTCTGATTTCTGGCACACTTCCCAAGGCTGCTTCTAAACCCTAACCTCTGCTGTAAATTAGGGCTTACAACAGAGAAAGTTGCAATTTCTCAACCGCCAAGGCTCCAAATGCTGAGATCTTCGAATCAAGGCTGTGAAATGGCTAGGAGATGAGAGAGAAAGCTATAGAGAGAGAGAATTCAGAGTTTTGTCATGAAAAATGACTGAAAATCAGTCAAATGCAGCTGCTGCCCTGCCACAACAGCATTAAATGCTATTGCCTACACATGAGACATCCAAATCAGCTGTCACCTTGTACCTGGATGCAATCGCCCAACTGTGGAGGGTCCGAATCTGCAATTGTTTCCTCAAAACTCACTCGTGGCTGGTTGCAATAGCTGAAAATAAGCTGGCCATGGCTGCTCACAGCTCTCCCACCTTTGCTATAGCAAGAATCCTCTCGTTTTTCCTCTTCTTCAACCTTTTACCAGCCCCTATGGGCAAGTTTGCCAAGTGGCAGCCTTCCCAAATGGTTTTTCCAACATTATCCATGATTAAATATTAATTTTTAGCCTTTGAAATCTAATAATTATTTCAGTGCCCATAAAAATAATCTAACTGGCTAATAATTAAATTGGCTAGGCATCTTCCACTCCCAAGTCTCTCTGTGCCATCTTTAACCATTAGATCGACGTTAGGTACCATTAAATGCCACATCTCTAGTGTCACCAACTAACACTTATGGCCAAATGAATGACCTAGGCCAACAATTGACACCAAATACCACCAAGTACCTGTGCGGCATAACTTGTAACAACTTTTGCCTTTGACATCTCGGGATTTTCTCGAGTCTCGGGCTTGTAAATTTGCTCCAACCCCAGTTGCACCTCACATATGCAACATTTACTTAATCATGTGATTAAAAATTAATCCACATGTTAAGTGAGGTTTCAAAAATACATATCCTCATGACAAAAGATATCAATGGGTGTCATCCACTGGAGGCAGATCTCGAATGCACTAACCACCAACCCAAGAAAAAGGTTGATGAAGAAAAGTAATAAAACACAAAAACAACCTGCTGTGCCAATGCTAGAAATGGAAGGGCAGCAAGCTGAAATTCAAGATGCAGCCATCTCCATGGCTAAAATTGGTAAACATAGGAATGTAACCGCCTGAAGATGACGGCAACTGATCAGGGAAGCAATGGGAGGCTAGACAACAACTGTAGACCACATAGCAACAACTAGTGAAAGAGGACTGATAGTTGGAACCTGCAAGACAAGTGCGTTGAATGGTGGGCAACCTGTCTATTTATAGACACAAAAGGATCCTTCCAAATTAAATGTTGCTTATGAGTCACAAAAACACTCTTAAGATTGTGCACCGTTTAATGAAACTTTTGGTAATTTGCATATTTTGGGGCTGTTTTAAAGAGCTAACCAGTTTGTCATTTATTTTTAGCTCAATACCCCTCTCAAGCCCAAAACTCGAACCAAGAAGAGACTGGAAGAAATACCCAAGCCCATTTTAGCCCAATGCATCCCACCCCAAAGCAACCAAGGCATCTAGCAAAGGAAGCATGTTGGTTGCCCAATGGTCTACAAAGACTACAAAGGCCAAAAGGATGCATGTTGGTTGCCCAATGGTCTACAAAGACTACAAAGACAATAATTATCTTACCAAGGGAGCCTAAGTAATCACCCCAAAGAGGCCAAAGCATCGAACAAGGGGTGCACATCGGTTGCCCAATGGCCTACCAAGGCCTGCAAAGGTGGCTAGAACTGCATTAAACTCTTTTTTTTTTGTAAAAAAGATATGGTTTGCAGCCTTTCAAGTAACTGGGCCTTGGGGGGGGAGTTAGACCCAACACATCACAAAATAGACAAGTTATCCCAACCATTCATGGGTGTCGATGACAAAGGGAAAGAGGTGAAGAAGTATGGTGATGTGGGAATAAGGTACCATTGGTGAAGACAACTCAAGATGTGCTCAAAGGTGCTCTACACAATAAGATGCATAGAGTAATGCTACATGATGAGAATTGTTCACTTGCCCAAGGGCCCTTTTATAAAGATGATGATGATCATGCAATGCGAAGGGAAGGTACGACAGGCAAGGGAGACTGATGTCAAAGACAAATATTAAAACCTGCAAAATACCAATGAAGGGTAGTAAACCCCTCTCAACCATGGATGTCAATGGAGCAGGAACAAAAACATGTTGTTGGTCTTTATATGGTGCTAAGAACCATGATGAATCTAATGATGAAGGTAGACTTGATACCCTTTAGCCAAAATGGCCAAAGGAGAATCAACCTTCTTGGTATGTAGAATATGATTGTACTCAATCCCAAGAGAGAGCTCCAAGGATGATCAAGTGGCATAGGCAAGCCTGAATCTCAACCTCACAAGATAGCTCCATGTTAGTTGAAAAAGCACTAGAATAGCAATCCACCATGCAAATGGATCAAATGGATAAAGATGGAAGACTTTACCCTCCCCAACCAGAAGAAACAGGAAAAAGTCAGCCACTATAGAAGTCGAGATGTGCATGTACTCAATCTCGAGATTGGATCCAATTCTAACCAAGTGTTGTAGGCATACCTAAAACTCAACCTTAAGAGATGGCTCTTATGCCACTCAAGAATGCCAAGACACAATCCCCAAGGTAGTAAGGAAAGAAAGACAGTTGCCAAGAGAAGAAAGATGCCCAAGATCCAATCTTAAGAGAAAGAATACTATCTTCATCTCAATGTTGATGGAGGCAATACTCACTATGGGCAAAACCAAAATATAATCTTCAGTCCAAGTAGGACCTACAATGTTAGTCCCAACTAAAATACAAAACCCAACATGAAAGAATTAAGAAAGATACCTACATACCAAATGTTTCATATTGTGATGCTTTGGATACTATACTAAAAGAAAGCCTAAGTGAGTGTAGAATGCAACGGAAGACTTGAAAAAACATGGTTGAGCCATAAGAAAATGTAGCCTAACTAGCCTAAGGTGCCTAAGGATAGCCTAGGACTCCTAAGAGACTAGCCTAGAAAAAGATAAGTACAAAACCAGTTAAAGATACTACAAGGCATTGACTAAGAGGGAGATCCAAGATCCACCGCATCGGTGGGCAGCCGCTAATGAACACGATGTCGTGCCGCTACGCACATACCATGTAAAAAAATCTAGAGTGTGGCTTTCTTATTGATTTAGAGAGCCAATGCCATTTTAGACATTAGTGTTAGTGTCCATGGTTCAAAAATATTAGATTTTTTGACCAATTTTAGCCAATTTTTTATATTTTAAATATTATCTCTTGTCAAAATCAATAAACTGTAGACAACTTCTAGATTATGATAACATGTAAAAAAAAGCATGTAGCTTTCAACTAATTTGAGAGGATTTTATGTAAAAAGAGAGATTGACGAAATCGTGCGACATGCGATCGTTGTTTTTAGGCAGTGAACAACACTCCAAAGTGGGAGATGAAGTAGTGATCTGGCCGAATTTTGGTCAAGAGTCTTGGTATTTTACCCCCTTGTCGAAGCCAATGGAAGCATCAGATTGGCGATCTGAGCAACATAGAGGAAGATATTATTTTATACATGTTTTTGTCTTTTAGAGTTTTATCTTCTCATAATGCAAGAATAAACTAACAGGCTTCATCTTTGTTAGTATTCTTCTACATTTTCTAATTCTTTATGGGAGTATTCTTCTATGTCTTCAATTTCTTCGAACCCCTTCTCTTCTGTCTACTCCTCTCCCTGAATCTACATTCACCCTACTGTCTCTTACCCCCGTGGTGGACTCTCGCACCGACACCGTGTTAGGGGAAGTTTATGCTATTATCAAAGGTGAATTCCGGAAGATATTTGAGCTGATTTGGGACTGATATCTTTAGCCATATTCAAAGAATTAGCTATAGCATTGTTCTTTTAATTCATTTCTTACTCTACAGAAGACATCTTGTCAAAATATGCAAGTATTATGTGCCCCTACGGCAGGGCAATGTTTGTAAATCATTCATAGATGCTTTGAGTTGAATTAAGAGGAGCTTTTTCTCTTATTTCTTGGCTATAGTAACTTATCCTTATCAAGAACTCAATTTGAAGCTCTCTTGAAGCAAGTCTCTTTGCCCTACAAGCCTTGTAATTGACTCATAAGCTTTTGTCCCTAACAGTCTACATTGAATGTAATCATACAAAGTTGATTCATGCTATGGCATCATGTATGAATGATGGAATGCAGAGTTATTTATGATACATGACAGCATATTGTACTTGATTTTATAATTTGTGATTGCTCTTACAGTCAAGAAAACAAGCTTGATTTGAATTAGAACTTATGAGATAATACTCTTGTGATCTTTGCTAAGAACATGCAGTTGGAAGCTCTATCAACATCTTCAAAAACTTGGCTTGAAACCTTCAACCCTTCTCTTATCTCTACCATCTCCGGAGTCTAAGCTCTTGAAACCCCATCATTCTTCTCTCTCAAACCCCTATGATTGACCGTGAAGTATCTCTTGAACATTTAAACATTCACTGTAATCTACTTATCTCTTGAAGACACATCTCTATCTATCTTGTCCAGTTTTCTTACCAAACCCCTGTGGTGACCTTCAACCTTATGTGCTGCGACATTGATGAACGCGACGTGAAGGTCAGTGTAAGAAAACTCCAAGATAGGGGATTCTTCAGGAGATACTCTACAACAATTGGTGCACATACTGCAGCAGACTCAGCAACAACAAATCCAAATGTTACAACAACAACAACAAGAAAGGCAAGACGAAGAGAAGATTGATTCCACAGCTATCAAGGCCCTAGAGGAAGTTAGGTGGGGATTAAAACAATTTAATGGCCAAAATGCCTCTTTTTCATTCGCTTGTATGTTGAGAAAATGCTCTTCTTTGGTGTACCGCAACATGCATAGAGTCACTATTTTGCCAGACTAGCCAAGCATGATCTTCAAGAAAGAATCCATGATATTTTTCAGCAAGATGCGGATTGGGCTGCATTCAAAAAAGCCCTACGCGAAGAATTCTTCTTAGAAGACTATGGCCTAATGACGAAGAAAAGTTTCACTAATTGGGTTGAGAAACCCAACAAAGGTTTAGCTGCAACAGCTTTATACCATGAGTTTGAAAGTAAATTTGGACAACTTAATGCTGAAGACCAACAGAGTATGAAAGGTCAGAAGATTGAATTATTCCTTAAGGCTGCAGATTTCATTCTGCAAGAGAAGCTTGGTGATCGCCTAGAAGATGCTACCTCTGAATCAGGAGTCAAGACTGCATAGACAGATGTTACTGATGCAATTAACATGATTGCTCGAAGAGAGCGGATGCGACTAAGATTGGGCTCTACTTCAACTTCAACAACTCCATTGATGGAGCTTGTTCCACCTTCAAAATCACCTATTCCTTTGACTAGTCAACCAACTCTTTCTTCTTCTGTTCGTTCTAAAAATGATGCCATGAATGAACTCATTAAAAGGATGTGTGACCTTCAACTGAATCTTACAGAAATTAGTTCCAAGGTGGAAAAGCTGGATGTCAAAGTTGAAGAACGAGGACGATCATCAACTCAAAGACCCATGAGAGAAGGCTTTAAGAGGCGTTGTATTTGGTGTGACAGTCAACAACATGACAAGAGGGAGTGTTCTGCATTCCGTGAGGCTGAAGCACAGAAGCTCATCTTTTGGAAAGACGGAAATTTTCATGCAACTGAAACTGGTCTTCCACTGGAGCCAAATTTGACAATGGTGGAATGAAGAAAAGATTAGAAGATTTAGCTATAAAGAATGCCTACGCAACAATTGATGTAGCTACCTATGGGCTGCAAATTGAACCAACTAAATCAAATTTGAAAGCATGTAAAGCTAATGTGCAATCTGAAGTATGGATACAGGCACTAGATTAAATGGAACGTGGTAAAGCAACCAAAGAAGATTTGGCTAACGCCAGTCAGTGCATTCGAGGAATAACTCGTTGGAAAGAACCGGTAGATTCTTTTTCCGCCTTTGCACATTTGGCTGACGTCAATCATAAAGAGGTCTTGATTGAAGAAAAGAGAATAAGAGAAGATGAACCAGGGCCTTCCTCTTCTGGCCCTCCGAAATGCGTAACTAGAAGAATGCCTGAACAACCAAAGCTTCCTGAAAATATAACCCCAAATCAAGAGATGAAAGATGTGCCACAAACAAAGAAGACCGAAGGAAAGAAGAAAAACAAGCAACCAAGTTACAAATTGCAGTCTAACATAGAATCCGCAACTGATCTCAAACGACTCCTAGAAAAATGAATTCTGGGAAGCAAAATTGAATTCAGCTTAGGCGAAATTCTTGAAATTGCCAAACGTGAATTCCATGATATAATTATTCATATAATCAAAAGGAAAAGACAATATGCTGGTGATGAAGCTGAAGAAACAGTGCATGCTTTTTTGCAAGTTCTTCAAGTTTTTATATAGAATGAAAAGAAGCTGACTTCACAAGGAATTCATCTTGAAGCAGTTAAAGAATTAATTGCAGCAATTGAAGCTGAAGATAAAGAAAGCATGAATGCAAAAATTAAAGAAGTGAAAGCTGAAAATGTAACGGTCGACTGGTCCAAACCAGTTGAGCAGCCCACCTCTCAAAAATAAGGCCGTCTACAACACATGCATAAGGAGGAAGAGGCTTGGTTCATTCCAAGCAGTTACTACTCCCGTACGCATTGGACAAAAAGGGGAAGTTTATGCTATCATCAGAGATGAATTCCGGAAGATACTTGGGCTGATAAAAAATTAGCTAGAGCATTGTTCTTTTAATTCATTTCTTACTCTACAGAAGACATCTTGTCAAAATATGCAAATATTATATGCCCCTATGGCAGGGCAATGTTTGTAGATCATTCATAGATGCTTTGAGTTGAATTAAGAGGAGCTTTTTCTCTTATTTCTTGGCTGTAGTAACTTATCCTTATCAGGAACTCAATTTGAAGCCCTCTTGAAGCAAGTCTCTTTGCCCTACAAGCCTTGTAATTAACTCATAAGCTTTTATCCCTAACAGTTTACATTGAATGTAATCATGCAAAGTTGATTCATACTATGGCATCATGTATGAATGATGGGATGTAGAGTTGTTTATGATACATGACAGCATATTGTACTTGATTTTATAATTGGTGATTGCTCTTACAGTCAAGAAAACAAGCTTGATTTGAGTTAGAACTTATGAGATAATACTCTTGTGATCTTTGCTAAGAACATACAGTTGGAAGCTCTATCAACATCTTCAAGAACTTGGCTTGAAACCTTCAACCCTTCTCTTATCTCTACCATCTCCGGAGTCTAAGCTCTTGAACCCCCATACATTCTTCTCTCTCAAACCCCTGTGATTGACCGTGAAGTACCTCTTGAACCTTTAAACATTCACTGTAATCTACTTATCTCTTGAAGACACATCTTCATCTATCTTGTCCAGTTTTCTTGCCAAACTCCTGTGGTGACCTTCAACCCTATGAGCTGCGACAACAAATACCAAGGGTTGAAGAAACTATGCTACTTCCTTAGGAAGACCCCCTCTCAACCTCCTTGGAATGGCACTACCACTACCGAAAGGGACTACGGTTGGCTTAGGAATGGGGATAGGATTCAACTTTGGTATGGGTAGAAGACCATTAGTTAGGGATGAGATGATTTTAGGTATGGCTCTAAGACCCTTGGCCATTGAGGAACAATTGTCATCTACATATCCCAATTTTTGGTAAAATGTACAAAACCTGTTCTTTTTAGTTAAAAAAGACCATGAGGGTCTTTATGAGGGTAGGAGTGTGTGAATAACTACTCTAAATGCAAAAAGCACAAAACCAATCATACAATAAAGCACAAACTGATAAACACAGAATACAATTAGGCTTAGAGAAACTCAAAGACAGTGAACACAATGAATAATATAGTAAATGACTACTAAATATACAATGCTCATGCAACAAAACACACTACGCAATGAATACTGAACTTCTAACTCTTGTATCTCTATGAGCAAGGCAAAGGTTTCGAGCTGGAGAGCATGCCATACTCCAAATGAATCCCAAAATGCAACAAGGCAACCTCCATGTGTCAAACACCAACAAAGACAGCCACAAAATGCTAGATCTAATACAAACAAACAATAGAAGAGAGGATATGCAATAGAGGAAGAAGAGAAAAAGTCAAGGTAGCAACCACAAACAATAAACGCAACATGGGGAGGAGAGAGAATGTCAGGCCGGAGCTCCAGACTATAAGTACAACCTCCAAAAGGTTGTGTGCAGCTGGACGATAGAAGGGATCAGCAAAACACTAATGTAGAGTAGTCGCCAGCAATGGAAGAAAGAGATGGAGACTGAAATCAAGCGCCAACTTGTAGCAAACAACAAAGGGAAGATCCGACCACGATGTTCTTTGTGAACAAGGTGTGGGCAAAAAAGATACGGCTCCTAAAACCTGTGAAAACGAGATTAAGGGAGAGCGGTGGGTTGCATGTCTATTTATAGAAAGTTTGGGACACCCAAATGAGGGTTTTGCATGTGGGACATAGTAACTCTATAGGATCACATTTCTTTTTAAATAAAAAGGTTTTTTCATTAATTAAGCATATTTGGGACTATTTAATTCAAGCTAATGCAATTTTAGCTCAACAAAGTATACTTCTTCCTTTTTCTTTTAACGGAGGAGACTAACCATCAGCGTCAAAATGTGGTCCGTGTTTATGGTCAATCAAAAAAGGCGGTTGAATCTAAATGTGGAGGTGATTCTTTTTCACTCCTTGCTTCCTTCAAAAGGAACAAGATGGGGATTCATAAATTTGGGCAACCGAGGAGAGTGGTACAATGTGCAAGAAGGGGATTCTTCACACACCAATACTAGAGGACAACGAGTAATACATTTACAAGTGTATGTACAAGAGAGTATTAAAGGTGGCATTCTTGCTAACGATGTACCATGATGCAAAGTTGTATACCTCTAAGTGTCTAGGGATGGCCTAAAACCTTGATACGCATTAAGACTCGATAACCTCTTGTAGGTCTAAAGTGAATGTCTAGATTGAAAGAAGAGGAATCTAAATGTAAAGTCAAAATGAGAGAGAAGGGCAAGAAATGTAAAGGTGAATGGGAAGCACCAAACTCATACTCAAATGAAACAAAAGATGAAGGATTACCTTGTGGAACATCTCTGAACGTAGAGTTTTCTTCAAAACCATATCGGTATCAATCAGGGTCTCCATGGTAACTTACAATTGGTTCTTGTATGACAAAAGGAGCAATACAGACAAAATCAGACTCGCACAGAAATGGATTATACGAACCTACCACTGAGCTTGATTTGTGAAGAGTTTGAACTCTTGGATGTGTCCTAAGTGGATAGTCTTTCCTCAACTGAGAGGTGATCAATCTTGTCAATAGAGTGCTCCAACTAAGATACACCTTGTGAAGAAGTACGGGACAAAGAAGAGTTCATCCTCGACAAGTGATCCCTACAAGAAAGGTTAGTAAAAGGAGTGTTGTCCTCCAAATCAAGACCATAATACCTCCTCGAGGCCTTCATTGAAAAAGCAGTTGGAAAAAGTATCAGAGGATCCACAGATGAAGTCATCTAAGCCATCATGAATTAGTTATGTGTCGTTCATATATCTCACACAAAATCAAGCTCTCCACGACAATCACAAGATACTATCTAAAAGAGCATTGGCTATGATACCATGTGAAGATATGATAGGGTTTGCTGGAAATGGAAGGGTAGCAAGCTGAAAACCAAAAGACAGCAATCTTTGGGGCTGAAACTTGTAAATGCAGCAATGTAACTACCTGAAGATGATGGCAGCTAATCACTATCAGCATTGCAAGGCTGGCCAACAGCTGTAGACCGTGTAGCAACAGCCGTTGGGGGCTCAACAGCTAGTGGAA
Organism: Lygodium microphyllum; assembly: GCF_053477565.2. NCBI lineage: Eukaryota > Viridiplantae > Streptophyta > Polypodiopsida > Schizaeales > Lygodiaceae > Lygodium > Lygodium microphyllum. The sequence continues at coordinate 93,718,904 of NC_141138.1, forward strand.
GAGGGCTGATAGCTGAAACCTGCAAGACAAGGATGAATTGAATAGTGGGAAAACTATCTATTTATAGATGCAAAAGGATCCTCCCAAATTAGGGTTAACTCTCTAGGACCACACATGTTTAATGAAACTTTTGGTAATTTACGTATTTTGAGGCTGTTTTAAAGAGCTAATCAGTTTGTAATGCATTTTTAGCTCAACAAGGCTGCGTCAAGTTTTTTTACTGAGACCAGTGTCAGGATCTCACTTCATTTGACGATGTGTACTACGTCCCCCAACTTGAGGTGAGCCTTTTATCCAGTCAACAACTTTGCCAATTAAAGCAAGCAATTTTCTTTTTCAATGACCACAACCAAGGTCATAGACACTCGAACCACACATGGCAAGGCACGGCCTAATGGCCTCTATATGATGACCTAGTTCCTCTCACAACTAACTGCCTACAACTCTAAATTTCACCATTTCCATACTTAAGCCACTACGTGGGAGCCTACATACAATGAGTGCATATGCCATTTCCACTTTGGACACCTTGGATATGACTCTCTATTAGTTATCACGCCATCAAATGATTGAGGGAATCCCATGCCTTGAACTATCCAAGGATGTTTGTCACACTTGTTAGCTTAGGAAGTAGCATCACACGCCATTCCCTCAGTAAACCATACATAGAGAGCTAAGAAGCTCCTGAGACTAATTCACATTGATTTTTGTGAACCAACATCCATTACCACCCTTAATGGTGCACTGTACTTCTTTTTTATCATGAGTGATTGTTCAAAATGTATTTAGGTATATTTCCTAGAGCATAAATCCGACACCTTCACATACTTCTCTACATAGGTGTGCCTTGTACAAAATCAAATTGGTCATCGTATAAGAACCATGAGGAGTGATGGTTCTTACACAAGCATGGCATCTCTCACTAGCTCACCTCTACCAATTCCCCCTCTCAGAATGGAGTTGTAGAGTGTAGGAACCGGACCATGATGAACATGGCACCCTCTATACTACTCGTAGCAAAGCTCCTGGAATATCTATGGACTGTGGCTATTAACACATCATTGTACATCCTCAACCAGTACCCGACTACAGCAGTCCCTCAAAAGACCCCCTTCGAGGTATTCTTTGGCACTCACCCTCTCATCTCCCACTTCAAAGTCTTTGGGTGTCATGCCTACATGCACACACCTAATGATAAGATAGAGAAGCTCGATCCCTAAGCTGATCTCTTGATTTTCATAGGATACTCCTCCCGGGCAAAGGCCTATCGCTTGTTCGATCCTTGGATGAACAAGATGATTGCCTAGAAAAGCTACAAGATGAACAAGATGATTACCCAAAGAGATGTAGTTTTTTATGAGAGGGATATAGTGCAGCCCACTGCACCGGCCTCCACGCTGATTCCTCTGCCTACTTCATTAGCTTTTTTGAGCCGGGTCTACTACTCCCTCCTGACCCATTCGCAGAGTCTTCCACACCCCAGCCTCCTACACCCACTCCTGACCCATCTGCAGAGTCTTCCACCCCCAGGCCTCTTTAGTGCATTAACCAGTAATTTAGTATCAAGCCAGGATGGTCCCAGATTGGCACACATTTCCTAGGCATCTTGCATTTCATGACAGCATCCCTGCATTCCAGGCCTCTGTCCCCTGCATCCCCTGTTGCTACGCATAGAGGACCTCTCTGAGATGTCCTCATCATTAGGGACATGACTTATAGAGCCCACCCTCCTCTAGACCTGTCCAAGAGACAGACTCCTATGGTCTAATTCTCAAATTTTAATTGTAACACCTCTACTGCTGAACACAGCCCCATGCCCAGCTGATCAATAGCATAGACAGAAAGGAGATTAGAACCCATAGCTCTAACATACAGAATCTCAGAAACTGACTTGTGGCATTAGCAGTACTTATTTGGCCTCCTCAATTTTGAATATTTTTCTTTTTTTTTACATCTCTGTTAGGCTTGTGAGCATGATGTCTTGAAGCTTAGTTTCCTATACTTCGGGAAAAGATAATCAGAAAGAAGTCAATATAAAATGTCCAATCAGTGTTTTAACAACTACGTTCTTATGCTGCTAACATGGACTTTCTCAATGGTAGTCTTAACATGTTCAAAGATTGTACTTAAAAATTTTAAATTCATAAGTCTGAAAACATTAAAAATATTGAAAACTTGGTTTCACCCCATGATATCAAATGAGGATCTTTAAATAAACTAGTGATCATAGATCTCTATCGGACACTACAGACATTTTCTCACACTCTAAATTTGAGGGTCACATTAAAAATCTATGCCTCAATATCTCATCATGTTAAGGGCCACATTATACACTTTGGGAGCCACAGAGCTAGAAAATTCTAATCATTGTATACTTTAGCCCTGTGAAGGGGTCAGCAATTTGTCTATTCCCTGTAACACTCACTCTCAAAGAGGATTCCAAGTCTCAACCTCGACATCAGCACAAACAAAACACCAGGTCTAATTCAAAACAAACACATGATCAAGGCCTTAGCAGAATTCATGCATTGTTTTGATGCATAAAGATGAGAACCATGATTCTGCTCCAGGAAATATGTAGACTTCTGAGCTTCACCACCATTGTCAGCTCCTTATACTTTTCTTGACAGGGCTTCCAAGCCTAGCCAATATCAAAAGTTTGTTTTTACACATACAACACATTATTCCTCTTCTATATGGATGTGTATGAGACTTCACACCAACGAACTTTTAACTTAAAACACAAGGGAATAAAAAGTTTTGAATGTGCTTAAAATCCAGCCTTGCGAGTGTCGTATGTGAGGGCACCTGCTTCAAAAAGGATAATTTGATGCCACAACACTCCATTAAATCTAAACTGCATGCTAATCTAGCACTGCAAAATAGTGTATGAGCATGCTAACGGTAGCCTACAGTTTAAGCTTGTGGATGCAAGTATAGCTTGACTTTTTGTGAACATCAAAATCAATGTTACAAAAATAAAGTGCTGATCAAAGCAGATACCCACCTATACATTTGAAGCCAGTGGCTAGCAATGTCCAAAGCCAGCAAGCCGAGAAACAGCCCAAAGCAGCTTCTATATTCAATGAAAAAGAATTTCCAGTCAACCCTAGAAAGTTTTAAGATTATACATAGAGCCTAAAGAATGCACAAAAGATTTGCACTGTAACTCACTTGTATTTGTGCGAAAGGACCACAAGGAGTCCCGCAGTGCTCACCCTGAGCCAAACCAGAAAGAATACAGGGAATTTAGACACTTGAACATTCTCATATTTACATGAGCGTTCCTTTCTAAAACACATAAAGTACCTATCAGTGACCATATCCAGAACAGCTCCAAATGTAGAAGCTGTAAAGGTCATGACATGGTTAGTGTATCAGTAAGACTTCTAAGGAAAATTGTAGTAAGATCCTTCAGTGACTTCCAATTTCAAAATTAAGAAAAATCACAATTGAAGCATTAAAATTGCATACAGCAACCTATAACCTTGAAAATACAAACAAAGTACCTGCAGTTTCAGCTAAATTAAGAAAAGAATCACTGAAAACCTGAGATTGTTAGTAACTCATATAGTCTGGAATCGAATTGTATTTGCTAATAAAAATCAAGCACTTACAAGCTTTTGCAACTTAATGAGCAGATCTGCTTCAAAAGCAACGAAACTAAACAAATTCGAAATCTTGTAGGCTGTGCAACATCAGAAACTTTTGTGCCCCCTTATAGTAGAGATCGGCTAGCTGCTAACTATTATATACTAACTATTATATACTTGGACATCCAAGATGGGCACCTATAGCATTGGCCACCAACCACTGACCATTAGGTCACTAGGTGTGAATGCACCCTACTCCTAGGGCAATTAAGGGGTATCGTCACATGAAATTGCCCTAAAGTCTAATGTGGTTAAGGAGTCCTATAACAAGAGCACATCGGCTCACTAGTGCCACATCTCGTGTGATCATGAAACCAACCTTCCTCCTCGGATAGGATGGTAAATCCGTGATTACAACTTAATTATAGCAACAAACAATAAATGCAAATCTAAAAATACAAATTTACCTACTAATCTTGGACAATGCACACCCGATTGGCCCCAAAATTGGCACCCCTTTCAGTATTTCTTTAGCTTTATTGAAGAAAAAGTTGATTTACAATGGGATTCTCCCAATCTCTTTCAGTATTTCAACTCCCCTTGCTGTCCAAAGTGACCAGTAAGTCTTCAATCTATTTTGCCCCTTGATTCAGGCACTCAATAAGCCTTCACCCACTTCATAGACGATGGAAATGCCCCAAATTCAATGGCTGGCTAGTCCTCCACCTGAATTCAGCTGAAATTCACCTTTAGCCTTGTTGAATCCAAGACTTGGAGCTTCCAATTTCTGGAAAGCTTCCCAAGGCTACTGCTAAACCCTAATTTCTGCTGTAAATTAGGGTCTACAGCAAAGATATTTGCAATTTCTCAGCCTCCAAGGGTCCAAATGCTAAGATCTTCAGAGCAAGGCTATGAAATGACTGGGAGATGAGAGGGAAAGCTGTAGAGAGAGAAAATTCAAAGTCTTGTCGCGAAGAATGACTGAAAATCAGTCAAGTGCAACTGCTGCCCGACCACAACAGCATGTAGATGCAAAGAACTGAAGAAAATCGGTCATTTACTACTGTTGCCCTGCCTCAACAACCTGTAGATGCTGTCTCCTGCTGTTGATTAGTCTTCTTTTGCCCCTGGCTGCCTCAGAAGGTCCTCCAATGGCTACAAATCAAACTAGCAACCTCCCCTCCCTATCTCTTGCAGACTAAATTTACAAAAATGCCTCTCCCTAGCCTCTAAAGACGTTTTTCAATCTTACATGGACATTTTTGACAAACAGCAAGCTTCTCAAATGGTTTTTCCAGCATTTTCTATAATTAAATATTAATTTTCAATCTTTAAATACTGAAAATTAATCTAATAATTATTTCAGTGCTCTGAAAAATAATTTGGCTAGCCAATAATTAAATTGGCTAGGCAACTTCCATTCCCGAGTGTCTCTGCACCATCTTTGACCATCAGATTGGTGTTAGGTACCATTAAACGCCACTTCTCTAATGTCACCAACTGACACTTAAGGCCAAATGGATGACCTAGGCCAACAACTAGCACCAAAAACCAATAAGTACCTGTGCGGCATAACTTATAGCAACTTTTGCCTTTGACATCCCGTGATTTCTTCAGGTCTTGGGCTCGTGAATTTACTTTAACCCTAGTTGCACCTCACATATGCATCATTTACTTAATCATGTGATTAAAAATTAATCCACATGTTACGTGAGGTTTCAAAAATGCATGTCCTCTTGACAGCCCTTCCCCTTGAAATCCTTGTAATCGTCCTCGATTGCACTTCTAAATGCATCAAAAGCAAAGTACTACATTGGAATTTCCATAGGGCATCATAGTCAACACAACATTACACACTGGTGTTCAACCATTCCTATGCCCAACATATGCTGAAAATTACCAACCAACATAACATAGCATAAGACTCACAAAGAATCTCAAAAACATTGTCATATTATCATGTGACATGTCCATTTCTCCTGAGCTGAACTCATCTAGCAAAACCAAACGATAGCATAGCATAACCAAGCATAAACCATGGCTAAAACATCAATGGCATCATAACATATGCTGTTGTCCATGGAACTAGATGTAAACCATTGAAAACTGAGCATAATCTGATCATAAACTGATCACTTGCTGATCTAAGAACTTATCACAAACTGTTGCAAATGTGACTCCAAACTAATCACAAACTCATTGCAAAAACTAACCAGCAATCTGTGCAAAAAATTATGCACAACTGATCCAAAAAGTGACCATAAACCGTTCTCAAGCTAATCAAAAACTAAGCTGAAACTTATCAGAATTTTAGTCTCAAAATTGAGGCAAAGTTCATGCTAAATTATTCATAAGCCGACGCAAAAGTATAGTTCTAGTGCCCGGGTAAAACTCATACACATTTGCATACCTCTCACAGTGACTAGTACACTAAGTAGTGATCTCATGGCAAGCATACTATCAGCGCAATACCTTGGATACATGCTGAATACATCCGAGATCCACTACATACGAGAGTTGTCCATAACTGGAGAAGGGAAAGTGCTACCTCCCCCTTAAGCATCAGGCAATACTCTGGACCCTTCTTCTGCTAAACCTGATAGAGCCCAAACTAAAGTCGGCTCTAACTGAAAGGCATCTAAGTAAAGCTGCAACAACTGAGGATGGTCTGCCAAGTCATCCTCTTCCATCCATATAGCATCCATTGGTGAATAATTCTGAAATTTCACCAAGTATCTCCTAGAAACTTTACTTTGAGCTTTCTTTCCTTAAGTGCCAAAATCTGCTCACGTACCAAAATCTCATCTAGCTCCTCAACCTCAGGCTAAATTTCAACAAACATATCCTTTGGCACATCACCATCAAAAGGCCTCAACAAACTAACATGAAAGGCATTATATATCTGTCAATGTGGAGGTAATTTCAGCCTATATGCCACATTGTTGATCTTCTCCAACACCTGGAAGGGCCCATAGTATCTCATACTCAACTTTGGATACAATCTTTCTCTTCCTTTCATCTTTTTCAGCCTTGCCTTTTCAAAACGCAGCAATATATAATCACCCTCTGCAAACTGCAAAGCATGTCTATGTCGATCACTTGCCCTCTTTTGCTTTTCTTGCGATTTCTAAAGTGCATATTTTATCTTTGCATAGGCTACATCCAAGTTTTCCACATAATGATCAGCCTCAAAGATCTTATCCTTAGTTTGCAAAATAGGTGGTGCCTTCTTGCCACTCTCAACCACCTCAAATGGAGCTTTGCCTGTAGAACTATGTACTGTGTTCTTGTAAGCAAACTCAACCAAGGGAAAATACTGCTCCCACTGTGTCTTGTGGTCTGAAACATAGCATCTTAAAATATCTAACACTGTAGAATTTGCTTCCTCAAACAACAAGCCCTTCCAAAATAAACTGGTCATCCGAGGATCTCGATCACTAATGATCGACTCTAATATACCATGATATTTAAAGATGTGCTGCAAAAACAATCGTGCCATATGATCAACCTTTATTTTTTTCCTCACCGGAATGAAATGGACTTATTTGCTAAACCTACAAATGATAGTCCATATCCCATCATTCCCTGTAGGTGTCTTAGGAAGCTCAAAAATAAAGTCTGTTGCAATGCTCTGCCAAGGCCAATCTGGAATAAGCAAGGGCTGTAATAAACCCGAAAACTTTTGCCTATCGTGCTTTATCTTCTGGCATATGATGCATGTCTTAACAAATTGTTCTATATCATGCCTCAAAGCTGGCCAATAAAAGAAATGCTCCACTGCCTTGACCATGGCATCAATACCTCTGTGTCTTGCATACGGAGGAACATGACTTTCAGTGATAACTCTAGGCCTTAACTACTTTGTGACACATAGTCATCCATGCATCATCAGAAATCCATCTCTTAGCACAAAGTGTTCATGCCTTTGGCCATTGCAAAGCTGATCATAAACATTAGCAAAGTCCGAATCAACAACATATTGCTCTTTCATGGCATCAACTCAGTGTGATAAACCATGTTGACAGCTGAAATTTGTGGCTTATGTAACAGTGCATCAACCACAACATTCTTTTTACCATCAATATGTACAATCTGAAAATGAAACATAGAGAGAAAATTTGCCCATCTTATATACTTCTCTAACAACTTTGTCAGCGTCAGAAAGTACCTCAAAGTTTGATGGTCTGTCTGCACTGTAAAATCAACCCCTAACAAATAATGTTTTCACGTAGACAATGCATGAATTACAGCCAAGAGCTCTTTCTCATAGACCTGCAAATTCTTTTCTGCACCCTCTCATAAGCGACAACTCAACCGTCTTGCATTTTCCTTCAACTTTTCAAATGCTAAAATTTCCACTGCTGTCCATCTAAATGGCACATCCTTCTTCTACAAGGCATACAATCGAGATGCAATTTCAGCAAACCCGCGTACATACTTCCTGTAGTAAGAACATAAACCCAAGAAGCTACGGATCTCATGCACATTCCTCAAAGGTGGCCATGATCATATTGCTTCAACCTTTACAAGGTCCATGCGAATACCATCAGCCGATACAATATGTCCCAAAAAGTGGATTTCATGCAAGAAGAATTTACTTTTCTTGTCATCGATAACCAGCCTATGGTCACACTGTTCATTAAACACCATATCCAAGTGTTTTCTATACTCTGCCTCGTTCTTTGAATAGACAATCATGTCATCAAAGAAAGTGCCCACAAATCCTCTATGTGGCCTGAAGATACGATCCATCATCTGATTAAAAGTGATAGGAGCATTCGTAAGTCCAAAAGGCATAACAAGAAACTCATACAATCCAAAAGATGTCCTAAAAGTTGTCTTAGGCACATCTTCTAGTCTAATGTGTATCTAATGATATCCACTTTTCAAATCTATACTACTAAATATGGTTGCCCCTAGCAATCTATCCATAACATCATCGATCCGAGGAATCGGAAAGCGATTCTTTATTGTGATCTTGTTCAAAGCATGATAATCAATGCACATATGCCATGAACCATCCTTTTTTTACACCAAAAGCACTAGAGAACAAAAAGGAGATGAGTTGGGCTGAATCAACCCTTTTTCTAAGAGCTCATTTCCCTGAGACATAATCTCCTCCTGTTGGGAGACACGGACTCTATAGGGTGGCTTATTAGATGGGCTACTTCAAGGGATAAGATCTATGCCATGATCTTCTGGCCGTTCAGGCGGTAGCTGCCCTAGAAGTAACTAAGAGAAGCAACCAACATACATTTTTAAAAATGACATGCGATCCTTCTCTAACTTAGACATGTTTCCAACATTCTCACTCTCATCTTTATCCTTAGTAAAAACCAAGTACGCTGAAAGATGATTTTTCATTACTTTAGAAATGGCAGCTACAGATACAACACGGACAGATTTACCTTTCAACTTTACATCAAGTGTGAGTACCTTTCCCTTATGCTAAATAGTGATCTTTTTTACACGAGAATCAATCACTGCATGCATACGGTGACACCATGGCATACCAAGCAATACATCACAACCCTCAAGTGAAGCAATGAAGAACTCTTCACTGTCCACATATCCTTGTATGTGCAACCGAAGCTTTTCAATGAGCAGTGTGACAAGCTCTGCATGGCCTTTACATGCCATTCCAACTTTCCCCATGGGTCCCATCTCATCCTCTCTAATGCCTAGACGGGCGGCCATATCAACAAAGATAAGGTTGGCTCGTCCACCATTATCAAAGAAAATCAATGCATGTTGATCCCTAATTTTGCCCCATGCTCTGCACAACTCAGTAGCATCATCATTAGGCTAATCACTAACAACATTGGCGGGCACCAAACCCACTGATGTTTTAGGCTTCTTTTCTTTAGAATCTCCCTGATTTTCTAATTTTCCAGCTTGCTGGCTATTAGGATAGTCCCTTGCAATGTGACCCTCTTGTTCACAAATAAAATATTTATTTGCAGCTATGAATTCCCTACATTGTGCCAATGTTTTCGAGCCCTTTCTTTGTTGTTTTGGCCCCTTTTCAAGCTGATATCCAGATCTGTCCCTTTTCTCAACCTTAAACAACTTTTTATTCGACTTCTCCCCACTCTCTAGGAAGCCCAAATCCTTCCCACCCCAACAAAGCATCGGCTGTAGCAACAGTCTTTATAAGCTGAGACATGCTAGACACGGTAGATTTAATACAAAAATCCCTGATTCCTTTGGGCAGCCCATCCCACAAACATATTTTTCCACTTGCTCATGAAGGGGTACGAGGCGATAAGAAGTAATAGGCAGCAATGCATCCCAAAACTTCTTATTATATTGCTCCCAATTCTTACATTCCTTAGCATCCAGCTTATTCCAAGCTGTCATGATGTCAACCTCAAAGGTACTTGTCAACCAATTCGATGCAAACATTTGCTTGAATTGTACCCACATTGACAGTGCCCTACCTTGCATCAAAAGAGTGGACCACCACTATAATGCAATCCCTTTCAAGAAAGTGACTGTCTTTCAAATCTTTGAGGACTCCATGAAGTTCCCCCCTGAATAGGCTGCATCAAACAGCTGAATGAAAGTTAAAGCTTTTAGCCTATCCTGTACACCACTTAAGGACTCAAACTTCACTCCTTTTCCACCCACATCATAGTCCTTTGCTACCCCTTTGGGTGTCAAGTTGTCATACACTAGCTACTGCAAAAAGGGTGCATTTGCTGAATTCACATCAAAACCAACGTGAAACGGAGCATTTGAATGACCAACATTCATTCCTTGAGCCCCATAAGCATTCGGGGGTGCAGATGCAGTACTAAACATGCTACTTTGTGCCCCAGGCATCAAGCCAATGCTGCCATACATAGGGTTTTGCATATTTCCAGCCATACCTGAATACATTGGGCCTTGCACTCCATGCATTGGTTGCTGCATACCACAGGTATTTGTGCCATACATTCGCGTATGCGGTCCTTGTCCAACCATGGTATGAAAAATCGTGCTTCCACCAAAATATCCTGGCTTCCCCATCATAGCATGCACGCCTGGCTATCCAAGATCAATTGGATTGGCACTTCGGTGATGGCCATGCATTTTCATTCCTTGCCCCGTAGTAGGTACCAATTGTTTTATTTCATTAGCATCTTTGGAAGCTTCAAATGAAAGGTTTGGCATTCTCTTCGGTGCATCTTGTTGTTCCGAAGGTGTAGAGGACGTCTTCTTCTTGCCTTTACTGTCCTTCTTTGAAGCATTCAAAAATTAGGTAAATTAAGGATTCTTTGTCAATTCAGCAAAGAGATTTGCTGCTGTCCTCATCCGATTCTTGAACTGGTCATCAAATTCCTCTTCACTTTCCTTATGCCCTGAAGGCCGTGCATCTTGCCCAACAGCAACATTTTCAGCTTGTTGTCCATGGTCAAAGCCTTGTCCAAGGTCAAGCATTGCATTTCCTTCATTCCCATGTGAACGTTAATACTAGAGAGACGTCTTCACTGCTTGAGTCCATCTCATTGTACGAAGACATATTACTGTACTTTCTCAGCTGAGAGTAAAAATCAGCACTAGCACAAAGCTTTGGCTTGCAATCAAGTGCCTCAGGCCCACCAAATCAAGGGATTGAGTGGTATCCCGGTAATGGAACCATGAAACCAACCTTCCTCCTTGGATAGGGTGGTAGATCCCTGATTACAACTTAATTACAGCAACAAACAATAAATGCAAATCTGAAAATACAAATTTACATATTGATCTTGGATAATGCACACCCGATTGGCCCCAAAATTGGCGCCCCTTTCAATATTTCTTTAGCTTTATTCAAGAAAAAGTTGATTTACAATGGGGTTCTCCCAATCCCTTTCAATATTTCAACTCCCCTTGCTGTCCAAAGTGACCAGCAAGTCTTCAATCTATTTTGCCCCTTGATTCAAGCACTCAATTGGCCTTCACCCACTTCATAGACAATGGAAATGCCCCAAATTCAATGGCTGGCTAGTCCTCCATTTGAATTCAACTAAATTTCACCTTCAACCTTGTTGAATCCAAGTCTTGGAGCTTCCAATTTTTGGCGCACTTCCCAAGGCTACTGCTAAACCCTAATTTCTACTGTAAATTAGGGTCTACAGCAAAGATATTTGCAATTTCTCAACCTCCAAGGGTCCAAATGCTGAGATCTTCAGAGCAAGGCTGTGAAATGGCTGGGAGATGAGAGGAAAACCTATAGAGAGAGAAAATTCAAAGTTTTGTCGAGAAGAATGACTGAAAATCAGTCAAGTGCAGCTGTTGCCTTGCCACAACAACATATAGATACAAAGAACTGAAAAAGATCAGTCATTTACTACTACTGCCCTGCCTCAACAGCCTATAGATGTTGTCTCCTGCTATTGATTCGTCTTCTTTTGCCTCTATATGCCTCAGAAGGTCCTCCAATGGCTACAAATCAGACCAGCACCCTCCCCTTCCTCTCTCTTGCAGGCTGAATTTATAAAAATGCCTCTCCCCAACCTTTAAAGACGTTTTTCAATCTTGCATGGGCATTTTTTACAAGTAGCAACCTTCCCAAATGGTTTTTCTAGCATTTTTCATAATTAAATATTAATTTTCAGCCTTTAAATACTGAAAATTAATCTAATAATATTTCAGTACCCTAAAAAATAATCTAGCTAGCCAATAATTAAATTGGCTAGGCAACTTCCATTCCTGAGTATCTCTGCACCATCTTTGACCATCAAATTGGCATTAGGTATCATTAAACGTCACTTCTCTAGTGTCACCAACTGACACTTATGACCAAATGGATGACCTAGGCCAACAACTAGCACTAGTTACCAGTAAGTACCTGTGCGGCATAACTTATAGCAACTTTTTCCTTTGACATCTTGTGATTTCTTCGAGTCCCGGGCTCGTAAATTTACTTTAACCCCACTTGCACCTCACATGTGCATCATTTACTTAATCATGTGATTAAAAATTAATCCACATGTTAAGTGAGGTTTCAGAAATACATGTCCTCTTGACAGATCACCACACTTGGTGTTATGTTCCTGGACATCTAGATGGGCGCTCCTACCGTTGGTCACGATGGTTACAAAGTGACTTAGTACAAATGCATTAATGGCACTTTGGGGTTAGGGCAACTAGATCCTATAAATAGGACTCAAGGCCCTATTGAGCGCATTCATTCAGTGATCACCACCCTTGCACTCTTGGCCCATTGGCCGACACATCCATACACCGAGATGGTGTGGGTTGCTAGTATGGGACGCCAACCCTTGGCATGTGGTAGTGGCCTAAAGTGCTACTAGCTCCCAGGCTCTAAGGTGAAGCCATTTAGCTCTACAGCCAGAGGTGAGTCTAATGTCTAGTCCCTTTTATGTCAAGTTTGGCTTCTGTTGTGTCTCGTGCGCAAGTTGGATCCTAGGGAGATGATATATTGGTATTAAAGTATCAGCCTACAATTGGACGCAATATTTGATGGCATGCACAAAACCACTTTTGCTTATGGGACCATGATGGCTCACACTTGACAAGTGCACCTTTATCGTGTTAAGGGTGGTATGGGACACTACTCGCGGGAAAGTCGTGCACGAAAGGCACGTGTTATGGGTGGTGGGTACGAAAGCAAAGTATGTTTTTTGTTTTGTACCCATGATCAAGTTTTGTGTTGAGTTGATGCTTGTACACAAAAAAAAGGTGATTTTTTTTATAACCTGAGTCTGGCAAAACATCATCGGAGGCCAAAAACTTATAGCCCATTAAGTGTTATTATTGTGTTAACATTTAATATTAGCATTCCTTTTAACTTTAGCATTAAGATTAAAAGTTATATTAATATTCATTTTGAACGATCGCCATCAGGGAGAGAGAAGTAAGATTTTGAATCGTGGAGTGAGAAGAACTTTCTTTTCGTGGAGAGAGAGAATGATTGTGCAATAGTGGTGAAGAGAGGAAGGAAGAAGAATTTTTGCTACAAAGTCATTTTTTTCCTTCAAACAATTAGAGAGAAAGAGAGAGAGAATTATCTCACTATGGTGAGATCATGAAAGAGAGGCACCATGTAGTATATGGTAGCTCAAGGAAGGGGAACGAAGATGAAGCAGGCAATGACAAATTGTCCATCAAATTGATGAATGGACTATCCATCAGACTTGACGGACTGTCCGTTGACAAGTGGACTATGCACACCCTACAAAAACAACTACGTGATACTGGTAAGGGATTGAATCTCCTTCTTGATAACTTGTCTATTTTGTGATGTCTTGGGTCTAACCATCCCTTTTCATTCCTCCCCCCCCCCCAAAGGCCCAGTTTCTTGAAAGGTTGCAAACCACATCTTTTTTACCCAAAAAAAAAAGAGTTTATGCAGTTCTAGCAACATTTGCAAGTCTTGGTAGGCCATTGGGCAACCGATGTGCACCCTTTGTCCGATGCCTTGGCATTGTCCAAGATCAATAGGTAAATTTGTATTTTCAGATTTGCATTTATTGTTTGCTGCTATAATTAAGTTGCAATCACGGATTTACCACCCATCCACAGAAGGAAGGTTAGTTTCCCTCTCTCTCTCTATCTCTCCCAAAACCTCTCTTCTTGTCTATACCATATCTTCTCATAATGTGTCTCCCTTTGATGCACTCATTTCCACTAAATCTCAACACATGCAAGATACCCATCCGGCTTAACCCAAGCACACGCATAGGCAGTATTCAAAGCCTCTTCTTCTTTTAAATATGAAGGAGATTCGTCTATTGTGGTTATTCTCCAAGCTCAAATAAACAATATGCAATGCCAATTAGCAGAGCTCCGCACTCCCAATTTTCATTTGTGCCCCTAGACATGAGAACATTGCCTCTTCAATTCCAACCCAATCCATTGAAAAGAGAAAAGAAAGAATGTGACGAGATGAACGCAGATTCATGGTGAGCCAAAGGGATGGCATATTTTGATTTATAAGAGTTCAATGATGCCCAACACATCAAGCAAAAATCATGTTACAAGGGAAGGCGTACACTTGGTGGGTGTGCATGCTAAAGGGAAGGCATACACTTGGTGGGTGTGCTTATGCCCTAAGCTGGCAACTCGGGTTGATTCTCAATTCGTTTTTTAAAAACGTTTTGTGACCGATAATCAGATTGAAGATTTTCAAAGATTATTTAAGCTTGATATAGAGAATACTTTGGCCATAAGTAGAGTCAGTTAGTCGACAAGGGTTTCCCATCGAGCTACCTCAATCTTTAAGTTAAAGAAGTCGTCTACCTTTGCAACAACTCGTCAACCAACTTTGCAGTTGCACAAGAAAAAAGATAGCAAATGTAAGATTACTCACAACGAAGATCGCTCAAAAGGCTTTGTTTCATATACCATTAGATGAGTCATTTTCGTAGTGATTGTAAGCATCTCCAAAACAAAAAGGCGAAGTCTACTTCTAAGTCTTCAATAAATACTCAAGACTACAAGTCTTTCTTTTAAAATTTTATTTGACGAATGTTTTGTTAATGCTAGCAATAGCAACAATAATCCCATTAATAATACTGTTTTTGGTCCCCATGATCTTTTAAGGTCACAAGACGTATAAATGGCCAAGACATTACAATTTTATTTGATAATGGTTCTACTTATAATTTTATTTCTTCTCACTTGATACAAAGACAGCAACTCCGCATTGTACCCGTTGACCGAGTTTATCGTGTCCTATATGCAAAGGGCCCAATGGCGGATCACCGGGCCCAATACAGTTTTGACCAAAGAAGAATATTGATACAAAGATGATGGACTAATCAGTCCCTATGAAACCAGCCTTCCTTCTTGGAATGGGTGGTGATAACCTGATTTAAGAGTTAATTACAGTAATAAATAAATGCACATAAAATGAAATACACACTTTACCATAACATTCTTGGACAGTAGACTCCCTGTTGGCCCCAAAATTGGCGCCCCTTGCGGTATTTCTTTAGCTTTCATTCAATTGGAAGGAGTACAACTCAAGATTCTTCAATCTCCTCCTGCTAACCAATTGCTCTTGCTGTCATAAATGACCAGCAAGCCTTTTGGGTCATTTGCCCCTTGATTCACCCAGGACTTCTTCTCCAATTTGACCCTTGGCTAGCCAAATGCTGCCCCAAATCAATTCGGGATGGGTTGGCTCCTGAAATCCCTTGATAATCTTCAATTATCAGCTGCTGATTTCAGTCCCTTGAGCCTTCAATCTCTGGCACAGATCCCAAGGTGGCTGCTAAACCCTAATTTCTGCTGTAAATTAGGGTTTACAGCAGAAATTACAGATCAGCCCACCAAAAATGGCTGAGATCTCCTCTGAATGGGTGAGAATTGCTGAGAATGGCTGAGCATAGGCTAAAAGAGATGAGAGAATGCTGTAGTGAGAGAAAATTCTGAGATTTGTTGCGAAGAACTAATCAAAATCAGTTGCTGCCCTGTTGTACCAGCCCCAAACGGATGCACCAACAACAATAGGAGCATCAGAGACTGTGATCTTCAAGAGAAAGTGCATCAGCATCTAGCAGCAATTGCCAGCTTCCCAAGGTCAAGAATATGCAATCTCCATCACCAAAATGGTCTCCAATGGCTGGGAATTGGCCCCAAAAGTTGGCAGCAACAGTCCAACACCTCTTCCCAACAGCTCCAAAATGAAAAAACGAGATTTCCCTCTCCCTTCAGCCCTATTTAGCCTTTCCCCCACTTGCATGGGAAAGTTTTGCCAAGTGGCAGCTTTCTTAATCCATTTTCAGCAATTTTCAGCCATTTAATTAATTTTCTTCAGCCCTTAATCCATGCCCAGAAAATTGACCTTGCCCATCCAAAAATTAATTGGCTAGGCCATTTGCAACCCAAAGTGGTCCCATGCATTAATTGACCCTTGGACAAGCATTAATCCAATAATTAATGCCTAGTCCCTAGTGTCACCACTAACACTTAATGGCCAATTAATGGTCCTAGGGGCAAACTGACACCATAGTTCACCTAAGAACCTAACAAGTATAACTTGTTACAACTTTTGCCTTTGGCACCCATCTTTTTCACAGGGTCCTTGGGCCTTCAACTGTTAAAAAAAGTAGCTTGCACCTCACATGTCCAACACATGTGCATCTTTTAATTGCACATTTGATTAATCCTTTAATCAAATGTCAATTAAACATAAGCAAAGCATCAAATTTTCACATCCTCGTAACACCCTACACACAACCCAAAGTGTCAATAAGGACACTAGATCAGAATGATGACGATGGCAAGACCAAGCACTAAGAGTCGAAGTGTCGAAGTGTACACCTGCAAAGGGAAGGCTAAAGATTGAAAAGTGTGTATGTATGCAGAGTGGGGGGGCTGGTATAAATAGCTATAAATGCCCAAATCTAGCTAACATGTACAAGTAGATGCCAACAAGGCTAGTCAACTAGCATTTAATGCTGGTCATTGAAGAAAAAAATAGGGGTGACCCCAAAAAAATCCCAAATGACAATGACAATGTCCAACAAGTGCACACAGACTGTGGAAAGCAAAAACTAGCCTAGAAATGCACACATGAAGCCAACAAATAAAGAAAATGCACTTAAACTATCAAAGCTCCTATGTCTCTATCAGAATCTAACAAGAGCTCACAACCAAACTGACATAACTAACATAGGCAAACTAACACCCCCTCATATCCTGCTAAAGAGGTGGAAGTATGCAATGAAGAAGAAGTGATAGTCACATCCATCAAAGGTGGTAGGAAAGTCGAAGTAGAGAGTGGAGAATGTTGAGAAACCCTTCACCCTTCACCTGCAGTTTGCATTTTTGCGTTTTTGCATTTCCGCGTTTTGCGTTTAGGGTTTGCGTTTAGGGTTTTCAGCCCCAAAAAGGGGCGCCATCCTAGACTAACTATGCCTATTTATAGGCCACTCTCTCATTCATTCCTTACGACTGATTCATTCAGTCCATCACCTCTTCTCTCTAGCCTCTCCACTACCCTCACACCCCTTCAGAAGGACATTGTGGTTCGTGGTTCGTGGTTCGTGGTTCGTGGCTGTCTTCATCATCTTCCTTGTGCTACGGCACCCTTGTTCCCTTGTATCACATTCACTCCATGATTCAGAACTTCATCATTCCATTCATTAGAGTTTCTTCTCTCTTCTCTTCTCTTCTCCATGTTTGCTAAGTTCACTCCGTGTTTCTTCCTACAAACCCTACTGTCTCGCCGGTACATCATCTTTTGACAGAGAAGGAAAAAAGGAAGAAGCCAAAGACAAAGAAGGGTTGCTAGGAGATAACCTGGAAGGAAGTAGAGGAACGGGGGGTGGGGTATGTCAGTCAATGACAAAGAATCCCTTGTGATAAAATCATCAATAGAATCCTCAGAAACCGAAGCCTCGTCAAAGATCACATCCCTGCTCACCTCAAGCTTCCGTATCCTTGGTCAGTAGAGTTGATAGCTCTACGTGGTAATGAATAGCCCATGAATATAAGCTTCCTCGACTTCCGAGTCAAGCTTCATCTTCCTCTTCTTGTTAGCCACATGGACAAATGTATCACATTCAAAGATTCGAAAGTGAGACATGGAGGGCTTTCCACCAAAGAAAGCCTTGTAGAAAGTTGTGTCCTGAAATGCAAAAGTCGGGGAAAGGTTGCAAATGTGAACTGCAGCAGCCACCACCTCACCCCAAAGGGTATGAGAAAGACCCCGATGCTCCAACCTCGTTTGGGCCATCTCTAGCATAGTTTGATTCACACACTCCACCACACCATTCTCCAAAGGTGTATTTGGATGAGTATACTCCATCCGAATGCCATGATCTCTACAAAACTGAGAAAATAGATTAGAAGCAAACTCCCCACCATGATCTGCTTGTATGCCATGAACTTAGGAAGTGATCTATATCTCCACAAACACCTTCCACTCACAAAAATGGGAGTACATCTTGCTCTTGTACTCCAAAAAATAAGGCCACACATAACAATGATAGTCATCTATAATCAGCATCAAATACTTGACCTTTCCAAGGGAGGCCATGCCTATAGGTCTACAAAGGTCAATATGAATCAACTCAAGTGGAGTAGAAACTCTCCAAGTGGCAATCTAGGGATGAGGCTCTCTATGTTGCTTGCCCCTAAAACAACTAGGGCACAAAGTGTAAATAGGAGGGAAATCAAGAATTCCCTCCACCATCTTAAGACATCAAACGGAGGAGATGGAAGTTGAGTCAAAAGGATCATAGCTATGTCTTCAAAGGATATCATCCAACCAAAAGAAGCAAGCTCACCTCTTATGTCCTCCATCTTTGTGATGTGCTCCTTCACAGAGAAGGAACTATCAAGTCTGAGCATCCACAACTTCTTCTCAAGGGAAATCTTAAGGACAAACTTCTTATGTTGATACAAAGACGCAAGCTTCTTCCACACTTCCATCACAGTCTAAACACCATAAAT
The DNA here is from genome assembly GCF_053477565.2 of Lygodium microphyllum. Taxonomy (NCBI): domain Eukaryota; kingdom Viridiplantae; phylum Streptophyta; class Polypodiopsida; order Schizaeales; family Lygodiaceae; genus Lygodium; species Lygodium microphyllum. Next base: position 93,737,890 of record NC_141138.1, read on the forward strand.
GCCCAAATCTAGCCAACCTGCACCAGTAGGTGCCAACAAGGCTGGTCAACCAGCATTTAATACTAGTCACTGAAGAAAAAAATGCCACAAAAAATAGGGGTGACCCTGAAAAAATCCCAAATGACAACAATAATGTATAGCAAGTGTGGGCAGATACTAAGGAAAGTAGAAACTAGCCTAGAAATACACACAGGAAGCCAACAAATTTAAAACATGCACTTAAAACTATCAAAGCTCCTATGTCTCCATTAGACTCTGACAAGAGCTCACAAGCAAGAGATGACAAACTGGCATAGCTAACATAGGCAAGCTAACAAGATCTAGCAACTAGTTCAAGGGGGACCAAGTAGCCCAAGAAGCTTAGGTAATCCGAACGCTTGAAGCCTAGCTACTAAGAGAAAGTTGGCAGAAAAGTATTCCATTTGCAGTGGATTACTTTTTAAACAAAGCAACGTGTGTATGCCCGATGATCAAGATATCTCTAAGAAAATTTTATATGAGTGTCACGATGCACCAAGCATTAGACACCCCAATATACATCGAACTTTGGCCTTGATCAACCATCATTTTTATTGGCTGCATATTAAGATTGTGGTTCAATCTTACATTGAATCCTTTTCAAATCCTGATAGGAAATGGAAATAACTTTTTTGAACATATATAATTTTCATTAATAAAAATCCTTATTTTTTTAAAGAATAATAACTTTTTAAATTTTAAAATATAGCACTTTTATTAGAAAAATATCAAAAAAGTGCAAAATTTTATAACTAAGTTTTGATGTATAGATTAAAAATACTAGGAATAATAAATTAAAATTTTTTCATACTGTTATTTGATAAAGCAACGACACACTTGAAAATTTCTCGCGAGTCCTAGTCTCATCTTCAAGTCCAACAATTGAATTTGATATGCTCTCTTGGTCACTTGAGCTAAAAGAACAAAACACATTAATAAGTGAAATCGAGTTTTTGAAGAATGAAGGGCCAGGAGTCTCAGCAGCAGAAGAAAAACGGCTACAAGATGAAGCACAAAGATTACAAGATGCGTTGGAGACCTCCCAGAAAGATGTAGAGGCCCTCATGGCCATGGCTTTCAATCAAAAAAGGCTATTCCTTTGCTGAGATCCAAAGCCAAGAGCAGCTGGTGCAGGAAAAATCAGAAGTACTGGCCGAGGTGCAACAAAGGCTCAGCATTGTAGATCAAGCCAAAGGGATTGCTGAAGAGCAGCTGGCTCGGAAGTTAAAAGAAAGGAACCAGTTGTGGTTTTTAACAAATGAGCAGCAACAGGTAGTGACCACCCTAGCGAGCCAACTGGAGGAAGAGAGAAAAAGGATGGAAGAAAGAGCTATGGATTGGGAAAGGAATAATTTTGACAGGGTGAGAGACATGACCGAACGCTTGGCAGTTTTACCTTGTAATTTGTGCAAAAAGTAGAGTTCTATTGTTCTTGGGGACCTTCCGACATTCACTACGCGAGCATACAGCGTTCGATCTACGCACCAGATCTATATGATTTTCCTCAACTACATGTAAAATTTATAAGGTGCAATAGATAGAATCAAAGCAAGAAGTAGAGAATACACAAAAAATATAAGAAGAATATAAATTTCTCTAATTTCAAGTGGATTGATACGGTTAGCTATCAACCATCAAGCTTTTGATCTGATAGAAGAGCCAGTAGGACAAGCACCTTCCTGTCCATGATCGCCTGGAACTCCAAATCAGTCTCTGTAGACATGTTAACCTGTAATACCTACACAAACACAAAAGTACCCCCTCTGACTGTGAAAATGCAGCCTTCTAGGGTTGATTCCTCCGCTGCCCAAACCTTCTTTACCCGCCGGAGGTGATGAAAAGGTAAAATCTGCAATGGAAGGCCTCAAACGCAGCCTTCCTCCCCTTCAAACAACAATAACCTGCAGCAAATTCACCGATTAGACTCCTTTCCCGCACGCCCACGCTCGCTTCAGCCTTGATCCAATGCGCAGCCCTCCCACTCGCCCTCGAATCCTGGAAACGCAGCCTTGTGTCGCGCTGAAATCTCCTCTTCAGATAGATTCAACCCTTAGTCACTCCATCTTCACCGCTCTGATACCATGTCAAAGTGCAGCGATACGGAAGCATAGGACAAAGACTGAGAGAGAGTGAACATAGAGAGAAGAGAGAGAGAGAAAAGGAGACAGTGTAAACGCAGAAAGTCTGCGATGTAGTATGCTGTATAAGAGTGCAAAAATACACAAGGGGACAGAGGAAATATTTGCGTATGTCTCCGACTTGATGGTCTCGATCTCCGTCAGCCCGAGCACAGTCTGTCTCAAAAAAATAGAAATTCTCAGCACCAAGTCGGCTGCATTTAATGCAACCGATTGCAGAAAAGCTGGTCGACTGCATAGCCTTGCTGACGTAGCATCCTGCCTGCTGTCGTACACTGGCCGACTGTCCAAGAAATGACACTGGCTAACAACTTTGAGGTTAAGGGAGTCAAGTCCTATAAATAGAACTCCAGAACCTATTAAGCACGTTCATTGTGTGATCATCACTCTTGGACTCTTGGCCCATTGGCCGACATATCTGTACACAGGGATGGTATGGCTTGATGGTATGGGATACCAACCCTTGGGATGTGGTCGTGGCCCAAAGTGCTGCTAGCTCCCAAGATTGGAGGTGAGCCCGTTTGGCTCTACGACTGGGAGGTGAGTCTGATGTCCAATCCCTTTTATGTTGAGTTTGCCCTATGTTGCCTTATGTCATGTCTCGTGTGCACGTTGGATCCTAGGGGGACATTACACTTAGACTCAAGACCCTTGGTAGCTCCATCCATACGCTTGGATAATGTGGACTGATGGTATGGGACATCAACGCTTGCAATAGGAGCTTGGCCCAGCATGATGCTAGTCTAGACTCAAGGGGTGAGCACATTTAGCTCTATGGCTCGGCATTAGTTTCATGTCGATCTCTTTATGTTTCTTTCTATGCTTATACGGGCTTGTATCATGTCATGTATGCAAATTGGATCTATCAAGGCATTCCATTGATATTAAAGCAGCAGCCTACTCTAACTCTGATGCCATGGTTACATACACAAAACCACTAGAAATTCAAACCTACTCTCTATCACATGCCATGGTGACATGCACAAAACCACTAGAAGCTCAAGCATGCTCTCTATCATGTGCTACCAAGACATAGACAAAACCCCTAGAGGCTCATGGAACTGTCATAGTCCAAGCTCAACCAATCTATAATAGTATTCTCACTATGGAATACATTGGCATGGGATACTCTCAAACTACTAGCAAGAGATATAGACATGGAGAGCACATGCAAGCAAGTGGTAAGTATGGTGAGTTTGTTGTTTCTAGTCCATACTCATGTGTCGAGGATAGACTCCATGTACATTCACAACTACTTGTCGATAGGCTATATGAAATCTCCTATTTTCCACCCAATGTGCACATGAAGGCAGCTAGGGCATGTTGCTCCAAGGCTACAACTAGGAGCTGCACATCAAAGTGGTCAAATATTTATTTCTTTAGTGCTCTTTTCTACAAGTTACAAGGCTGGCAAGAAATGCGGATAATAGACTCGAGCATCGGTCGACTAGCATCAAGACTCCTTGGCTGGCATGGGCATCTCATGAGAGGGTGATCTTGCCTTTAAACGTATATGTGAGTAGAACTAGGCAAGTACAAAGGAAGTGGTGGGTCGGCATTGTAAGCATTTTGTCATTTTTGTTTGTAATCTCTTGGCTGTGAGCCCTAGTCTAAGTTAGACTTGAACATTTGGAGCTTTGATAAACTAACAATGCATGTGCAACCTTTATTTTGAGTCTACCATCATCCATGCCTTGAAAACTCTCATTTGTTCACCATTTGGTTCTGGTCATTTTTGTGTAGCATCTAAGCCCCCATTTTGCAGGTCAGCCATATTTGGTTGCACTTGGTGTGTGCAAAAAAAGTTATCACCAATTCCCTAGAAAGCATATCTCCAAAATGCTAACTATAAATAAAACCCTATGAGACACAAATTTCTTAGAAAGCATATCTCCAAAATGCCAAGAACTATAAATAAAACATTATGAGACTATCAAGAGTATGATAAGAATAATACTACTCTAGATGCAAAGATGTTAAGGGCATTTTAGTGAATTAAAGTCAATACATGAGGTAGCATCTAACTTAAGTGGCCTAGATGGAGGTATTAGCATTTCATGTATTCATGCATGTCATTGCCCGATTGTGCTCTTTTTTTAAGGAAAAAGGGGGATTAGTGCAAAGAGGGAAAGTAGAGTAGCACAAGACAAGTATCTAGCCACACATCATGAAGTGAGACTAGTAGGATACTTGGAGGCTTGTCTCATAAGTGTCTCAACAATTATCTCTTCTTTATGGCCTCCCTTTTTAGGTTGAGAACTATCAAGAATAGAAACAACCATATTTAGTAAGCATTGTCAAAGCACAAACTTACTATTTTTAGAATGCCATTCCTATTTTATAGTATTGGCATTTTTACACCAATCCGAGCTCCTAAAATTTAGTACCCCCCTATTCACATGCTTGTTCTTCACTCTTTCTACTTACATCTGAGACGCTAGATGGGATAAACTAGCCTCCATGGTCATACAAAGTCAAGTGCATCCTCAATATTTGCAACCTTTGGGATTTTATTGCAATCCTTATACCCCAACCTACAATGGATTCCCATATTGAAGCCACCTCGAGCTTGACAACTTTATGTAATCAACTAAATGCCAAAGCCTACTCTTTTGTCTTTTTGAGTTGTGAAGATTTTGTGCTCATACATGTAAGACACACCAACAGTGCTGCAGAGGTTTAGAAGAGATTGGCAACTCTCTATCAGATCCGAACATTTGGGCATCATCTATCTCTTGAGTTGTAGCTACACCAACTCTCTATTTCACAAATTTCCCTAGGATAAGGGATCACATCAATAAGACGGAGAAGATTCAAGATGAGTTTATATCCCTTAGTAAGGACATTCCCTCAAAGGACCTGGTTGTAACACTTCTCTCACACCTTCTATCATCAACATATAATGTGTTCACACCAATCTTCTCACCTCTCATATATGGAAAATCATCACTAGGAAGGAGCTAGTCCCATTGGTACTTGAGCATGATCCACGTCCAAGAAGACATATTCTAGCAAAGCCAATATACATAGCCATGCTTTTGCAACATTTATAGGTAAAGGACAAGCATGCTTGCATGCTTCCTTAACTTTAGCTCATAGGGTTCCCTCCCCTGTCAAGCTAGCTCCTTTTAAACCCAAATAAAGCAATGTCTTTAGTAAAGGATTAGGAATATCCTTTCCCCACTGGGAAAATGCATACTTCCAGAAGGAAGGAGAGTGGTAAGCCTCCCATGTATTAGGTGCACGTGCCACCCATAATTCTAGCATAGATACCCGTGTGGTATGCAACAATATCTAATTCCTTGAGAATCAATTTTGGTGGTAGGGTAGTATTCCCTAAAACCTCTTTCATGGTCCCCCCTTGAGGTCTCATCTAAGGTTTTCTATGGCAAAAAAAAGAAAAGAAGAAGAAATCACAGTCATCTTCAAACTTAATATAGATTCTAGGGGGAGCGCAAAGGATATCCCCAATGTCCCCACTATAAGAAGATCTTGCACTCTGAGGAGAAGTATTGGAAGAAACACTCGTCTTGATCCGAGAGCAAAGGGTGGATCTACATCGGAGCCTCCATCCACCTCTACTTTGATACTAGCTATTACCACTAAGTTTGTGTTTCTTCACATTCATGGAGTGGAGAAGCCTCCTCTAGCTATCTCATCTTCTGAGCGTCCTTGGGTCATCAAGGACAATGCATCAAGTCATATGACTCCTCAAGGAGACTTACTGCAAGATTTCCATTCATCACAAGGTATGGTCATTTTTTGTGGCATTTCTTTGGTACCTATTAGTAGTGTGATAACTTGCCTCTATTATTTGACCATTTGTTATGCTCTATCTCAAAGGCCCTACATGTTCTAGACTTGGGTTTCCATCTTCTCTCAGTTTATGGCCTTACAAGACTTGAGACCTGAGTTATTTTCAACATAAGGGTCGTCTCTATCGAGGATTCTTTTGCAAGAGCCACTCTTGTGACAAGTTGTAAGAGAGAGGCTCCATTTCCCTTCCCTTTTACAAGGCCCTTTGAGGTAGGTTCACATTATTGCACTTGTTCCCAATTGTGCACCACCCTTTTCACAGGTTCCATCCCATCCCCACCGTCTACTTTGGTGGTTCCCTCGTACCTCCATCCCTTTGTGAGGGGGATGATATCAACGATGCAACTATGGATTCTCGACCCTTTTGTGTTTCAAAGGGGGATGTTGAGCTAAAACACGCTTTAGAACTGATAAGCATCTTTAAACAGCCCCAAAACACGCTTAATTAATTAAAAATACAAATTTAAGACACAGCTTGAGAGAGTTTCAATGGTGTCCCAAAGCCCTCATATTTGGATCACCCTTCAACATCTACAAAATAGGCAAGCTGCCCACCATTCAACCTCATCCCCTTTGTGCACTTTCTCACTCCTCTGCTGTGTTTGATCCATTTGCCATCACCAGCTCACAAACTATCTCCTCCAGCCTGCATTTGATACTCCGTCAGCCTAGCAACAAGTAGCAGCCCTCCCTCTACATCAAGCTTTAGTGTGCAGGCTACGTTTGGTCCCTTTCTCCACCTAGCAGCAACTAGCGACCAACTTCATCATACTGGCAGCTACATCATTGCTGTGTTTGCAGCTTTCTAGTGCTGTCCACAGCATCAAACATCATTTCTTATGTCACCTAAGTCTTTTGACCCTCTGCTGATCAACATTTGGTATTTTCCTCGCCTTTCATCACTCCAACTAGTACTCTTACATTCATTTACAACATTCATTCACTTCAGAGTTTCTTCTCTCTATGTTTGTCTCTGTGCTTGAGTTTTGAGTTTTGCATTTTGCATTTAGGGTTTGATTTTTGTTTGTCTCTATCTAAGTCTTTGTGTTTCAGTCTTGGTTATGCATTCTATGTTTCCTCAGTACAAACCCTAACATATATTCACATGGTATCAGAGCTGGTATTGTTCTAAAGTATCCTGCAGTGATTGTGGAGGCTAGTCTTTGTGCGATGTTGAGATGGCAAGCTCAACACGTGCGGACATTGATGATGGACCGCCTAGCTAAATGGGTTCACACATCTATACTTACCACGTCACTGGTCATTATGGTCCTCACATGGCCACTGACTTATCACTTATTATATTTAGTTTGTCGCACCTACCTACAATTGACATAGTTATAGCACTAATTGATTAGTATAGTCAGTTATGCACTGTTTGACTTAGCAGCCCACTTTCCTTTATGTTGTCTTATCTATACTTTGTGTACATTGTATTGTAGGTGAAATTCGAAACAAGAAACCAACAAGAAAACGTTTTGGCCTCCATCTCTCTTCTTGTGTTCTTGAGTGAGGTTCTCTTGTGTGTATGGGGTGTGTTTGGCACAGCAACTATCGGACATGTATTTTTAAAACCTCACCTAACATGTGGATTAATTTTTAATCACATGATTAAGTAAATGTTGCACATGTGAGGTGCAACTGGGGTTGGAGTAAATTTACGCCCGAGACCCAAGAAAATCACAGGATGTCAAAGGTAAAAATTGCTATAAGTTATGCCGCACATGTACTTGGTGGTATCTAGTGCCAATTGTTGGCCTAGGTCATTCATTTGGCCATAAGTGTCAGTTGGTGACACTAGAGAAGTGGCGTTTAATGGTACCTAATACCAATCCGATGGTCAAAGATGGCGCAGAGACACTCGGGAGTGGAAGATGCCTAGCCAATTTAATTATTGGCCAGTCATATTATTTTTCAGGGCACTGAAATAATCATTAGATTAATTTTCAATATTTAAAGACTAAAAATTAATATTTAATTATGGATAATGCTAGAATAACCATTTGGGAAGGTTGTCACTTGTTAAAAATGCCCATGCAAGACTGAAAAACGTCCTTAAAGGCTGGAGAGAGGCATTTTTAGTGCATTCAGCCTGCAAGAGGGAGAGAGGAGATACTACTGGTCTGATTTGCAGCCATTGGAGGACCTTCTGAGACAGCCAGGGATAGGAGAAGACCAATCAAAAGCAGGTGACAGCATCTACAAGCTGTTGAGACAGGGTAGCAACAATAAATGACTGATTTTCTTCAATTCTTTGCATATACAAGCTGTTGTGGCAAGGCAGCCGCTGCATTTGACTGATTTTCAGTCATTCTTCGCAACAAAACTCTGAATTTTCTCTCTCTACAACTTTCTCTCTCATCTCCCGGCCATTTCACAGCCTTGCTCCGAAGATCTCAGCATTTGGACCCTTGGAGGCTGAGAAATTGCAGATTTCTCTGCTGTAAACCCTAATTTGCTGCAAAAATTAGGGTTTAGCAACAGCTTCGAGAAGCGTGCAAGAAATTGGAAGCTCCAAGAAAACAAGGCTAAAGCTGTTTTTAGCTATTCAAGTGGAGGGACCAGCAAATAATTGAATTTGGGGCATTTTCCATCTCCATCAAAGCGGGTGAAGGCCAATCAAGTGCCCAAATCAAGGGATAAATCAGAATGAAGACTTACTGGTTACTTTGGACAGTAAGAAAAGTTTGAATTACGAAGGGGATCGAGAGAATCTCATTGTAAATCAAACTTTTCTTCAATAAAGCTAAAGAAATACAAAAAGGGGCGCCAATTTTGGGGCCAATCGGGTGCGCATTGTCCAAGATCACTAGGTAAATTTGTATTTTCAGATTTGCATTTATTATTTGCTGTTGTAATTAAGTTGTAATCAGGGATTTACCACCTATCCAAGGAGGAAGGCTGGTTACAACAGCTCAAGCAAGTCCCCCCACCATGTGATTCTTGATATGGCATCAAAGCGGCACCACTAAGAGAGGATGGTTTTGAATATTGAAGTAAAGAAGAAGCAAGAATTCAAGCAAGCAAACAACGGGTAAGAAGCTCTCTCATTCTTCCACTCTTTCTCTTGGATAGTGCTGTTAGAGATCACAGCCAGGCAGGAGGCAGAGTGCAGTCGGACAGGTGTGCAGTCAGACTGCCACGTGGCAGTCCGACTTGTACAGTCAGTCGGCTGCATTTAATGCAGCCGACAGGGTATTTCTGGCGCCCTATTTTCTGGCAGATCTCGGCTATTTATACCCGACGTTCCCAGCAGTCTTATACACTTCTCTGACGCAGATTACAGACCAGTGACGCGCAGTTTCTGTCTCTGTTCACAGATTTCAGACAGCAGACAGTGCAGACTGCAGCAGACTTCGAGGTGGACAGCAAGTTGCATCATCGAGGTGGAGACACGCAGTCCAGCGCACTGCGCCCGTGTATATCTTTGTATTCAGCATTCTTTATACAGCAGATCTTCATCGTCCACTGTCTCTCTCTCCCTTCTCTCTCTGCGTTCTCTCTCTCTCTCAGTCCTACGCTTCCGCACCGCTGCACTCTGACATGGTATCAGAGCAGTGTTTGAGGGCTGACTGAGCGCAGAATCAACCTGAAGAGGAGTTTCCATCGCGACACAAATTTGCGTTTTTTGCGTTTAAGGGCAGACAGGAGGGCTGCGCCTTGGAACAAGGCTGAAACGAGTGTGGGCGCACAGGAAAGGAGTACAGGTGGTGGATTTGCTGCTGTTTACTGCTCTTTGACGCGGAGGAAGTTTGAGTTTTCAGCCTACAAGTGCAGGTTTTGCTTTTTCATCGCCTCCGGCGGGTGAAGAAGCTTCAGGACGCGGAAGAGCCTTAGCAGGCTGAGTTTTCCCAGTCAGAGGGGGCTGCTTTTGCGTTTGTGAAGGCATTGCAGGTGAAGATGTCTACAGAGATGGACTTGGAGTTCCAGGCGATTATGGACCAGAAGGTGCCTGTCTTACCGGCTCTTCCTACAGATCAGAAGCTCGACGGCGACAACTACCGCATTTGGCACGTCATGATGTTGGCCATCCTTGAGTCCTATGATTTGGAGGAGTTGGTACAGGAGGAGATTGACCGGCCCTCGGTAAGAGATGAGTCCAAACTCTCTTCCGATGCTCGTGCGGAGTTGGCCAAGGCCCAATCTCATTGGGACAAACTGAATGCTAGGATTCGATCCTTTCTCTTTCTATCATGCACTACAGCCGTGATCGCTCACATCGAGCACTTGACGGTGGCTCGGGAGATATGGCTGGAGCTTGATCAAATGTACAATCGGATGACCCTGATGAAGAGGGTTTCTTTGGAGGTACAGATGCGGACCTTGTCCGTAAATAAGTCTTCTTCACTACGGGAGCACATTAACAAGCTAAGGCAGCTACAGATGCAGGTTCAGAATGCGGGGAAGCCGATTTCCTCCGAAGACATGGCGATCACACTATTGTCCCAGTTGCCGCCACGATTCGGTACATTTTACTCTGCCCTTATTGCTTCGGGGCGAGAGTCTACTCTTCAGTGGGAAGAGTTGGTTCCTATGGTCTTGGACCAAGAGGAACAGTTAAAGGGACAGAATGCTTCCAAGTCGGAGGCGCTGACAGGTCAAGCCTCTCAGAAGAAGGGGAAGGACCAAAAGAAGAAGAAGGGGGATAACAAGTCCACGAAGGACAAGGAGAAGGACAAGGACAAAGACTCCACATGCCATATTTGTGGAAAGACTGGCCATTGGAAAAAGGATTGCCCTGACAAAGACACGAAGGACACCAAGAAGAAGGACACCAAGGATTCTGGAGCGGTGGCTGCACCCTCATCAGCTGCATTTCTTCATCTAGCTGTCATTGAGGACGCTTCACCGAATGCTTCTGATGCTGTGATGACGGCTCCCCAAGCTCGAGAGTGGATTGTTGATAGTGGTGCCTCACGGCACATGACTCCTTCATCAGATGGTGTTGCCCAGCTGCGACCCTCGCGTGGGCAGATTCTCATTGGAGACAGCTCTTCAGTTTCTGTTGCAGGTCGGGGTAAGATGCAACTTATTCCGGATGGACGAGGTGGTACCCATACCTCAGAGGTTTTGCATTTACCAGGGTTAGGGTACCATCTCCTTTCAGTTCATAAGATTTGCTCCCTTGGTCTTTTGGTGGAGTTTGACAGTTCTACGGTGCGAGTCCTTGATCGTGGATCGAGGAAGGTTCTCTCATCTGGATATGAGGAGAACAGCATTTACAAACTGAAGTCTTCCACTGCCCTCTCTACTCTTCTTCTTACCTCACAGTCACAGTCAGAATTATGGCATGCTCGGTTTGGTCACCTAAACTATGACTATCTTCGGAGGGCGTCACGTGGACAGCTTGTTCGAGGATTGCCGGATATAGTGGTGAGCCAGCAACCATGTGTCTCCTGCATTCGGGGGAAGCAGCATAGGGATGCCATTCCCCACATAGCTTCGCGGCGGTCTACTTCACCGATGGAGCTAGTATCTACGGATCTATGTGGCCCTATGAGGAATGAGTCCCTGCGTGGGAGCTCGTACTTCATGCTGATCGTGGATGACTATAGCAGGATGACATGGGCCTATTTTTTGGCATTAAAGTCAGAAGCTTTCTCGCACTTCAAGGATTGGCTTCTCTTTGAGGAGAACCGATTAGGCCGGAAGTTGAAGACCTTGCGATCCGACAAGGGAGGTGAATTTGTGTCTAATGAGTTTGCTCGGTTTTGTGCAGATAGAGGAATTCACCAGGAGTTTGCCAATACCAATACTCCTCAAGAAAATGGTATTCTTGAACGGAAGAACCGCAGTGTGATCGAGATGGCGCGCACCATGATTTGCTCCCTTGGTCTTTTGGTGGAGTTTGACAGTTCATAAGATTTGCTCCCTTGGTCTTTTGGTCTTTTCAGTTCATAAGATTTGCTCCCTTGGTCTTTTGGTGGAGTTTGACAGTTCTACGGTGCGAGTCCTTGATCGTGGATCGAGGAAGGTTCTCTCATTTGGATATGAGGAGAACGGCATTTACAAACTTAAGTCTTCCACTGCCCTCTCTACTCTTCTTCTTACCTCACAGTCACAGTCAGAATTATGGCATGCTCGGTTTGGTCACCTGAACTATGACTATCTTCGGAGGGCGTCACGTGGACAGCTTGTTCGAGGGTTGCCGGATATAGTGGTGAGCCAACAACCATGTGTCTCCTGCATTCGGGGGAAGCAGCATAGGGATGCCATTCCCCACACAGCTTCGCAGCGGTCTACTTCACTGATGGAGCTAGTATCTACGGATCTATGTGGCCCTATGAGGAATGAGTCCCTGTGTGGAAGCTCGCACTTCATGCTGATCGTGGATGACTATAGCAGGATGACATGGGCCTATTTTTTGGCATTAAAGTCAGAAGCTTTCTCGCACTTCAAGGATTGGCTTCTCTTTGAGGAGAACCGATCAGGCCGGAAGTTAAAGACCTTGCGATCCGACAAGGGAGGTGAATTTGTGTCTAATGAGTTTGCTCGGTTTTGTGCAGATAGAGGAATTCACCAGGAGTTTGCCAATACCAATACTCCTCAAGAAAATGGTATTCTTGAACGGAAGAACCGCAGTGTGATCGAGATGGCGCACACCATGATGGAGCACCGACAGACCCCTCAGGTTCTGTGGGCCGAGGCTGTCGCTACTGCAATCCACATCCTTAATCGATCCCCTACTTCGGCCGTGGAAGGGATGACTCCATTTGAGGCTTATTTTGGGACGAAGCCAGATGTTTCTTACTTTCATGTCTTTGGGTGTGATGCCTATGTTCACATTCCCAAGGCTCACCGTGATAAATTTGAAGCGGCTTCCCGAAAACAGGTATTTGTTGGCTACAACTCCCAATCCCAAGGCTACCGACTGTATGATCCCGTCAAGCGGGATGTGTACACTAGCCATGATGTGCAGTTTGTGGAGGTTCCGGCTACTTCAACGGGTGAGGAGCATCCCGTTCTTGGAGATCCAGGGGAGAGTTGGGCTCCTTCTACAGTTCCACTGGAGCCCGTACCTTTTGATTAGGATTCTGTTTCTAACACAGAGTCTATAGTTCCACCGGACACCTCTGAGGAGTTACCACCGGTGGATATTCCCGAGTCTTCTGCTGATGGAGAACGACGAGGGGAGGTTCGGCCTCCTCCTCGCTGGGCCCGTGACACACTCCGTGATTCAGGGATCGAGGGGGTTCCTGAGGAGTGGGGACCGCAGGATGGTCCGCGGCGGTCACGGAGGCACCAGGCACATTCTACGGAGCTGGTTTGCTCCAACTATTGTTTGATGACCCGTGTGATGCAGGATCGAGAGCCCACCTCCGTGAAGGAGGCTTTACAGTCCGCCCCATGGAAGAAAGCTATGGAAGCCGAGTTGGAGGCTATTGAGAGGAATGGCACTTGGTCACTCATGCCCCGCCCCCCGAAGAAGAAGGTGATTGGAGTCAAGTGGGTCTTCAAGACCAAATATCTCAGTGATGGTACTTTGGATAAGCACAAGGCTCGCCTTGTTGCTAAAGGTTTTGCACAGTGCCCAGGGATTGACTGTCATGACACTTTTGCCCCCACAGCTCGTATGGCGACCATTAGAGCTGTTCTTGCTTTGGTTGGCCATAGGAGATGGCCTGTTTATCAATTGGATGTGAAGTCGGCCTTCCTGAATGGTGATTTGAAGGAGGAGATCTATGTTGAGCAACCTCCTGGCTTTGGTTCTTTAGATGGGAAAGTCTACAGGTTGAAGAAGGCCTTGTATGGCCTCAAGCAGGCTCCGCGTGCATGGAACGAGAAGATTGATTCGTTCCTCCAATCTCAGTTGGGATATCGGCGGTCCAAGGCCAATCCGCAGCTGTATGTTCACACTTCCGAGGATGGTTGTGTGCTATTTGTATTATATGTTGATGATTTGATTGTCACAGGTGATGATGCACAGCAAGTCCAGGAGACGAAGTCAGCTTTACATCGGACGTTCGAGATGACGGATTTGGGTCTACTCCATTTCTTTTTGGGCCATGAGATTTATCAGTCTCAGAGGGGGATCTTTATCTCTCAACAGAGATATGTACAGGAGCTCTTGGTGTCTTTTGACATGGAGGATTATCGGGCCCTCTCTACTCCTATGGATCCGAACTGGAAGGCCACTTCCCATTCAGCTTCTCCTTTGGCGGATGCGTCCCGCTATCGACAGTTGATTGGGTCCTTGATTTGGCTTCTCAACACGAGGGTTGATCTATGTTTTGCTATTGGGCTCTTGGCAGGGTTCATGAGTGAACCTAAGACGGTGCATTGGCAGGCTGCTCAGAGGATACTTCGGTATCTGAGGGGGACGTCTGATTTAGGGATTCATTACCCCGCAGGGACAGATGGGTCTGATCTTGTACTTGCAGGTTGGAGCGACTCGGATTGGGCCGGTGACGTGGACCACAGGCGGTCTACTACAGGTTACTGTTTTACTTTGGGTGCAGGTGTTATTTCATGGAGTAGCAAGAAGCAGCCCACGGTAGCCCTTTCGTCTACTGAGGCGGAGTATCGGGCCACGTCTTCCACCGCATGCGAGGTTGTGTGGCTTCGGAGATTATTGGAGGAGCTTGGGTGCCCCCAGACTCGTCCTACATTGCTGTGATGTGACAATGAGAGTTGCATTGCCTTGGCAAGGAATCCTGTTTTTCATGCCCGGACAAAGCACATTGAGATCCAGTACCACTTCATCCGAGAAAAGCTTCTGGATGAGACCATCACTGTGAAGTATTGCAAGACGGAGGACAATCTTGCGGATTTGTTTACGAAGGCACTTCCTCAGGCTCTACTTCGGAGACATTCCAGATCCCTCAGGCTTCTGCCCTGCCCCGGCTCTGAGAGGGGGTGTTAGAGATCACAGCCAGGCAGGAGGCAGCCAGGCAGGAGGCAGAGTGCAGTCGGACAGGTGTGCAGTCGGACTGCCACGTGGCAGTCCAACCTGTACAATTAGTCGGCTGCATTTAATGCAGCCGACAGGGTATTTCTGGCGCCCTATTTTCTGGCAGATCTTGGCTATTTATACCCGACGTTCCCAGCAGTCTTATACACTTCTCTGACGCAGATTACAGACCGGTGACGCGCAATTTCTGTCTCTGTTCACAGATTTCAGACAGCAGACAGTGCAGACTGCAGCAGACTTCGAGGTGGACAGCAGGTTGCATCGTCGAGGTGGAGACACGCAGTCCAACGCACTGCACCCGTGTATATCTTTGTATTCAGCATTCTTTATACAGCAGATCTTCATCATCCACTGTCTCTTTCTCTCCCTTCTCTCTCTACGTTCTCTCTCTCTCTCAGTCCTACGCTTCCGCACCGCTACACTCTGACAAGTGCCTATGGAGGCACTGGCAAGCAAGACAGTGAAAATCTCACATTGCTGTGAGATTTGGTGTGCAAAAAGAGAACTGTATATTCTACAGATAGGCTCTTTAGGGCTTGCACATTGCTTTTTCGGATATCTGAGGCTGTTTCAAGCCCCGTTTATACACACAAGATTGAAAACAAGAGTTTCAAGGCATATTGCAATTTTGGCTATGTCGGCCAACAGTGGGTGCACAAGATACAGATTTCAAGATAAGTTTTGAGGTGTTTGCCACGAAGCAAACACAAGTTTTATCTACAAACAAGTTGCAAATTACATGTACTGTTAAGTAGTCAGTAAAAAAGATTGCTTGGCATATTGTTGTACACTTGTGAAAGGTTGCAAAAGACGTGCTCGCTATGTTACATCATTTTTGGGATATTGGCAAAGAACAGTGAAATCCCCATTATTAAGAAGCTAGACAAAAACAACTACCCATCATGGAAGTTCTTTGTAACGAACTTCTTTATTGGAAAAAATCTTTATGAGTTCTTTTTAAGTGAAAAATAAGAGCCAAAGCTGAGTAACCCTACGACTATAGATGAATTAAAGATGTGGAAAGAATGGAATGCAAAGGACAAAAAGATGATATATTGGCTATCTGCAGCCATCGATAATACTATATTGGAACATTTCAAAAATGCAAAAACTTCACATGAAGCTTGGAGAATTTTTAAAAACATGTTTTCAATAAATACAAAGGCGAGGAAAATTTAACTCAAGTAAGAGTTGAATACTTTGAAGAAAGAAAAAATGTATGTTAATGAGTACGTTTTGAAGATGAGAAGCATTGTAGATGCTTTGGCAGTGATTGATGCATTGCCCGATGATGATGATTTGGTTCCATCTACTTTGAGTGGCTTAATAATGAGGAGGCTTGGAAATCATTTATTACTTCTATATATGTATGGAAGCCATTTTCAGATTTTGATGAGTTGGTATCTCTCATGATTACCGAAGAGATCACTATGCACAGTGACTCATCATGCAAATGTGCACAAGCCAAAATTTATGTAATCCAAAGGATTGGTTACATGGTTGTCTACTTTTAGAGTTGCAAAATTTCATTAAGTGTGTGGAGCATGCCAATTTGGTAAGCAAGCAAGACAAACATTTTTCACATGACAAAGATATGGGTAAAAACATACTTGATGCTATACATATAGATGTTTGGAGGCCTACAAAGAATATATCTCTTGTTAGCAGTACATATTGTCACGTTTATTGATGATTGTTCAAGGAAGCTGTGGGTATATTTCATAAAGGAAAAGAGTGATATATTTGAGCACTTTAAAACTTTCAGGGCTGCTGTTGAAAGAGAAATAGACTTAAAAGTTAAGTCCTTGAGACCAGATAGAGCAGAAGAGTATCTCTCTAATGAGTTTAGTACCTTCTTGAGATCTCATGGAATAAAGAGATAGTTTACTTGCAAGTACACTGTACACTCCACAGCAAAATGGAGTTACAGAAAGAGAAAATAAGCATATTGTAAAAGTTGCACAAGCATTGATGGCTTAAAAGAAAATACTAAAACATTTTTATTTTGAAGATATTCATACTGCTGTCTATATTATGAACAGAACTCCCATAACTACAGTTCATGCAATGACCCTCGAAGAATGCTTTACAGACAAGAAGCTCGATGTGTCACACTTGGAAGTGTTTGGCTATATTGCGTATGTTCATGTGCCAGATGAGCTGCAAAAGAAGCTTGATCAAAAGGCCGAAAAATGCATTTTTATTGGATACTCTTTAGAGCAGAAAGGATATCATTGTTGTAACCCTGTCACACGTGAGTTCAGAATAAGCACAGATGTTATTTTTTATGAGATGAGCAGTTGGTATGCATCTAGTGGTGATGCATTGGATGATCATCATCATCATCATGTTAGTTATGTGTAGAAAGAAAAGCAACAATCACACAACCTTATTAGACCAAAAACATCATCTGGTACTACATCTACAATTAGCCCTTGATATGGGAAACTAAGGAGTAGCCCACATCTTCCAAGGGATCTACAAATATTGCGCGGGTAAAGACAAAGAAAAAAAAAAGTGTTAGATGATAATGATGCATCTACTAGTCATTTGGGATTTTATGAAGATTCTAGTGGTTCAAAGAGTTTGGATGATGAGCTTGGTATTTCTTCGGTCAAGACACCAAGTATACAGAGCGCATGGCAATGTAAAGACTCCACTAATTCATGCAGTGGTACACAGGTCTAGCACGGTCAGATATCCTGTTAAAAGATTTGATTTTGAAAGTTATATAGCTCACCATTATACTTATATCATAAAACTAGTTGAGGATGTTGAGCCCAGTTATTTTAAGGATGTGGTTGGTCATGCTCATTGGGATGCAGCAATGGATAAGGAGATGGCTGCATTAAAAGCCAATAAGACTTGGGATTTAGTACCTTTGCCTAAGGGCAAGAAAGCTGTTGGATGTAAGTGGATTCACAAAATCAAGCATAATGCAAATAGTTTGGTTAACAGATATAAGGCTAGGCTGGTTGCAAAAGGCTATGCTCAAACATATGGCATAGATTATGAAGAAACATTCAGCTCAATTGCTAGGATGGCAACAATTAAATGTGTGATTGCTTTGGCAACATCTAAAGATTAAAATTTGCAACATATGGATGTCAAGAATATCTTCTTGCATGATGAATTGCAAGAAGAGGTGTATATGGAGCAATCAACAAGTTACAAGGATTTAGAGCATCCCACATATATATGCACGTTAAAGAAAGCGCTCTATGGGCTAAAGCAAGCACCTAGAGCATGGTTTGACAAGATCGAAGAGTATCTTGTTAACATTGGCTTTTATGATTCGAAAACTAACCACTCACTTTATGTGAGAAAGGGAGATGCAGGCTTGGTCATCATAGTCATCTATATGGATGACTTAATTATTACAGGTGACAGTGACAATCAAATTACTAAAGTTAAGGACTTTTAAGAAGTTTGAGATGAAGGATTTGGGTGAGCTGAAGTACTTTCTTGGTATTCAAATGATCAAATGTAATGATGATATATGGCCATCCCAAAGGCAATATGGCTTAGATATGTTATCCAAGTATGGTATGACAACATGTAAGCCTCTTTCAGTACCACTGGAGCAAAATGTAAAGTTGAGTGCTGACGTTGGTGATGAGATAGAAGACCCTGCTAGGTTCAGGAGGATAGTAGAGAGTCTAATTTACATGGCAATCACAAGGCCTGACTTGAGCTATGTTGTTAGCCTTGTCAGTCAGTTTATGCATATGTCTAGAAAGCCGCATTTGGATGCAGTTAGACGCATATTGAGATATGTGAAGTCCACTTTACATTATGGACTTTTTTATGAGACAAGTAAGAATGTACTAGTAATTGGATACACAAATGCAAATTGAGCTAGTAGCATGTTAGACAAGATCTACCAGCGGATTCATGTTTTCCCTTAGTAGTGCAACAGTTACATAGAGCAGCAAAAAGCAACCTACAATTGCTTTATCAAGCATAGAGGCCGAGTATAGAGATGCTGCTATGGCAACATGTGAGGTGATATGGCTGCAAAAGCTATTGGGTGATTTGGATGTGCAGGAGATGGTCTAGTTATCATTCACTGTGACAACATGAGCAACATATAACTAGCTAGGAATGCAATATTCCATACTAGGATAAAACACATTGAGGTGCACTATCACTTTGTGAGAGAGAAGGTACTTGCAAGAGAGATTGCCTTGGTATATGTCAGCACACAGGAACAGTTGCTGACATTTTCACTGGGGCATTGGGTAAAAAGAAACTTCAAAATTTTCAAAGCTTACTTGGAGTTGCAAAGATATGATTAAGCTTGAGAGGAAGTATTGAGATGGCAAGCTCAACATGTGCGAACATTGATGATGGATCACCTGGCCAGATGGGTCCGCACGTCTACACTTAGCACGTCGATGGTCATTATGATCCTCACATGGCCAATGACTTATCACTTATTATATTTAGTTTGTTGCACCTACCTGTAGCTAGCATAGTTATAGCGCCAATCAATAAGCTTAGTCAGCTACGCACTGTTTGACTTAGCAAGCCACTTTTCTTTATGTTGTATCTTATCTATACTTTATGTACATTGTATTGTGGGTGAAAAAAGAAGAAACTAGCAAGAAAACGTTTTGATCTCCATCTCTCTTCTTCTGCTCTTGAGTAAGCTTATTCTTGTATGTATGGTGTGTGTTTGGCACAGTAGCTCAAGTAAGTCCCCCCACCACACGATTCTTGGCATGCAAGACTCACACGACTCAATTTTGACTCATAATGTCTCAAGCACCTTCTTCTGGGGATCTTGTGACGCCCTATCAAGCTTCTCCACCGTTGCATGCTCTGAGAAGGCATTAGGGTCTCAAGGAGAAGATAGACACACCTTCACCTTTACTATCCTTTTCTTTACATTTTGGTCATATTACAAATGAGGAGTTTAAGAAATACTTGCACATCACGTACAATCAAGTTTACACCCCTCCAAGGAGTGCTACTACTCTGTCTGGACCGATTATTGAAACTGACCATCTCTTTGATCCTGGAGAGACCACAACATTCAATGAATCTCGCAATCCATCTCCTTTATCTCAACCAGACCTTATGTAAAGTTCCTAGAATCCTTTAGAGTCGTATGAGTCAAAACTCTCTCCTGTTTCTTCTTTTGTTGTGCAAGACCCATATGATTTTCAATATATTTACTTCAATAGAGACTCTCGAAGCAAATACCCTTCATCAAGTATATCTCTACCATCTATTTTATTTGAGCAAGTAAACCACACTTTTCAACTCTCCCCAATCCCACCACATTCTAATCTACTTACATCTTCATTCCAAAACTGGGGATTACACTCCACTTCCACTCAAAGCACACTAGAACTTGGATCTTTCATCTTCACTTCTAGCACTCTTGTCCCCCATCCCACCTACTTACCTTCCATTCACTCCACCTCTTGGTGCATCGTTAGTAGGGGGAATGTCACCCTTTGAAGATTGCAATGCATAGCTTGGACTACGATGTCCTCTACGAACAGGATGTGGATAGCAAGCTGAAAATACCTAAAACCTGCAAAAATGAGATTAAGGCTGAATGGACGGCAGCATACCTATTTATAAAAAGTTTGGACCCTCCCAAGTGGTTTTGTGCTTATGGAATTCAGACACTCTCTAGGAACACATTTCTTTTTAAATAAACAAGGTTTCTTCCTTAAGCATGTTTTGGGCTATTTAAGTACAGCTAATGCATTTTTAGCTTAACACCCCCTCTTAAGCCCAATAACGGTGCCACGAGAAGTAGGCTAGTCAAGCCCTTTTTTAATCTTTATCTTTTACCCCAAGGCATCCCACTCCAAAGCAACCAAAGCATCGGACGTAGGGTGCACGTCGGCTGCCGAATGGCCTACTAAGACTACAGAGGTGATGGTTATCTTACCAAGGGAGCCCAAGTAGTCACCCCAAAGAGGCCATGGCATCGGAGAGAATAAGTATGAAGGCAATGGAGTGTACTCTATGCCAATTTCCACTTGCGGATGGCCAATCCTAAGTGGAGGTTTCGCCCTTCCTACATGGTCAATAGATTGGTGCACCGAACCTAAAGGGTGAAATTCAAACTTATCTTCTATCCATTGTTGGGCTCTATGCATCAGAGAATAAATGAAATGATACGACTATCAAATATACAATGCTCGTGCAGCAAACACACTGTGCAATGAATGAATAATGTACCTCGAACTCTTGTATCTCAAGGATCAGGGTAGAGATAATGAGCTAGAGAGTGTGTTGTACTCCAAACGGATCCCGAATTGTAGCAAGACGGCCTCCAAATGTCGAACACCAGCAAACACAGCCAAAGAAGGGTGGATCAAATGCAAACGGCAATGCAAGAGAGAGAAATACTAAAAACGCACATGAGAGGAGAGAGAAAACAGCAAACGCAAGCTGCAAGAAGTAACACAGCAGCGGCAAGCTGAGGAGATGATGGCAATAGCTGGAGGAGAGAGAAAATCTATAGGGCAGCAGCTAGGGCTTAAAAACGCAACAGTAAGCTGACGTGGCAAGTTGTACAACAGCTGGATGACGGACAGCTTGGACTGTGATGTTCTCTGCGAATGGGGTATGGGTAGCAAGCTGAAAACACCTGAAACCTGCAAAAACGAGATTGAGGCTAAATAGAGGGCAACATACCTATTTATAGAAAGTTTGGGCCCTCCCAAGTGGATTTGTGCTTATGGGATATAGACACTCTCTAGGAACGCATTTCATTTTAAATAAACAAGGTTTTTTCCTTAGTTAAGCATGTTTTGGGGCTATTTAAGTGAAGCTAATGCATTTTTAGCTCAACATCCCATACCCATGCCCATGCCCATTCCACCCCTACCCACATTTGGATCCGCTATGCACACTTCTTATATATATGGTGGGCACTCTAGGATTCCCTCCCATGTGTACTCCACTCCACTCTATCACCCTTATCCACCATATCCCCATTACACACCTCTATCTCCTAGCACTACCACTCCTATTGCAACTGCCAAGAGTGCCTTCACAGATAAGACTTGTTTCAATAGGTCAATTTGTACCACTTGGTTGAACTTCATATAACAAATGCTTGAATCCCAAGGACTTTGGAATCACTGGTATAGACCCTTCATTAGCTCACCCCAATCACATCCGCCAATGGAAAGCCCACAATGCTACAACCAATGTTGAGTTAATATAGGGGTTGCTTCCTAAGTTTCACTCTCAGTTACAACATTTTTCCCTCGCATCTAAGCATTTGAGTCATCTCATTGACCGCTATGCAGCAGAGATCGCACTTGATGAATCAATCTCGATTTTGAGCTTCAGAAGTTTTCCATTAAGGGGATGATCTGAAAGTCAAGTTGGCTGAATATCAACAATTACTCATCGAGTTTGATACTACTAGCTCCCCGAAGTCAAACAACGATCCGATTAGATTATTCTTAAACAAGTTATTGAAAAAATACTTCCATTTTATCCAACATTGTCTCGCTACCTAGATTACTGACCTTCTATGAGTTTGAGTGTCAATTCTTGCATTATGCGAGGCTACACGATCAAGTCCACAAGAAGTCCTCCACATATATTAATTTAAAGGGATGAGGGTTGGTTGCCTCTTCTTCGAGAGGGAAAACCAACAGTGGCAAGAACTTGCAAAATGCAAAAGCAAGCCAAAACACGGATGACACCCATCCTCCAATAGAACCAAAGATAAACAACCCCTTTGGCAGCAAATTCTTAAGAAAAGTAGGTTTTGCACACATTGTCAAAGGTCGGCCCATGTGGACAAGTGTTGTACCAAGGCCCATGGTCTTCCACCTAGAAAACCGGAGCAAATTGCTGCGACTGCCTCCACTCGGACTAGCCAATTAAATGGAGCTATGTCTCCACTATTGCACCATCTGCTCCATCTACCCTGATGGCTACTAGACATGTGGTATATGGATAGTCTCAGCAGCCTATCTCCTTCACTAATCTTGAAGGATTAGCTGATTGATCTACTATTAGGTCACCTATTGCTCTTTACACATTCATTCCTAGGGTATCCATTGCATCTTCTAGGAACCACTTGCCCACCTCAATATAGGCAACAATGGCCGTCTTTCCCTTTTTAGACTTCCGATGCATACTTACACACTCGTTGCATTGCACTTAGCTTTACCTTCCTTTATTTTCAATTTTGCTTTTCTTGGAACATATCGCTACTCACCTCTGCGTTTTAAGTTTTGATCTCTTTTGTAGGGCTTTGTATTTCACTGTAGGGCTAACATGCAGATTTGCACTGATCCTTCTTGAGCTAGAGATAAGTTGCGCGCCATTGCTTTCATAGTTCCATCTACTTGGAGTTTTGCTCTTACCAGCATGAAGGCTTCCCCTCTTGCGGTGGATTATGCAGCATCTCTCTTAATGCTATCATGAAGATGACTTCTATCATTACTCTTCCAATCAAGTTGCTTCATCATTTTCATCCACATGGTTCTCAACACCACACAACAACCAACATCCTCAGACTCCTCTTCCTTCTTCAACATCAATATCCCGGTTGAGAGGTGGTTTCTGCCCTTCTTGGTAATCTACAAGTTTTGGCACTTGTCTTTGACATTGGCTTCTCCCCCCCTCCCCCCCAATCATACCTTCCTCTACGCATTGCATGATTTCATGATTTTTGTAAAGGGCCCTTGGGCAAGTGAACAATTTTCCCATGAGAAAGTTCAATGTGGTTCCATCCATCTTTGTAGAGCTTGGTAGGCCACGAGGCAACCAACGAGCACATTTGTCCAATGCCCTACCCTCTCTAGGGTGAATACTTGGACTCCCTTGGTTAGATAACCATTGCCTCTGTAGTCTTGGTAGGCCACTAGGAACCACCATGCATCCTTATCTAATGCCCTAGCTACTTTGGGGTAGGACACCTTGGAGTAAATATTGTTGGCCTTCCCTTTTCAACTTAGTTTTGGGCCTAAGAGGAGATGTTATAATTTACAACTCATTAGTATGTTTAAATAGCTTCAAAACACATTTAATTAGTGAAAATCGCAAATTTGGTACACAATTTGAGAGAGTTTTAATGGTTCTCCCAAACCCTAATTTTTAGGGCACCCTTCAACTACTATAAATAGACAAGCTACTCACCGTTCAGCCTCATCCCTTTTGTGCAGGTTCTGACTCCTCTGCTACATTTAATCCATTTGTCATCACTAGCTCATCCAACTTGCATTCAACACTCTATCAACCTAGTGACAAGTAGCAGCCCTTCCTCTACATCAGGCGTTAGTGTGCAACCAGCATTTGGCCCTTTTCTCCACCTGGCAGCAACCAGTGACCTCTCCATCCTACTGATATTTGAATCATCGCTACATTTGCAACTTTCTGGTGCCACCCACTACATCAAACACCGTCCCTACTGTTGCCTGTCTTCTGACCCTTCGTCGATCGATGTTTGGCATTTTTCTCACCTTCCATCACTTTGACCGGTAGTCATAGTACTTGGGATCCATCTCCAGTTGATGTTGCTCTTCGACACTTCATCGCTCTGCCCTTGGGCATTCTATATACTCTTACATTCGGTTATAGCATTCATTCACTTCAAAGTTTCTTCTCTCCATGTTTGTCTTTGTGTTTGAGTTTTGATTTTTGTGTTTGCATTTGCATTTTGTTCTTAGGATTTAAGCTTTGCTTCTCTATCTAAGTCTTTGTGTTTAAGTCTTAGTCGTGCATATCACATTTTCTCAGTGCAAACCCTAGCATATCTTCACAAGGGATACCTAGGAACTTGAGAAGTTGCTTCAAGGATTATAATCTACCTCGAGCCTTTCTTTTATGCAACAACCTCTTTCCTTTGTCATCGAGCCACAATTCCTTGCCACTTAGCCCTTAGTCCCTATTGCTTCTTAATAGGTTATGGTGCCTTCAACAGTTCCTCACTATTGTCTCACAATCATGGGCTTCGCTCACCCATTCCCGACTAGAGTTTTTAGAGTGATCTGTTGGAGGCCTCTCCATTTCCGTTGGCCTATGGTGGCTTTACATTGGATTGAGCTTTCATCTAGAGAGGGAGTCTTGCTCCTTGGCTAGCATTCTTCATTGATAGACTTTATCGATACTCTTCTTACCATTCTCAACTCCGCATCTTGTTTGGCCTTTTGCCAAATCCAAGATTTGAGAGGATGAATTAGTAAACATGTGTGTCTTGTACTATCATCTCCTACTTGTGAGTCTAAATCTAAGAACAAGGACATTAGGAACTCTAATAGTCTTTGTCACATTATGTACTTTAGACACTTTACATCTTTACATAAAGGGTACAGTAGTATATTTCTTTTTTAGCATAGGTTGTCCTACACACCCGTATTATGGACCTAGCCACTTGATTACCAGTCGTGTCCTAGTTTGGGTGGCCTACCTTCTCATACATTCATCAATGCTATGTGTTAGAATTGACCATTGCAACCTTATATCTTTATCCCATTGCGGTCAATTTATTCCTTCTCTCCTATGTTCTTTTAGTCTCTTTCTTCTCTCCATGTTCGCTTTTCTTTCCGCCACGCACTCTCACACTTCAGCTACTATACATGAGTTTATAGCAAAGAGAACTAATGTCGAATGAGCCAAAACAAACTCTTTTTATAGGTGAAAGAAAGACTAGTGCCAAGAAGAAAAGCAGAGTAGCACAAGACAAGTGTCCAACCACATGTCCTAAAAATTTACAAGTGGTAGGACACCATGAAGCTTGCACAAGAACTATCAAGAATCGAAACCGCCAAATATGGTTAACATTTTAATGCCAATCTAAGGCTCCTAAAATTTCAAGACCTAAAATTTAGAACCCCCTAAATTTAGGAACACCCAAATATGGATATCATATGAAAGCTTTTTCCAAGCACATGATAAAAACAATCCTTATACAAGTTGTATGGACTGCCCAAGGACATGTCAATTTACCATGATACTAAGTTCAATAGTCATTCCAGCCAAACGGTCTTCCAATAATTATAAACTCACTTGCTACCTAGAGAGCAGTCATTGATGAATAGACCAAAAGAAATACTTTGAAGGACATGCATCATCTATCATTAGAAGATTGACTTTGCTAATATTAAGCACTTGGCTAACGAACATAGCCCATTCTTGCCCTTTCTTTCTAATATGCAGTAATGAGCTACAACCATCAGTTGCCATGGGACTAATATCTACAATAACTTTTCACACACGGATACTAAGAAATCCTCGAGAGTTCCCTCGTGGCATGTTGATATATTTAAAAGTATCCAAGGACTTTGACATGAAGTCCACCGGCTTGCATTGCTTCCCTATTACTAAGAAGCAATACGCAACAAAAATAGATTTTCCAGAAATAGCTAGCTTTAAGTTGAATGGAAGTAGCTTTTGTAAATAAACAAAATAGAAGCATTTCTGGAGAATGACTCACCCTGGTTGAGAAGCCGCGCGAATCTACCATCCAACTCGTCACAAATGAAGCTGAAAAACAAGGATATCAGGAACCTGTCGTTTTAGCAAGATAAAGAAACTGTTGCTGCTTTCCATCGTGTTGCCGTTACCTGATGAGGTACAGAGCCACAAAAACTCTCTTATTGGTGAATGTCAAAGCGAAGGCAACGAGATTGGCTGATATTCTGGCATATCCTGCAAGAAACGAAAAGGGCAAAACACCCTGGATGCAGGTCTGTGACCAAGGAAATTTATTTTACCTGTACGATGGCATCAAGAACTCTTGTTACCGATAAGATTAGGCACGTAAAGATAGATCGGCCAAGTTCTCGCCATGGCTTTCGAGATCGCCCCGTCGTCTTTGCGTATAATCTAGCAAGTTTAAACCCTGATACTGCACTTAATGGAAGTCAATTGCGTTGCACAGAGGTCATTTTCCGGAGATCATAAATGTGTAATGTGGCATCATGATTCCTTTATCCATTTATTACTAGCGCTCCACTACAGCGCGGGTCGGTCGGGCATCTATAAAGCCATGGTGTGTAACCTCTCTCTCTCTCTCTCTCTCCCCCCTAAATACCCATAGCGTTATCTATACCCGTATCAAATTAAGAGAGAAGAAAATAAAAGAAAGTTGACACGTGTATCTGTGTAGATTTTAGCATTTTATTTATTAAACAATTTGATGTGGATATTGATATTCTATTTACATTTTTAGGAGACCTTTGCCAAACAATAAAGAATATTGGGAGGTAAAGGCGCATCCGCCTAGCCGCCCATGTATTACTACACTGACAGTATTCGCCACTACACACTGCATGTGACCGGCGCTCGTCACAGTCACTAATTCTTTATTCTTTTAGTGACAGTTTGAATAAAGGAAGGCTCGGCCACACATTGTGGTTGTTGGAGTTTCCACTTTTGAGTCTCTCTCTCTCTCTCTTCGCTCTTGCTATCCATCCGCCATAGCTCTCACTGCCAAGCTTCTTCCTTATGGGTTCCACTTCCCTTTCAACTGGTCTCAAAGCAAAGGCATTGGAGCTTGCCCTGCATTCTCTACAACCCCAATTTGAAGAGCTTCAACCCGAGCTTCAATGGTAGCCATGGCACCTTCATTTGCAGGTATGTTTTGATCTCATGCCTCCTCCCCAAGCTTTCGGACCTTCATCGGCTTCTTCCCAGGCTACATTGGAGCCCCCTTAACATTGCCAAGTGCCCCCAAGGACTGTTGAAGATCCCCCAATCCCCAAGAACAGCCAGCGCAATTTTCGGCGCAGTTTTTAGAGGGCTCGACTGATCTACTCCCCAACCTTTCCCTACTCCTCCTCGGCTTCCCAACACTCTTGGCAACCTTCCCGAGCATTGCTTGACTTCCAGGCATTCGTGCTTGACTTTCGGTGATCGATTCGAGTGCTTCCCCCTTCAGTCCTTTACTGTATACACAGTCCCAGGTTTGTCAAAATAGGGTAGCACTTGACATTTGCTGTTTAATGCTTCTTGGTATTGCCCGTTTGATGCTTATTGATGCCCGATGATACTTGGATGTTATGGGATGCTATGTCTATGTTTGGGACTGTTTTGGAGCAGATTTGAGCACCGTTTAAGCTTCGTTTAACAGTAAATTGCTTGTTGTAATATAGCGGACTGAAGCTCATTTACTTAGTGTATACATTGGTTCATGGATACGAGGTGCTTCTTGGAGGTTTGAATGATCATATCGATGTATTTGGAGGTTGTCAATTTCTTTTTCTTGGTTCCAAAATGCTTTTGAGCTTGGATTAAGCTCTGACTTGGTCTTTCTTTATTGGCATTTAGCTTCAGTTAGCATGATTTGGACCAGTCTATGCCTATTGTCCCTGCTTGACATTTAGGCCTCTTGTATTTATGCTTTGGTCAGATATGGATGCCACTTGGTTTACCCATGTTTGACAATTCCTTAGAGCTTCATCTTCAGATATATTTGAGGATTTTGAATCTACAGGGTATTATATTTGGTTGTCAGTTACATGCTCTTTGAATGCTTTCAGGCTTATGCTTTATAGGTTTGATATAGCTTGGGATTTATGCTCCGGATGTACCCTACTAGGATTTGGCATGTTTGATGCTATATATTCGATGTATTCGAGCGTTGCTTGCTCTCTTTGCATTTGACTTCAATTCTAGTGGGAGCCTCTTGGTATATTCGGATGTACATAAAGTCTTATTTATAAATAAGCTTGAGCTTATGGGACAATTACATGCATTTGCTCTCTTGAGAGCTTTATGTCTGCAGTTTGTCTGTAGTGGGCTGATTTGATATGCCTATTGGGGCAGGCACTTATCTCTATCACAGGTTTGTCAGTTTTGTATACATCTTAGATGGTTATGTATTGAGCTTCTTACTCTATTAGTTGTGCTTGTGCTTGGTCTCTTCTCTTACCCTGAGACCCATTACATGCATGACTTCTAGACCTATGAGATGTCTCTTGCCTGACAAGTGATTATTTTGACAGTTCTTGGTACTGTCTTGCCCCTGGAAACTCATTGTTGGATATATCTTGCTACCTGGCAGTTGCAGTGACATATGTATCAATGATTACTTCATTTTGGGACAGTTTTACATATTGTTGTCTTATTACAAGCTGAAATTTACTGATTTTGAGCACTTCTATGAGTGTAATGCTTACTATTTCATGTTATCTTGGTCATATTTGGTGGACAAGTCCTTCTCTTGGTGAAATCCACCCTTTCAACATGTTTTAGCAGTGGTTTTAGTACATTTCCTGCTAATTACAACCTGCAATTTTACTTTTTTGCTTTGATTTGGGACAATATGGCTCGTCATTTGAAAGACACAGCTCTCTTTAACATTGCTAAGTTGGATGGTACCAACTATGGGTATTGGAAGTCCCAAATATGGCAGGTTTTAGTGCAGAAGTTGCAGATTAAACCCTTGCGTTTCAAGGGTGTCAAACTTAAGGATATGGATGATGATATTTGGATGGAAGTTGATGAGCTATGCAAGTCTACCATTATTTTGTCACTCTTAGAAGAGGTCCATCATAATGTTATTGAAGATAAAAATCATAGTGCATGGAATTTATGGGAGAAGATTCAAAAGCTCTATGCGCAGCAAAGTCATGCGTCACAGATGTATTGACTAAAGCAGCTAATAGACCTTCACATGAAGGAGGGGACCTTCCTTTCATCTCATTTCAGTCAGTTTCATGCTATCATGAAGAGTCTGTTGTCACAGGGTATTGAGTTCAAAGACAACTTGCACACGTTGTTTCTGCTTGGCACCTTGCCTGAATCATGGGATGTTTTCCGTATTGCCATATGCACGAACAAGCTTGATGGGCTAAAAATCAAAGATATTGAGAGTGCTTTATTGCCTGAGGAAATCGACAGGAGAAACAATGATGCTTCCTGCTCTTCACATGCATTGACCGTTAGAGGTGGCAGACATGGCAGGCATGACAATGATTATAAGGGCAGGGACTCTTAGAAGTCCATGTCCAAGTCACGTGGTCGCAGTAAGTCTCGTCGACAGAAATCTGATCTTACCTATCATTATTATGGGAAAGTAGGACATATTAGGCCGTAGTGCCATAAAATGCGCGATGATAAGTGCAAGAAAAAGGGAAAAGAAAAAGTGCAGGAAAAGTCTTCTGAGCACAGTATTGTATCTGCAAAGTCCAATGTAAAGATAGAAGAGGTTAATGTCATGCAAGCCACTGATTCAGATGATGATTACATACTTGCAACTTCTTTATGCGATGCCTTACAGACTTTTGAGATACATTCTATGTATCCGCAGTACTGGCTCTTGGATTCGGGTGCGTCCTTTCATGCAACACCCTATAGAGATTGGTTTATACTATCGTACCATGTTTGGTTTTGTGCGTCTTGGTGATGACAGGTCTCTCGATATTGTGTGCATTGAAGATGTTAGGCTGTAGTTTCCTTCTAGCAGCTCTTTTGTTTTGCATGATGTACGCCATGTACCTGTGTTGACTCGCCACCTTATGTCAGATGGACAGCTTGATGATGCAGGGTATTTTGTGTCTTTTGGAGACTCTACATGGAAGATTACTCGAGGCAGGCTTGTACTTGCAAGAGGTGCCAAGTCTGACAGCCTCTATCCCTTACTTGTATCTAGAGCTACATTGGATCATGTTTTGTCTGTGGGTTCTATTCCCCATGTATCCCTTTGGCATGCTCGTTTGGGATACATGTCTCTTAAAGGAATGAAAATGCTCCATGCTTTGCAGTATCTTTCGCCTTTTGACTCTTCGCATTTTGATTCTTGTGATCATTGTTTGTATGGCAGGCAGACTATAAATACGCATAAAAAGTCTGGTAAGAAACGCATGGGTGAGCCCTTGGCCCTTGTGCACTCAGATGTATGTGGGCCCATGCCCTGTTAATCACTTGGTGGGGCAAAGTACTTTGTTACTTTCATAGATGATTACTCACATAAGGTTTGGGCTTATCCCATAAAGAGAAAATCTGATGTCTTAGACACATTTCAACATTGGCTTGCATTGGCAGAGAACCAGTCTGGGAAAATGTTAAAATGCCTAAGGCCAGATAATGAGGGTGAGTATGTATCAGGTGCTTTTGAGCAGTTTTGTGATGAGCAGGGTATTAAGCGTCAGTTGACCGCCCCTTACACCCCACCCCAGTAATGGTATAGCTGAACGCATGAATAGGACCATTCAGGAAAGGGTCCATATCATGCTTAGCTAGGCTGGCTTACCGCAGCACTTTTGGGCCGAGGCAGTTACTACTACAGTGCATCTCATTAATAGGTCGCCTAGCAGTGGCATTGATTTTCAGGTTGTAGAGGAGGTATGGGCAGGCAAGCCCCCCTCTTATGATCATTTGCGTGTCTTTGGATGTGAGGCATTCTGCCATGTGCCCAAGGACAAACGCAATAAGCTAGATCTTAAAAGTGTCAAATGCATTTTCATTGGCTTTGGAGATGCAGAAGAGATGGGTTACCGTCTATGGGATCCGCAGGCTCAAAAAGTGATCCGCAACCATGATGTCATCTTTGATGAGGACAAAATGCATATGCAGCCTGAGAAAGTGGTTGAGGTACGCAGAGTTATCTGTCAGGAGGAAAGACCTGCTCCTGTTCAGCCCGCTCCACGGCCAACTAGACAGCGCGTAGTATTACCTGATGCTCATGGCCTAGATGCTAGACATGTTGATGTTAGACATGATGGTGGTCAGGCAACAGAGCCTGGGTTGAGGCGTTCTACTAGATATAGATGACCTCCTGACTATTTTGCGCACTCTATGGATTATGTACTGGTTACAAATACAAGAGAGCATCTTACTTATGATAAGGCTATGCGCAGGGGTGATTGTCACTCTTGGGAGAGGGCTATGCAGTCTGAGCTTGACTCATTGCATAAGAATCAAACTTAGGATTTGGTTTCCTTACCTCAGGGTAAGAAGGCTTTGCCATGCAAGTGGGTGTACAAGCTGAAAAGTACCCCTGGACACCCCAAGCCGGCATACAAGGCTTGATTGGTTGCTAAGGGTTTTAAGCAGGAGCATGGTGTTGACTTTGATGAAGTCTTTTCTCATGTGGTCAAGATGACCACCCTATGCTTAGTCTTGGCCTTGGTTGCACAGCTCGACCTGGACTTGTACCAGATGGATGTCAAGACGGCTTTTTTACATGGGGACTTGCATGATGAGATTTACATGAAGCAGCTTAAGGGCTTTGCAGACCCTGGCAGGGAACACCTATTGTGCAAGCTAAAGAAGAGTCTATATGGCTAGAAGCAGGCACTTAGGGAATGGTACCATAAGTTTGATGCATTCATGCAGTCACAGGGCTACAGCCGCAATGCTATGGATTCGTGCTTGTACATGAAGAAAGCCCATGATGGTTCTTTACTGATTTTGGTACTCTATGTGAATGACATACTTTTAGCAGGGAGAGCTCATGAGGAGCTAGATGCTCTGAAGGCCCAGCTCAAGAAGAGCTTTGAGATGAAAGATCTGGGATAGGTCTCTCATATACTTGGTATGCGCATTACGCGCGATCGATCTCAAGGACTACTCTATCTGTCACAGAGGGAGTACATTCATAAAGTCCTTGAGCGCTTCCGCATACAGGATCTTAAGCCTATTGGCTATCCATTACCTTCTCATGTGAAGGTTTCACAGGCCGATTGTCCGCAGACAGATGAGTAGAGGGTCAAGATGGCCAAGATTCCCTATGCATCAGTCGTAGCGGTCTTATGTATGCCATGATAGCCACCCATCCAGATATTGCTTTTGCAGTTGGGGTTGTGGCATGTTATATGGCTACTCCTGGCAAGAAACATTGGGATGCCGTAAAGGGTATCATGAGGTACCTGAAGGGCATAGCAAATATGTATCTTTGTTATGGTAGCCAGGATATAGGAGTCGTGGGGTACACTGACTTTGATTATGTAGGACATGCAGATAGTAGGAAGTCCACTTCTGGCTATGTGTTCACTTATTCTGGACGGGCTATCTCTTGGATGTCCAAGGCACAGAAGTATACGGCTCTTTCTACTACTGAGGCCGAGTATATTGCAGCCTCCGTGAGGCTTGCAAGGAGACTATCTGGTTAGGCCGTTTGATTGCAGACCTTGGTATGACAAATGCTATACCTACACTGCATTCGATTCTATGAGTACCATTCAGTTGGCCAAGAATCCGGTCTTCCATGCAAAGACGAAACATATTGAGGTGAGGTATCACTTCATTTGCAAGGTCATTGAGGATAGGTCTGTTGACCTTGTCAAGATTCCGACTAAGCAAAATCCTACAGACTTGCTCACAAAAAGCCTCACTATCGAGCACTTTCCTTCCTTAGGAGATTGATGGGCATTGGATAAGATGACACCTTTTTCCTCATCATGTTGTACATGTGTACATATTGTACTGCCTTTTCTTTTTCTTGCTCATTGGGGCAAATTTGCCTTTAAGTAGGAGGTTATTGGGGGTAAAGGCGCCTCTGCCTAGCCGCTTGTGTATTACTACGCTGACAATACCCGCCATTGCACACTGCATGTGGTGAACGATCATCACAGTCACTTATTCTTTATTCTTTTAGTGACAGTTTGAATAAAGGAAGGCCCGGCCACACATTGTGGTTGTTGGAGTTCCCACTTTTGAGTCTCTCTCTCTCTCTCTTGGCTCTTGCTATCCATCCGCCATAGCTCTCACCGCCAAGCTTCTTCCTCCTGGGTTCCACTTCCCTTTCCCTTGTAAAGGAGGATAGGGGCCCCATAGAAACTTCATAGCAAAGTGACAATAGGATACAAGGGGTTGTCCTCCCATTATATGCTCATTCCAACAAAAGTAGTATGGATGTGACCTTCATTTGACCATCTAAAGGAGGATTCATCATTGGGTATGTTAATCAAATGGTAGAAGTGAAAAATGCTTTCACCTCTCACCATCATATCTCCCTCTACTTCTCTTTCAACTAGCGAGCAAGCCAAATGGTCAATGGGTTTTTAAAATTCATAGGGGACCCTCTTCTATATTATTTGCTATATAGTTTTTGCTACATATTAGTAGCTCCTGATGTTAAAAAGGGGAGGTGCCTCTCCCTAAGAACTGAATGTATTATTTTTTATGTATGATATTAATCATGTTGAATTGAATCTATTTTAACCATATCTAAGCAAAATGAGATGTTTGTTTTAATGTATAAATTAGATGAATAACACACACAAGTTTTTGAAGCTAATCAGATTTTGTTGGAAACTTGTCATATAGCCCGAGATGTCATGTTAGAAGAATACCTCGCAAAACATAAACCCAAAAACCAAAAAGCTGCTTGGTCAAGCTCTGAGACATAGTGGCTTTCACATTTTGCTAATTTTTCTGGTTAAGAATTGACTTATAACTCCATAAAGTTTTAAAAGCATGTGGCGATAACACAAAAAAACATGTAACATGATATACAAGTAGTACATTGAAGAGTTAACATAGGACTTTCAATTGTTCTATAATTGTGGGGGAAGGTGCCGTTCCCCCATCTTTCAAGAAGAGATGTGCTTTTCTTTACTTTTCTTCACCATTGATTATAACAAAAAGGGAAGAAGGTAGATTCTAATATTATGAAAAAGTGTATGTATCAAGATTGCAATTGCCTTTGCTAAAGTGAACCCTATCATGACGAGACATAAATGAATGAGCAACGTACATTAATTCTAAGTACAAATATACTAGCAATTTAGTTATACTGATATACTAAGAAATTGCAACACAATATACTAATTAATTAACTAAATACACTAACTAATAAACTATTCATAGAGTAATACATAACTAAGCAATACTTTATCTTAGTAATATCTAATGTGTGTGTGTGTGTGTGTGTGTGTGTGTGTGTGTGTGTGTTAGCTAAAATACTAAAATAGACTAATAAAATAATACACTAATAAATAATACATAATTATTTAATAACCTAGTAATACATTATATATATGTATGTATGTATATATATATATATATATATATATCTATGGGGGTGTGTGTATATGTATCCATGTTCAATGCCTATAACCAGCACAACTAGTTTTTATTCTCTATGCCTATAGCCTCTCTCTCTCTCTCTCTCTCTCTCTCTCTCTCTCTCTCTCTCTCTCTCTCTCTCTCTCTCTCTCTCTCTCTCCATTACTCTTTCTCATTTTAGCTTCTAGTGAGACTAGTCCTCTACTGCATTGTAAGAGAGTGTCTACATTTGAATTTAACACTTCGGCTTTTTTTAAGCTATGTTGTCCAAAAGCAAATGAGGTTGTAGATGATATGCAAGCTAGCTATACCCCAGTGCATATACAGATTCTAACTACAAACATAAGCTAATGTTATCACCTTGAAGCCACTATATCATGGACAATGTAGATATGTACATGACCTCGTCCACATAGACCACAAGGGAGCTATCAACTAGTGGAGTGTTACATTCATGGATGTGACACAAAGCCTAAATATTTGTTGATCCATCAATAAGCCCATGGTCATCATTGTGCATAGCTTGCCTTCAACTCTTGTACCATGGTCACACCCTATGTGTGGCTTCGTAATTACAATAGGAAGAGAGGCAATTGCTTGTGATAGGCCCAAAGAGGATTTCTTGGCTCATCTAGCAAATCTATAAGTTTGCATCATCGATGCTAGGGTGGCATTGTGGGGGCCATAGGTGTAAGTTCCACTTGCCCCTAACGCAGGCCCAAAGAGGATCACTTAACTCATCTAGCATATCTACAAGTTTGCATCATTGACACTAGGGAGGTATTGTTGGGCCATAAGTGTATATTCCACTCCCCTTGCGCATGCTTCACCTTAAATTTCATCCAGTTTTCTACTTCCCCTTTTCAAATTTCGGCCCCCCCTCAAATGCACCTTGCAATATTCACTGTCCACTTTGCTCCTATGTTGTTTCACTACATCACCACACCACACACACTTATAAAAAGATGACAACACACTTATGAAAAAGCAAGAATATTTACCTTGTTGTTGGCATTGGTGCTTACTAACTAGTCTTGCCATTGTTATTGGATCACTGCTAATGTTGGATTTTTATTATTGCTGCTTGAGCTTGTGAAGTTATTTGAGCATGAGGTCATCATCATTAAAATAGCATTGGTTTTCAAAGCATTGTACATGTTGGACTTTTTTAGAAGCATTGGATTGGCTTTTCACTATTGTTGGAATATTGTCACTTTTGTGGGTTTTTAAAAAATAAAAAGTCATAAGCAGAATTTTAAAAACCTGAATAAGTAAAATAAACTAGAAAATAGATCAAGTGAAAATGATCACTGGCTATGCGTGTAAAAAGAGAGAGTGTCCACGAGTGTAAAGCAAGAGCATTCATCAAAAGCATGTCTCTCTCTTTCAATACAATTGGGAGAGGATCATCAGGTTTTCTTGAAGTTCATCTAGTGGTCTCTAGTTTGCTACAAGCTTTGGATGGCCTTAAGCTAGGCAACCAATCAGATGAGCAGTACCCCTTGTTGAATGTCCCTTAAGTCTTATTTGTGGGCTAATAAGTTTCTACTTGATCATAAAAACCTATAAGTTTCCTATTACATCAATTTATCTTTATTTTGAGTCTATTTAATGCAAGTCCAATATTTAGTGCTATCTTAATCACTTGTCACATTATTTAAGATATTTGATTATTAAGCAAGGTTTATCCTTGTACGACATCTAGTATAGTTGTTGTATTTATATTATCTACTTATTTTTTGAATTGCAATTTATAAGATGGTGACCCTAGGAATTATTAGTTTGTTGTTTATAAACAATTAGGAGGGATTATACTTTTTCTTAGTGTTTTTGAGGATTAGAATCCTCTTCCTACTCTGATGCCAGGAGGCATATTCCACGGTGGATTCCGTGAGGTTTTGTGGTGGATTTTGTAAAATTATATTTATTAGTTGGGGCTTGTACAGAAGGTGGATTCCTTATGCGAAAAGTTGACAGGGACGCCTGTCCTTTTTGGACGTCACTTTAATTTAATATGCAAGTGGGTGATTCCATAATAGCGGGTGATTCCGTAAAATACATATTTAAATTAATGGACGTTTATGAGTTTTGAGTGTGCACTTGTATTAAATTAAGGTTAGGATAGAGTTCCAACCTATTTATTTATTTTGTAGCTGAAGACTGCTAGGTATTCACTTTTATTAGTTTAATTTTATTATTTTCTAACAATTGTGAATGCTTCAGTTGATGTGTAGAGCAGGTAGCGGTGACGCTAGGAAGCACTAGGATATAGCGTGTATTCAAGTTATTTAGAAAAAAATATCATTTTTGATGGGCACAAATCTTAGGCGTGGCACTAATATTTATTTTGGCGCGCCTATTTATTGAAGCGCTTGACATATATCTATTATTTTGTATGCGCGTGGTGTAAATATTCATTATTGGACATTGTATTTGGGCACTGCCCGACTTTTGGGCTACCCAACTGCTTTATTCTTTATTTGGACAAAAGCAAATACAAAAGCTAAAGCATGCTAATTGTAAAATTGGACTATTTTTTAGCTTGGGGATGAATAAATTATTAAATACATGCTTTGTGGAGCGCTCACACAAGGCATGGGGGGAGATTGTACCCAATTGGTCTTTTTGCCTCATGTCGTACAAGTCTATTCTCTTGAATTTTGAGCTTAAAGTAGTGTTCTTTGTTCTTGGGTACCTTCCGCGCTTGCTACGTATGCATACATCATCCGATTTGCGCACCAGTGGTATCAGAGCGAAGCTAAGATGGAGAGCTTCCAATCGCTTACCATCTCGCGCGAAGGCAAAGCTCCTAGAACAAATGGGCTCTACACTCAGTCTCGTGACAATCCGTCAATACCAACGTGTTCTTGGTAGTGAAGAACCCCTTGCTGCGATGTTGGATCGCCAAGGATCAGTCTCTGACGGCGGAGGACCACTTCCCAAGCTCCTTCATCAAGTCGTTTTTTCTCAAAGAAGAAGATAAGTCAAATTTCATTAGTTGGAGGTTACAAAGGTTAGTAAGCTTATTTAAAAAAGCTTAATCCTAATCAATCCAAGAAATTGTGGTGGTGGCACGTTCTTCACGGCGTAAAAAATAGCGAGAACATCCTCTCGACCTACGCACAGTGAAACAACTGGTTGAAGCTTTTTAGTTAAAAAGCTTAAGTCAAAGGCTAAGCTTTAATAAAGCTTAAAAACCTTACTTCACTAAATCTCTTCCTTAGCGACAATTCCTATTGCCATACTCTCGAATTGATTTTACACTTCTCTACAAGCCTCTATTCACACCCGTGCTGTGACAAAGATAATTTCCAGCAAGTAGATTGTTATATGCAATCTTCACACAGGCAAAGAATTCGTCGAAGAAGGATTTCAGCAACTTTCGTATCTTCCAAGAAGAAAGATTGCAAAAAGCCATTAAAAAAAAAGAGAGCAAGCCTTGTAAACCCGACTTTGAGCTACGCTCATCCCGTTAACAAGATTTCGAGCGTGTGAGGTTGTTTGAAATTTTGTTGGATGACCGATCAAAATATGGAAGGTTTTATGACCGAAGGTGATTTATCGGAACCAATGATGGAGCAAAAAATGGACCTAATTATGATGCAGCTTCAAGAGGAATGAAGAGCACGTCAAACTTTGCAAGCTCAATTGGCCACTCTTCAACGATCT
The DNA here is from genome assembly GCF_053477565.2 of Lygodium microphyllum. Taxonomy (NCBI): domain Eukaryota; kingdom Viridiplantae; phylum Streptophyta; class Polypodiopsida; order Schizaeales; family Lygodiaceae; genus Lygodium; species Lygodium microphyllum. The sequence goes on from NC_141138.1 coordinate 93,776,389, forward strand.
ACTGCCGATCAAGATGGACCGCAACCTGAAGATGTTATATGATGCATGATCGATATGACACTTGAAGCACAATCTATCTGGAAAGAAGCTAAGATAAGTAAAAGAAATTTCAAATTCCATACTTTTAATGGGTTACGCGATGGAAAGATTGTTCTCACTTTTATCAGTCAGTTTGATGATTATTTCCATGAAGAACAGCATGCTGAAAAAGACAAACTCAAGTGTGTTACTAATCATTTAGTGGACATAGCATCGCTATGGTGGACTGTTGTCCGCAAAAGCATTGATTGTCCTACTACTTGGGAGACTCTTCAAAAGAATTTTTTGCAGAGTTTTCTTCCACCTCAATTCCACGAAAAAGCAATTAAATAGTGGGATATTCTGCAACAAAGAGATCATGAGTCTATTTTACAATATATCGAGTGTTTTTGGAATGCCTTATTGCAACTTCGAATGCTCAAAGATGTACCTGAGGTGACCCATAAGCGCAAGTTTATGTACGGTTTGCTTAGTCACTTCTATGCGGAAGTGAACATGTTCAAGCCAATGACTCTCGAGGATGCGATTTCCTTGCCCCATGATGCTGAAGACAAAATTTGAGGATGAGAGAAGCAACCATAACAATTCTCAAATAACGGTAACTTTGGAACAAAGCAATTCAAATTCTAACTTTCGAAGATTCAATCAAAACCGCTTTGTTCCAACTTCATTCCATAAATCTTGGATACGACCCCTTGCTTTACCAACAAACACAAATCCAAATCCTAAGCCATCTTTCCAGCCAAATCCCAACATTCCTAAGCTTTCTGCTATTACCAATAATGTTTCTAAAGCCAAATCCATAGTCTGCTATAAGTGCCATCAACCTTGACATCTAGCGGTGAATTGTCAATCCAAAAAGCTAACTATTCACATCAACTACTTGGGAGCGACTGAAGATGAAGACCATGAAGAAATGCCAGATTTCACAGAAGACAATGACGATATCGATACTACTTCAGATACTTTACTAGGTATACTAAATCCCCATTCTTTATTAATGATGAAATGTCTTGTGCATGGTAGAGAAAAAACTGTTTTACATGATGACGAGAGCATATGGGTGAATGAAATTGAAGTTAAAGAAAATCAGATGCATCTTAGGCACGTATAATTTCTTTCACAATTTAAAAATTGTTTTAATGTTGACTTACCACCTGGTTTACCACCTACACATCCTGAAGATCATAAAATAGACTTAATTCCACATTCTTAACCACCATGTAAAGCACCTTATCAACATAATCAAATTGAATAGAAAGAAATTCAAAACCAAGTTGAACAATTGTTAACCCGAGGACTCATTAGACCCTGTAGTTCTCCTCTTGGTGCACCTATCCTATTAGTTAAAAAGAAAAATAACACCTATAAGACGTGCATTGATTATCGTGCCCTAAATAAGATCATTGTCAAGAATAGATATTTGATCCCTAGGGTAGACGACCTTATGGATAAACTATAAGGGGCTGCAATATTTAGCAAAATCGATCTTAAATCTGGATACCATCAAGTACGACTGGACACATCCGATATTTTCAAAACTGCATTTAGGACTCAATTTGGACATTATGAATTCCTTGTTATGCCTTTTGGTTTAACTAATGTACCAACCACATTCAGTCGTATGATGAATCACATATTTTTGAAGCATCAGCATTGTGTCATTGTTTTCTTTGATGACATATTGTTTTTTAGTAAAAATGAGAATGAGCATTATGAATATTTATCCTTGCTTTTCAAATTATTAAAAGAGAATCAATTATATGCTAACCCTGAAAAGAGTGAAATTTTCCAAACCCAAATTGAATACTTAGGATACATTGTTTCATATGAAGATATTAAAGTCGATCCTAAAAAGATAGAAGCAAATTTGAATTGGCCGATACCTAAAAATGTGCACGAATTACATTCTTTCTTAGGTCTTGCTAGCTTTTACAGAAAATTTGTGAGAAATTTTTCATTGCTTGCATTACCTTTGACAAAATTATTAAAGAAAGGTATTGTGTATCATTGGTCTAAAAATTTGCAAAAGTCTTTTGATTTACTGAAACATGCCTTAACACATGCTTCTGTATTGCAACTCCCTGACTTTAATAGACCATTCTTCCTAGTAGTCACTGACGCTAGTGGATCTGGAATAGGAGCTGTCCTTATGCAAGATTCATATCCCATAGCCTACTCTAGCTGCAAACTTAAACCCTTTGAACTTAAGTATATTTCTACCTATGATAAGAAATTGCTGGCAGTAGTATAAGCTTTATGACAATGGAAACACTATTTAATGGGATCTGAATTCATGATCAAAACTGACCACCAACAAAGTATCAAACATCTCCTTAGTCAGCCACAAATCTCTGACCGTCATATTAAATGGGCTGCTTTTATTCAAAGTTTTCATTCACTTATCCAATATCAACCCGGAAAAGAAAATGTTGTTGTCGATGCCTTGAGTAGAAGACCAACTATTCATAATATTTCTATGATATTATCCTTTGATTCCCTTATTCCTATGAAAGATACCTATGATCAAGACCTTAGTTTTCAAGTTGATTGGAATAAATTAATTGCAAATATTTGGATTCCAATTGATTCGTTGTCTTATGCTAATGGATTTATGTTTTATGAGAAAAGGTGATTTGTAACCGTTTCATTTAGATCATTTGTATTGCATGAAATTCATTGTCTCCCATATCAAGGCCATAGAGGTATTATTTCCACTTTACGTACATTGGTTGAAGATTTTTACTGGCCACAAATGGAATCTGATGTTTCTAACTTTGTATCTGAATGTTTAATTTGTCAAAGAGTTAAGCAACACCATGGTAAGCAATATGGTTTGTTAATGCCTTTACCAATTCTAGAACGACCATGGGAACATATTTCAATGGATTTTATTACTGGGTTTCCTAACACTCAAGCTAACCAGGATATGATTTGGACTATTGTGGATCGGTTTAGCAAACAAGCATATTTCATTCCATGTAAGAAAACATTAACTGCATCTCAAGCTGCTCAAATGTTTTTGAAAATTGTTTTCACTAACCATGGTTTGCCAAAAGGTATTATTTTTAATTGTGATTCTAGATTCTGTAATAATTTTTGGACTACTTCGTTTGCTAATTTAGGAACAAAGATTGATTTTTCATCTACATTTCATCCTGAAACAAATGGACAAACAGAAGCTACAAACAATACAATTTTGGATCTTTTGCGTGCATACACAATTTCAAAACCACAAACATGGGATACGCACACATCTACTTCAGTTTGTATACAACAACACCCCACATATAGCTACATGGAAAGCACCTTTTGAAATCATTTATGGATATAGATTGGCTACACCTATTACGTCATTATCAAACAAAGTTAAAGCTGTTGATGATATTGCCAATATGCATGCTACTATTTTTGCTAAAGCAAAGACATGGTTGCGAAAGCCTAGCAATCATATACAAAACAAGCTAATAAGAAAAGGAAAGCTATGAATCTCACAGTTGATGATTATGTTTGATTACGCATTGACAACAAGAGAAGATTACAAAGTGTAGAGAAACACCCTGTTGTAAAGTTATCTCCTAGATTTTATGGACCTTTCAAAATCATTCACAAAATCAATGACAATGTCTTTAAATTAGAACTACCCCAACACTGGCGAATCCACAATACTTTTCATATCAATTTGTTATGACTTTTCAAAGGCCAATTACCTTCCATGGTGTCTATGAAAATCCTCCTTTTTTAGAATAAGAAATTGAAATCCTTGAACCCGAAACCATTTTAGACAATGATTATATAACCACTAGAATTGGCCGTAGATATTCAAGATATTTGGTAAAGTCTAAAAATCATCTTGTTGAAGAGGCCCAATGGATGCACACTCGTGACCTAAGTGCTTACCTCTCATTGTTCACTCCAAATTGAGTTAATAGCAATTGAGGACAATTGCTATCCCATCCCGGGGGTATGATGCCAGGAGGCATATTCCACGGTGGATTCCGTGAGGTTTTGCAATGGATTCCATAAAATTATAGTTATTTGCCAGAGCTTATACACAAGGTGGATTCCTTGTGCGAAAAGTTGACGAGGACGCCTATCCTTTTCGGACGTCACGTTAATTTAATGTGCAAGTGGGTGATTCCATAGCGGGTGATTCCGCAAAGTACATATTTAAATTACATAGTGGGTGATTTCGCAAAATACATATTTAAATTAATGGATGTTTATGAGTTTTGAATGCACACTCATATTAAATTAAGGTTAGGACAGAGTTTCAATCGATTTATTTATTTTGTAGCTCAAGACTGCTAGGTATTCAAGTAGGTAGCGGTGACACTATCACACGCTAGCACAATGCTTCCCAGTGTCACCGCTGTCATATTTATTTTGTAGCTCAAGATTGCTAGTGTCACCGCTGCCTACTCTACACATATTTATTTTGTAGGCAGCGGTGACGCTGGGAAGCACTGGGCGATAGCATGTATTCAAGTTATTTAGAAAAAATTATCATTTTTGATGGGCGTGCATCTTAGGTGTGGCGCTAATATTTATTTTGGTGCACTTATTTATTGAAGCACTTGACATATGTTTATTATTTTGTATACACATGGGCGCATAATTTAAATATTCATTATTGGACATTTGGGCATTGCCCGACTTTTGGGCTGCCCAACTGCTTTATTCTTTATTTGGACAAAAGTAGACACAAAAGCTAAAGCATGCTAATTGTAAAATTGGGCTATTTTTGAGCTTGAAGATGAATAAATTATTAAATACATGCTTTGTGGAGTGCCCCCACAAGACATGGGGGGAGATTGTACCCAATTGGTCTTTTTGCCTCATATCGTGTAAGCCTATTCTCTTGAATTTTGAGCTTAAAGTAGAGTTCTTTGTTGTTGGGGACCTTTCGACGCTTACTACATATGCATACATCATCTGAATTGCGCACCATACTCATCTCAAATGTGTGAATGAATATTAGGATAATGTAAGCATTCTTTTTGGACTTCAATCCTTAGGGTTGATTATCCTCATTGGTTGAATGGTAATTATAACTATTTATTAATATTTTCCAATTTTCTTTTTGATTAAAATTTATTTATTAGAAGAACTAAGGATACAAATTGTTGCTATATACTTTTGAACTTTATAGGAATTATCCTTACACAATTGATATTGTAACTTTGAGAATTATGTGTATATGTGTACATTCATATCTCCTTAAGTGATTTTTGGAAAGTTAAATTTTTACTTCTTGCACTTTTCTATTCTATTCAGACTAAAACAAGGATTATATCTTATCTACTTATCGTTTGTTAATTTGTCAATATGTTTTAAGCATTCATATCTAATTGTTATTTGTGTCATGATTTGACTAAGCTATCCAACATTTTTCTCCTAATATAACAACTTATGACCCTAGGTAGTTTTTTCAAGTTATCATCATCCATTCTACTCATAACAATCTAGAATTACATTATTGAAATAATGTTTCCTTATTTTACAATATGTCTAATGATTTTCTTATTCTAACACTTTTATAATATGAAATATAAAAGGTTAAGGTGATTTAAGAAATATATATTCTCTTCACATTAAAGAGGAACTCATCCTTTTCTTTTCTCATTATAATAAAGTAGTTTGACTACAGTTTTATTAGCAAAAAATGAAAATAGGACATGCATTTGATCATTATTTAAAGCGTTCTCATTGGTATTTGTGTCATCAAGGGTCGATGATGGTCCCACTCTAAGGGGAGGTCTTGCCACATTTGAGGATCTTGTTGCATTTGGAGATCCCACCTTATTAGCTCTTTTTCAAAGAGGCATGGAGAAAAGATGGAGTAAAGGGATAGAAATGAGAGATCAAAAGAGTCTCCATAGTATGCCTCATTGGCAATGAGTTAATTTCACCTTTTACAATGTGTTTAATGATTTTCTTATTCTAACACTTTTATAAGATGAAAGATAAAAGTTTAGGGTGATTTAAGAAATATACATTCTCTTCACATTAAAGAGGAACTTGTCCTTTTCTTTTCTCATTAATAAAGTAATTTGACTACAATTTTATTAGTAAAAAATGACAATAGTACAAGCATTTGATCATTATTTGAAGTGTTCTCGTTGGCATTTGTGTCATTGAGGGTCGATGATGGTCCCACTCTAAGGTAAGGTCCTGCCACATTTGAGGACCTTGCCACATTTGGAGATAGCACCATGTTAGCTCTTTTTTGGAGAGACATGGAGAAAAGATGGAGTAAAGGGATAGAAATAAGAGATCAAAAGCATCTCCATAGTATGCTTGGTTGGCAATGACTCAATTTCACATTGGAATTCTTCTCAACACTTCCTCACTATCACTCTCTCATTCTCTCTTTGCTCATTATTATGCTAGCAATACTTCGTGCTATCAAGAAATGACACCATTATCTTTATGGCAGTCACTTCGAGGTAAAAAGTGATCATTGAGTTTTGGAGTACTTTCTTTCACAGTTGACACTCTCACCAAAGCAACAAAGATGGTTAGCCACACTTTAAAGCTATGATTTTGAGATTTCCTATGTGGTGGGTAAAGATAATGTTATTGCTAATGTGCTTTTGCATATGTGGGCTTATCCATCATCAACCATCTCCACTATATATAAGGATTGGATCAATGACATCAAAGAAGAGTACTTGTTGGGCCACCATGCTGCAATGATCATGCAAAAATTATAGCAAGGTGATGATGATGAGTTTCCCAATTATAAGTGGCACAATGGTCTCTTTGATAAAAATGCATGAGAGAAAGTGTAGACAAAGGAATGGAGTAGACATAGAGAGTAGTGTGCTCTCATCTTCTTTCCTTATTCTCTTTAGCATCAGTAATACACACAAAACTATCTACTCTATTGTAAATGAAGATAAGTCTAACTTATTAACCATAGTTCACTAACTATGGTTAAGTCTAGTCTACCCACTGACTTATTAATGGCACACACATGGCCACTAATAGCTAAGGTCTATAGTCGCCACGTCAAGATAAGTATGATAGTAGATGAGCTTGACTCTCAACACCCCCTCAAGCTCAAGAAAGATATTGTACTTGGAGTAGCTCTCTAAAGTGACTAAACTTATCTTTACTCCAAGTAACTTTCAAAAGTGACAAAACTTATCTCTACTCCAAGCAGCTTTCTAAAGTGACAAAACTTATCTTTACCTAGTGACTTGGTAAAGATATTAGCGACTTGGTCTTCTGTCTTGACATGTAGGAGATCCTCTTTTCTTGCAAGTACTATCTCTCGTATGAAGTGATAGTGTACCTTTATATGTTTTGTTCTCACATGATAAACAAGGTTTGTAGCTAGAAGTACACTACTCATATTATCATAATACAATGTAACTCAAGCATCTACTTGCATACCCAAATCTATCACCAACTTCATCACAACCAAGCAATCTCACAAGTTGCGAATGTGGCACCTCTGTCCTCTGCCTTAGTACTAGAGAGTGCAACTATTGGTTGCTTCTTTCTACTCCAGTTAACCATGCCATTGCCAAGGTTGAATGCATAGCCATTAGAGACCATCTATCATAAGGAGATCTACCTTTCCTGCAAGTACCATCTCTCGTATGAAGTAATAGTGTATCTCTATATGTTTTGTTATGGTGTGATAAAAAAGGTTTGTAGCTAGAAGTACATTGCTCATATTATCACAGTACAATGTCACTAGAGCATCTGCATGCATACCCAAATCTGCCACCAACTTCAGCAAACCAAGCAATCTCACAAGCTACTAATGCAACACTTTTCTACTTTGCCTCAATACTAGAGAGTTTAACTATTGATTGTTTCTTGCTACTCTAGCTAATCATGCCACTACCAATGCTGAATGCATAACCACTAGTAGACTATCTATTGTTGAGAAATAGACAAATGATGTATGCTCCAAGAAGAGCTGTACTAAATCCCATATGCACAGTGAGGAGAGTGGAACATTCCAACTTCTATAAAGCATTGTACTTGACTATCACTTTCATATGGAATGAATACAATGTCACGATGCTTTGTACTTTCAGTTAAGTGTCTTATCTTTGTCAGTTCTACATAAGATTGTGTTTATGAGTCCAAGCTGCCATCTTGGAACCTAATTCATTTGTGTAACAATTTGTCTCTACTTGTCCATGTCATTATGAATTTGGTCTTCATCTTCCACCCGCCATAGCATCTACCATGCTCAAAATCTGCACATTATGACATGGTATCCGAGCCTAGTGGGGCATGACATGACTCCCTTCTCTACCTCTCCAATCCTTTCTCACCTCTAATCATCCCTACTTAGCTCAGGCACTCATTTTCAACTCCATCTTCATCTTGACCTTGAGTCTGCCATAGCCAAACAGGACATACCCTACTTGGAGTTCCTGGATCTCACAGTAGAGGCCATTTCAGTTCACGATTCCTTTTAAGGACTCGTTTCCCACATTAGGGCGCTTCTTCTTGTCACCTGCAACCTCAACATTAACTTGTATATGGCTTGGCATTGCAAGAAAACCAGCTTGTAAGCGAAAAATGATGCAGCCTAATTTGTACGCTTTGCGCAGTCGGCGCATCACGCAATCAACCCCAAGTTCATAGGGCTTTTGTAGCCCATAAGACAAGCTTCATTGCCATGTAAAAGGTTTTAAGAATGATCAGTTGTGCAGTCCACACAGAGTGAAATACCAGGTTGCCTTAGAAACCGTAAATCAGACTCCATATCCAAGATTGCTTAAAGCTTCAATTTTCTTCATTTTCTCACTCCTCTTGGCACACTCAAGCTTCTATCATTTTGAACTGAGTAATCACTCAATGTTTAGCAAATATATTATCAACCAATCATCAAGCTTTGGAAGATTTGGAGAAATCAAAGCTCAATGGGATAACATAATTGCTACTACTAGTCTCAAGCTATTCAATTTCTCACTCTTTTCAGTCAAGTAGAGTTCCTACCATTCAAGATTTGCTACAACACTCAGTCTTCCAGCAAATATTAAATTGATTTACCATCAAGGAGGGGTTTCAAGCTGAAAAACATCAACCATCAAGCAACAAGAATCATCATCTTCAAAACCATAGTATCTTTTGATACTACATAATGGGATTTGATATTGTCCCATCACTTGTGCTTATTAGCACATTCAAGAAGTAACTCACCTTTTGATTCATACTTTGAAGATTATTCTCAGTCTATTTGATGATTTAAAGTCACATTGATAAAATCCTGTGTAAATCTCAATCTTCTTGTAAAAGGATAGACACTACCAAAGAGTTCTCATGGTAAGACCTCCTACTAAGATGATTGAAGTGGAATAGATAGCAAAGTTTAATAGTGAAGGCTTTCATGCCTGGAAGGATAAGACCATGTATCACCTTATGCGGAAAGACTTGTGGGACTTGCTTGAAGATGAGGAAGAAGATGTAGATGACAAGAAAGAAGATATTGCAGAAGACCAGCCTAAAACAAATGCATGGAATAAGATGAACAACAAAGCTCTAGGTATTATTGCATGGGGTCCATCCCCCACATAAACATTCAGATCCTCCTCATCAGGAATTGGTAGATGTCCCGTGAGATACATAAAAGATAATAATTGGGTTTCATGTGAAACTAGCTCATCCATAAATCTATCAAAGACAGATTTCAGCAAATTTGTAGTCCATAGATTGAACCACCATCCTTTGGAGGTTCCAAATCCACATTGTTGAAGGAAATATATAAGGAAAACCTCTGCTTATTATACTTAATCCAGAAGGAGAGGGGAGGTGACACCAATTCAGCATAGCGAGTAAAGTCATCATGCACACAGTTCATTTGTTTTGCTGAAGGCGTTCTACCTTAGTAGAAAACCCATCACATAGCTTACCCTTTTGCTGCAATTGATCAAGCTCCTTTGTAGAAGATAAGACAAAATAAACTATCGGAGCTGGAGGAGGAATGGAGAGAACAACAATTTTCTGGATTAAGCTCTTCAATAATCTTCTTTTGGGATTCAATAGTGTCTCGGGAATGTTGCAATTCACCCTCAAAAGTATCCAACTTACAAGCTGACTCTATCATGTCCTCAAGAGCTGCATTCTTTTCTTGAGTTAAAGACACATTCTCAGCTTCCAAAGTAGTTACTTTAGTGTCTAGCTCTTTGATTTGGGCTTGCTAGGAATCCATCAAAGTAGTAACATTAGTCATTTGTTTATGAATGCCAATGAGGGTAGCTTTTTCAGATGCTTAGTCCTCCAAAGCTTTGCTCAATTGACTAGTCAGGGAATCAACTTTGTCTTGCAATGAATTATAAATCCCCATGTAAATAGATTGAAGACATGAAGTAAGGGAAGTCTCTAATGTGGATTGGACACCAAAAATCAACTGGGAAAGCAAAGATCCAGCTAGCATTGTCTGTAAAGAAGAGGGAATTGGTTGATCTAGCTGTCCATCCCTTTGGGTAGCAAATAAGTTAGGAAAAGATAGGAATGAAAGGAGGGAACTGCTAGAAACATGAGGGATAGTGTCTTGCACAGGAGGATTTGCAATTGAAGATAAAGAAGGACTAGACAACCATGTGGTATGTGTGCATTTAGTTTGAAAGAACCTAGGAGAGGGCTCATCCTCCATATCTGAATTTAGCTATAAGGGAGGAGTAGATGGAACAGAAGGTGGAAGCTGCTTCGAAAGAGGAGTAGGATCAAGCCATTGGCACACCACCATGAGGAGGGGCAAAAGTAATAGTCTTTTGAAAAAAGACACCATAAGAAACATTACTACCTTGACCTTTTCCGACTCTTTGAAAATGTTGATCCATCTTGGCCAACATGAATGCAACCCAATTAAACTTGGCTCCCTCAAGGATCCGAGCAGACGTGGTAAAAAGCTCCTTGGATAGACATTTGGAAGTAGGCTTTCCAGACATGAATCTGTCTTGTAGGAACTGGCACACTTGCTTCCACACTGGAGAGAAGATATGAGCAAAAGAAACCCCAGAACTAGTAATAATTTTGTTGGACACTGAAGGGGTAGATGTCTCCTTCTGAAGAGGTGAAAGGATTTCCACGACGGTTAATAATTGATTGCCACTTGGTACAAAGGAAGCGGAAAGAGGCAGACATAACACTTTACTGATATTGGAAGTGGATAGGCAGAAGCATCGGTCATAGACCAAACCACGCTGTTTTGTGTATGATGCCAGGAAAGAGTAGTAGAGCTTATTATCCACCCACTGGCGAAAACTTAAGCGCTATGAATGAATGGAGACTAGCATGACAAACACAATTCGCCTCCAAAAGAAGGGAATAGTCATGCACCAACAATGGCACATGTTGGATCACAATCGGGGGAGTAGTGTAGGTGTTTTCTTTGTGATTTGGATGTATTAGGGTAGGAAAAAACAAAGAAAAAAAAAGAAAAATATGCATTAGGGTTTCTGCTGCCATAACAAGGCAAGAGGATTTGATTTGTTTGTCGATTTGTATTTTGGAGTTTATTTGCTATTCCAGGTATAGATAATCTTTCATTAGGGTCTATTCTTACATTCTTGAAGTTTATGCGACCCCTCATGACCAAAATCGTCAGAATCGAGAGATTTTCGTCATCCTTGGAAACTCATACGCAGGAATCAGACACTATTGCCAGAGTCCGATTCCCAGAATCGAACACGGACGGTTCAATTTTTGGACTCGGACCAACCCATCTTGTGCGATCGGAGATACCCAGTCTGATTTAAAAAATCGGACATCCCAAAATCGGACACCCGTGAAATTGGACGTCTGATTCCTAAAATTAGACATCCCATAATCCGAAAATCCAAAATCGAACACTCCATAATTGGACCACTCGAAAATTGGACCAACTCATAATTGGACCACAAGAATCGGACCAACCAAAATGGACCACTCAGACTTGGACCATCCAATTGGCCAATCCGACCAACCCAAAATCGGATGTCCAATTTTGATAATCGGACTCTTGAGAATCGGACCTATGAGAATTAGACAAAAAACTATCAAAGTTGAACAGGTGAATAGAATATATATTTGACACATCTAAGCCTTGAAGCCGACCTAGAGATCGTATAAAGTTGAAAGCACATCATAGATCTATCACTGGGATGAAATCTAGAGCAAGCAGTTCAAAACTTGGCTACAAACGGACCTTCCAATCACACATGGTATTTAGCATACTAGCCCTGTGCATGTTAAACAGAGAGAACCAGTGAGTGAGGCCATGCTTGAAACGAGAAGGTCAGGAGACAATGCTAAGGACAGGCTTTGGACTTACAAATATCGTAGAAGACCACAAAAGAAGCCGAGCCTTACAGACAAATGTATCGATGGAGAGCCAACACAATGTTGCAATGGATATCCAAAGCATTGCTACATGCTCAAGGGTATTATGTAGGTAACTGATGGATTTGGGTACCAAAACCCCCTGTTGAACCATCTCTATCAGTTGAAAGCTAGATTGTATCAAAACCAAAGAAGTGCAGGAGGAAATCTAAACAAAAATCCAAGTCTTGAGGTAAGAAACCAAACATGACTATTGGAAAGGTAGATCCTCAGCCTAGCATGCTTAACAAGCGGATATCAAATGTAACTGTCAAGTGTGCACAAAAGCCACTAGTACCCAAGGAGCCTTTGACTTCCCAAGAGGATAATGAGCACTATAGGCATAATGTTGCTCATGATAAGGCTAATCGCTCAATAAAGCAAATGGTAGAGTCATCTAACAGCCATGATCAAATCCACCTAGGAGTCCCAAATCTCCTACACCTTCTTTCCCTAAATGAACACAGGAGGCACAATAGCAGTCGTCAAGTGCAGCTACTCAATCCCAATCTCTATCCCAATCCCAATCTCTGTCACAACCAACATCCTTGACACCTCCAGCACTGCCGAAGCACCTAAAGCCTAGGCTTGAGGAGAAATCTCTCGAAGATTTGGCCAAGGAGATGGCACATCTGACCAATGAACCAGAGATGAGACGAAGTGCCCGATGAAGCTTGATCACAAGCTGACAGCCATCACACATGCGTACGTCCATGTGGACATATGAAGGCCAAAATTAGAGCATGCAAAGCTCATAGTTGAACCCCTGACTTGGGACGAGCAACAACATGTTTGCTCCCACTATGTAGCTGTTGCTAAGGAAGTCATATAGGACATCCCAAAGGCCATAGCTAGAGAATTGCGTTTGATACCCTCACTTTGTACTACTCAATGTGAGACAAACAAGAAAAATCTTGAAGCAATCGAACGAAAAGGGAAAGGACAAGGCAACTTTGTGCAGAAATGGCACTCCAAGAGTTTGGCAGCCAAAATTGGCCACCGACTAATGACCCTCACTGAGCAAAGGAAAGCCCTTTGGACATCAATACAAGATCCCACATACATTGCCCCGACCTCATTAAGAGTGTTGGTGTAATGTGCCCGCTTGTCTGCTTGCGGGACACGTCTTAGCAGCCCATCGGGAGGATGGTCTAGAAGGCTCCGCCTGGCACTTGCAGGGAATGATATAGGGTTTGCGATGTAGGTCTTCCCGAGCTTGCCCCGATCGGAAGTGTCTAGCCGTTCCCACTTGGGATCGACCTGAGGTCGGGGTTCTTTTCCTATCAGCAATGTCTCTAGAAGGAGCTAGCGTCGAGCTCCAGTTGTACCACCTTTTGTAGGGACAACAGAGATGAAGCGATTTCAAGCTGCACTTGGTTCATGGAGAATGGAAAACGAGAGGGATGCGAAGCTCAACCTCTCTGCCATATAGCATAGCCCCATTCCTTTCCCCTAAAATAGAATAAACCGAAAATTTTACATCTACTGACACTAGGTCTTCATTGTCTTATTATCTCATCATTTGAGAAAATTTCCCAGCTAACTGGGACCACCCTTCCATAAGACGGACCTAAATCACGTCCACCGCACTTTCCTCAGTTTGCTTTAGTTATCTAATTACCTAACACATTACATTTTGACATGCAAAATCAACTTCCTTAATTAAACAAATTAATCACGGGTTCCTTCACGTAACTTAGGCACTAACACAAAAACAATGCCAAGCAAGTTCCTTTTTCACCAATGCTCTTATTTATCAAAATCTTGGAATACATCCAATATCACGCCCGAAGGCTATCCCAGCAATCTATAGGATTGCTGCTCCAAGTTCCACCGGTTGACTAGTACACGGGCCTCGAGATCCCATCTCGAGTCACGTTGGCCTCTTGTGCAGGGTCCGGAGGCAAGGGATTTACAGCCAGAGCCTCCCCTGGCACCCAAGCGTCCTCCCGCTCCAAGTAGCACCCACGGAGAGATCTCTTGCAGCAAGTTAGGTCCATATACGCGGCGCAGCTAACAACCCCCTTGGATAGGGCCAGGCAGACAGTCAGAGGTAACTGTTCCTGCCTCTCCCTCCAGGCTTTCAACCTAAAGCATTAAGTGATTTCCTTGAATTAGTTCCTTGAGCAAAGAGATCAATTAATGTACCTAAGTACAAGCACGAACATTTCGGAGGTCGTTTGTACGACTGATTGCTAAGGTGTGACTCCTTTTTTTTCTTGGATGCTCCCAGCATCCGATCTTGGTCTTTTCGCGACTTGGCGAGGTCCCAATACTTCCAAACAAGATACGCAAGCAAATGGTCTTGGTAAGTTGACTTATACTTGCCCTTTTCCCTTGGGTTTTACCTTAGGATATCTTAGTTCCTAACTCAAGCATTAGCTGGTCAGTCAAGGCAACGGACATGCCTTATTCGCAACCCAATAAAGGGTCTTTTAATCTCTAATTCCAACCAAGCTAAGTTAACACACATGGAACCACATGATTCTTCATTTAGACTTTCAAGATGCAATCTAGATGCATGCGATCCTTCCAATTTTCTTAGTGCGGTTCTATGCAGGATTGCCCAATCAACCTTAACCATCGTGCACATTGTGCTTTTAGTATAGTTGTACCTCCTAAACGACTTTTATCTCTCTTTATTCCTGGCAATGAATACTTATTCCTAATGCACAGGAACACATGTGACTTGCATCTATGAAAGTCTAGGGTTTTGTCTAACGATGCAAGTGCATCTCATGAACAGAAATTAACATTTCATGTGGTTCTTTTAACCATGATTGCGAAATGTGAATTCTAAATGACTATTCATGCATTGAACTGGTTAAAAGGCTATCATTTTATGTGAAGTAAGGTGATAACCTTATCATTTTATGTGAGTAAAAGCTATCATTTTATGTGAAGTAAGGTGATAATCTTATCATTTTATGTGAGTAAAAGCTATCATTTCATGTGAGGTAAGGCGATAACCTTATCATTTTATGTGAATCCAAAATCTTCCATTCGCGCATGCAATTTAGTTCTTAGAGTAAACAAAACCCTAAGACTCGTTCTTGTTCCATGCACAAACCATTTCATCTCTTCCACGAGTAATATTACTTAATTAATTTTAAGGCTTAGAACTTGGGCTTGATTCATGTGTGCTGCGTTGGTCGTTCTGCTCGCCCCTCCAATATTACCGATGGCTTGGGCGCCTATGCTTCCGGCGACTTTCTTCTTGGGAGCCATGTGCCTCGCGGAGATTGGGTAGTCCAAACCTTAACGGTTTTGGGTTGACATGTTCATTTGGGAAAGACCGCTGGATGGGGTTCGTTGCCGAGAGAGTGGTTTGGGTGACTTGTAGCGATTACTCTTTTTCTCTCTCTTCTTCTTCTTTTTTCTTACTCTCTCTCTCTCTCTCTCCCTCTCCTTCTCTTCTCCTTCTCTCTTATTCCTCTACTCTCTCTCTCTCTCTCTCTCTCTCTCTCTCTCTCTCTCTCTCTCGTTCTTCCTCACCTACCTCTTTTCTCCTCCTTCCCTCTCTTTCTCTTCTTCTTCTCTTCTTCTACTACTTCTCTCCTCCCTCCCTCCCTCTACCTCTTCTTCTTCTTCTTCTACCTCTCTCCTTCTCTTCTTCTCCTTCTACTTCTCTCCCCTTCTTCTCTTCTCTTTCTCACTCCTTCTCCTTCTCTCTCCCTCTTCCTCCTCTTCTCTCTCTTCCTTCTTTCTCTTCTCTCCTTCTCCTTCTCTCCCTCTTCTTCCCTTCTCTTCCACTACTTCCCTTCTTCTTACTCCTCCTCACGAGGCCCCCCGCAACTGGTGATCAGGGGGAGGGTGGTTATGGACGTAGTCGAGTGCTGTTTCAGTAGCACAGCGGGTGACCAGAGGGGGGTGGTGCCTAGAGTCGAAGGCCCAGGGCCGTTTCAACAGCACGAATGGGGGGGGGGAGGGAACGCCCAGTCGGAGGGCCCAGTAGCGCCACCAACGAGGAGAGGGGGAAAACCCTTAAGTGACGGGGGGGAGGAGTTCGATCAGACGACTAGGGGGGTGGTACAGCAGCTGACGGGGGGGGTGACGTGACGACGTAGCCTCCTCTCTCTCTCTCTCTTACAGGGGAGCAGAGAAGCCTCCCCTATATAAGGGGAGAGAAGGAGGTAGGTGGCATGGCCACCCCTCCACCTGGAGGTTGCATGCCTCCCCCCCATCATCCACGACTCCCACTCTCTCTCCCCCTCCCCCGACTGCTGTTGACGGGGAGAGAGGGGGGAGTAAAAAAAATTGAACTAGTGATAAATTTTTTTTCATTTTCTTTTAAAATTTTTAGGGGAGGGTTCCTATGGCCCATTACAGTTGGCAATAGTCCATGAGGTCCAGCTTTTTGCCACTGTCGAAAACATCCCTTGTATGATAAAGTGCTTCTAGAAGAAGATCTACACGTGGCTAGTAGGCTAGGAGTAGGGAGCATGGTACTTGATGTTAGCGCATATATCTTCTACCTCACTCAAGACTGTGCAATCCTAGATCTCTATGCTTCCCTTCAATACAACCCTGATTTCTTTAGTTGGTTTTGTCCAAGCTTTCCTGACAAGAATCCTAAACCGTTTCTTGGTCCTACACTAGAGTCACCCAAATCTCTAGGGCAAGAGAAAAAAAGCTCTACACACAACACCCGCTCTGATAAGAAGCAATGGAGGCATGTTTAAATGGGTAAGGACAAGTGTGTAGAGAAATGCCGGTGACCAAAAGCATCTGCCAAAGCAATCGGATGAGGAGCTAAACGGAGGGGAATCAGGTAAAGAGCTAGAATCTCCAAAAAGAGAGGCAGTTGTACCCTCACAACCTATTGAGGCTATTCAGCACGCCGCAACTATGTCCCATGAGGACACACCAGAAACAAATAATGTTGAGGCCCACCGACCAAGCACATCAACAGATGACCTAGTTCAAGGTCCTGAGTCTTCAAGGGATACACCTCAATTGCCTAAGAAAAAGAGGAGGAAACAACGAAAACAATGGCAGTTGTAAGTGGTTGTAGATGCCAAGAATATTGAGACCAAGAGTGTTGAAGAGTTGAGGAATAAAGCATCGAGTCCATCGACAAATGAGCCCATTGCCATCTCTCCTAATAGCGGTGAAGCCTCAGACACATCCGTGTGTTCTGATAAGTCAAAGCAACCATTACCATCAACGATTGCTTGCAACACTCAATCCACCAACAACAACATAACTTGCATTGACCAGTCAAGAGTGGATACAACATTATCACAATAGGGTGACAAAACTATACCAGCCACATCTGAGGAGAACCATGATACAATAGGAGCAAAGGCTTAGGAGAAACATGAAAATCCCAAGGACAAAAGTAATCCTAGCATTGACCAATATTGCTCATCTAGGCATGAGCCCCCAGCTATGCTAAAGCCTAGGGAAACTGACAGAACCTTGCATGAGATAGCAACTGAGCAAGCCTTCATAGAACATAGAAGTGTCATAGAGTGCTTGACTAAGTTGGATGCTATCATGGGAAGAGTAAGAATATCTTAACGAGCACTATGACAGGCTCTTATATGAATGCATGCAACTAATCGCTGACGAGGAAGCTGACGAACTATGCTTAATTGTGACATTCAACAAAGTGTTTTTCCAACCGAATCTCTTTGAGATAGAGCAACTAAAGCGACAATTAGAGGGTCGAAGTCAAGTTGGAAAAGGTTGGTTTGAAAACCGTGCTATAATGTCGCCATTGGAAGCCCTTGCCAACATCTTTGAGGGTGTGGACAGTCCTCTGCTATATGCTTTCCCCCTTTTCGGTCTATCCTTCTGGGGACGAGCCCTGCTTCGTTCAACCACAGCCCAGTCCACACAACTTGGCATGAGCGAAGATCTATTATCGGCTAGAATCCATTCCATACTTGAGGCAGGACGGGTATCATCACAGGGGCCATCCCCTCTACAACAAATACTACATGCCTCGCCTCACCCCTCCTCGTTATATGTGCATGTTAACCCACTATTTAATCCCTCTCATGCGAGTAGCTATGTCCTGTCTCAGGCCCTAACCCTTGCTTCACATTTTGCAGGTTCCTCAATAGTCACTCGTCATGGAGCACCCCATGCCATTGGCTTACAAGGAAGCTCTCCTCCGTAGAAGGGAGCACACGACACAAGCTTTGCTAATGGAATGCTACATGCCCACCTTGAAGAGGTATTTGTCGAGACGAGGCCCAAATCAAAAATGCCCAAGACGCAAGCCGAATGCAAGAACTCCTTCCCAAACCAATAAGAGGAAGGTTCAAAGGAATGCCCGGAGGGTAGTAACCCACGACATGTAGACCTTCTATAGACGCTCGGGAACCAAATGCTCAAGAGAAGGAAAAAAAGCAAAAATTAAGAATGAAATTACTGAATTGTTCCAGAGCATTCTTAATACGGCAATAACTAGGGACTACGCCATTTGGATTCCGGCCCCGCCGGTGGCTCCACTGGCCTTAGCCCGAATAAGATGTGCAACCCTCCCCGACTGCTCAGACTCTGGCCCCTAACATGATGGATTAGGACAAGGGTTTGCATGTAGTACCTCAGTCATTTGGTCACCAGGACTCATCCTGCCTCATACAAATAGAATAGCCCCTATTTTGTATAAGATGCTTACCAAATGTTATCTTGCCATGAATTTTGTTCTTTAGGTGGTTAAAAGGGGCAGGCTCCCCAATTGTACAAACTTTCTGTACTTACTTCTAATATATTTTATGTCTTTAACGAAAAAGATAATCAAGCGCAGGTGATATGTATCGAAGTCAACACCATGGGATTTAGATAAGTGATGTCTCTTTGCATTGCACCTGTTCATTATAGTTGAAGCATATGACTTGCATGTACTCTCACGAGTTGTCAAGTGGATATAAGATGACACAAGTCTCTGTACGAAAGCATTCAATGTCCAAGTTACCATAAGACCACCGACCCCACAAAGAGCCATTACAGAAAAGCAACAAAAATACTAAGAACAAAGAGCCATGATGGAACCCCCACTGCTGGAAGACAAAACCACCCTTGTAGAACGCCCACATTGCATTTGAGCATGGCCCAAAGCATAGCCATTCGCTACTCTCTCTTTCTTGGCCAAACTCTACACTTGGCTCACTGCAGTTGCTACCTCAATTGTACTGACATCTCACATGTTACAAAGAGGTTTGCAAAATCTCAAGTGTATCTCTTCATCTCAACAATTGTTCCTCTAGCATGGAGGCTAGTAACACAATCATCATTGTAATATCCATTTTCACAGCCTTTGGATCTTGACATTTCCAAATCCAAATGAAAGGCTGATAACCTCAATGTATTGCAATGGTTGTATCCATGTTATCCCAAAAGAAGAAGAAGAAGAAAAAAAGAAAGAAGGAAAAAGAAAAAGAAAACAAAAAGAAAAGAAAATAAAGAAAATAAAATAAAAGAAGAAAGGCATCCACGATCATAGCACATCACCTAGGGGTCCTCAAATTAGGTACGTCTAGTGACCTTGGTTGGCTGGCTCCGTCCTTAGTCCCCTAGCCCTTTACACATCTCCCACAATTGTTCAGGGCACATCAAGGGCAAGACATACCTAGGAAGCTTGTCTCGCCTATAGTTAGACTTGTCACCCTGAACTATTTGCACAATTCTTTTTCACACTCCATTTCAGTAGTACCATTGCAATCACTAGTGGTAAGCACAGCACGAAAGACCATGGAAAGTAAACTGTACTCTTTGAACAATACAAGTAGCCACCAGCTACGAAAAGCTAAGGTGTTACTGAGCTCGATTATGCTACATCATGTTGTTGAAATTGCAAATGATGTCTCAAGAAGCCTTCGTGTGTACTTCTCCCCAACATCGATAATTTTTTCCACCCCATTGAACCCTTAATTTATCCACATATTGCTATGAGGTACCAAGCCAACAGTCTTCTAACTATGTAATATCTACATATGCACGTGCACTCACATAATAATATTTGCACCACAATCTATACACAGTTTGGGACCTCAAGTATAGGACATTACTCTTGGCTCGTCGCCTAGAGTTCGTCGACCTGTCTCCCAAAATAATCAAACTATGCCTTGTGCACGATAAGAAGACTAGCAGTACCCCTAGGGAGAGACTAGATATGAGAGGTTTTCAATTGCAGGTATTGAAGACTCCAACAAAAGTACCGTTAGCTCTTCATTAACACTCAACTCTGAACTCTTGTCCTTTATCATTATGAAAGTCCACCAAAGAATCATCACCTGCTGCAGAATCCCTAGAACATCAATACATGTGCCAACCCATGAGTGCAACTTCCAACAAAAACTAGCCCTATCACCAACTTTAATAATTCTATCACCAACCAATCAGACCAACAAAGTGCCACCACCCACCTTCATTCGCACCACCACCAAAACTCCTCCAAGAAAAACCTCATGTCTTCGGTGCATGCTCAAGCCTGCTACCTATGATGGTGAGTGCCATGGGATTGGCACTTGTCTAGGAGAGGGACAATGTTAAACCCTCAAACGAACAAGGTGGAAAATCTAGAAAATCTAAAGTAGAAGACAAGGCCAAGGCAAAAGTGGAACGAAAGATGAAGGTGTGCCAAGAAGAATCTAGAAACACAAGAAGTGCAAAAAAGCCCTAAATCAAGGAGAAAGGTGCACAAGAAAAAGCGCATGTCAACAGTTTTGTAAAAGAGCGGAAGGTGCACCATGATTTATTTTAAGAGCCCCGTCGTGCACTTTGTAAAGGTAGATGGGAGGTAGGAAGGAAGCTAGGAAGATAGGAGGACAATGGAAAAAGGGCCTAGGCTATGTAAAAAAGGGGATAAGGGGATGACTGTCCAAAAGGGATTTAGGGTTTTGTATATAAAGTTGAAAAGTGAATGAGAAGCTCATTCTTGTGTGTGGCCAAAAGTAGCTCTCTTCTTCTTATTCTTCTTATTCTTCTTGTTCTTGCTTGCTTGAGCTTGTGCTTTCAGAGAGAGAGTGTGAGAGTGTGAGGGAGTGAGTGTGTGAGGGTGAGGGACTGTGGTGGAGAAGCTCTCCATCTTCTCCTCTCTTATTTTCTTCTCTTCTCTTGCTCACGACAATGGAGATTGGAGCGTGGAGCTTGAGGATGGAGCTTGCTTGAAGCTTGCAGTTGGATCATGGAGCTACCCGAGTGCTCGGGACAGGAGGCAACTTGATCAGGCATGGAGGTAAGCTCACTACACTCGTAGAGATGGATAGCGCGTCGGCTATGTGAGAGGTAGCCATTAGTGCTTGGCTTGGAATGCTTGAAATAATTAGCGATCCGTGGGTCTTGGCGGTTGATTGTCTCTACAGGCCGCACAAGTGACCAATAGCTTCGTGAAATGCAAAAAAATGGGCAACCTGATCCTTATATCAGAAAAAGAAAAAAAAACATACCAATTGTAGCCTAGACTACATCAACATGACCATCAAAACAAAAGACATACCATAAACTACACTACAATTGACACAATTGAGACGACTGAAACTTGTCAACATGGACTAAGTAGTAGACAACGTCACTCTAATTTTTGCATATCGTGTTCATTGATTAGATGAGAGATATGCATTGAAGATGGATTTACATTTAATGAGAGGTGGATTTTACCAATTTTTAGCAATGGGTGAATTTTTTATTAAATGATCATCCTTAAAAAAGAAAATTGCGATTTATTTTATTCTTTAAGAAAAATTATTACATGTTATTCATTTGTTACCAATTATTATGTGTGGAGTACTTTTTAACCCAACACTTGCAATAGTGCAGCTAGTTTTTTTTAATTACAAATTAAAAATATGGGTATGTAGCACATGAAATGAATGCAATGTGAACAATGAGTTTATTTTATTTTATTTAAAATGATATGTGTTGAGTGTGGATGCATGTGAGAAAGTGATCAATTGGTTCCTTTTAACAATTTAAGGCGGTTCGTGGTGTACCAAAAAGAAAATAAAAATTTGGATACATATAGGGTGTGTGAATGTATCCTAATTTGAATAAGCACACAAAAATTGACTGGTGGTAGAGAGAAAAACACAGTCTCGAAGTAATGCAAAAGACAATCCCACCAAGCTGAAAATTTGCAACATGAGAAAAAAATATCAAAAATTCCACATGAAAAAATTTTCAATATATTTGGGATTTTTAGAGATGCATCTATTTTTATATTTGATTTTACTGGTTGTTAAATTTTATTTTTGTGCAGCTAGTAATAAAAAGATTGAGAATGGATCATGGAAATTGATTTGGATTTATTTCGATTTTCAAGAGAAAATTTTAATTATTTTTGAAAATTTTAATAAATTTTTTAGATTTTTATTAAGTATTTATTTTAAAAAAAATAATTTTCAACTTGAGAAATTTGTTTAGAAGTTTTTTTGGATTTTTTGGCTCTTTTTAAGATTTTATTTGAATTTTTATATTTATAATTGATTTTTTAATATTAGGGAGGAACAAGGGCTTGAAAGGGGAGGCGAGTGAATGTCAGGGGGATCGGGGGGGGGGGGGGGGAGGGGGGGGATGGGAGCTAGGAGGGGGGTGGGAGGCTTACTAGGCGAATGGGGGGGGGGGGGGGGGGATGGGATCTCAAACTTCTTCTTCAAAAAGTCCTTGACTTTAGCAATCCCACTATCACTATCACCTGTAATAATCAAGTCATCCACATAGATAACTATGATGACCAAACCCGCATCTCCCTTTCTCACATAAAGTGAGTGATCAGCATTAGAAACATAAAAGCCAATATTGACAAGATACTCTCTGATCTTGTCAGACCATGCTCTAGGTGCTTGCTTGAGCCCATAGAGCGCCTTCTTCAACCTGCACACATACGTGGGATGCTCTAAATCTTCATAACATGCTGGCTGATCCATATACACTTCTTCCTGCAAATCACCATGCAAGAAGGCATTCTTTACATCCATTTGCTACAACCTCCAACCTTTGGCTGCTGCCAAAGCAATCACAAATCTAACAGTTGTCATCCTAGCAACTGGACTGAAGGTTTCTTCATAATCTATGCCATATGTCTGGGCATAGCCTTTTGCAGCTAGCCTAGCTTTATACCTACTAATAGAACCATCTGCATTGTGCTTAATCTTATAAACCCACTTACATCCAATAGCTTTCTTGCCCTTTGGCAATGATACTAGATCCAAAGTCTTATTGGCCTCTAATGCAGCCATTTTCTCATCCATTGCTGCATCCCAATGAGTATGACCAACATCGTCCTCAAAACATGTGGGCTCAACATCCTCAATCACTTTCAACATATAAGCATAATGGTGAGTTGCATAACCTTCAAAACCAAATCTATTAACAGGGTATCTCACCCTGCTAGACCTGCGTACCACTGGATCACTCAATGGAGTCTTTGCATTGATACGTGCTCTTTGCACACCTGGAGTCCTCACTGAAGGAATGCTAAGCTCATCATGCAAGCTCTCTGAGCCACTGGAGTCTCCATCAAGAACTGCATCAATGCCATCTGACACTTTATTCTTTCCTTTGTCTTTACCTGTAGTGTTACTAGATGCACCTGAAGATGTAGAGCTACTCAGTCTCCTAGACCAAGGACTACCAGATGATGTCTCTGGTCCACTAAGAGTCCATGCTTCTTGCTTTTCAGCTTGCACATGAGTGTCATGATCATCATCATCATCCAATGCATCACCACTAGATGCATACCAACAGCTCATTTCATCAAAGATGACATCCCTGCTCACTCTAAACTTACATGTGACAGGGTTATAATAACGATATCCTTTTTGCTCTAAAGAGTATCCAAGAAAGACACACTTTTCAGCGTTTGGATCTAGTTTCTTCTGCAACTCATCTGGCACATGAACATATGCAATATAGCCAAACACTTTCAAGTGTGAGATATCAGGCTTCTTACCTGTAAAACATTCTTTGGGGGTCATATCATGAATTGCAGCTATGGGAGTTCTATTCATAATATAAACAATGGTATGAACAGCCTCAGACAAAAAAAGGTTAGGCATATTCTTTTCATCCATCAAGGCATGTGCAACTTCTGCAATATGCTTGTTTTTCCTTTCTGCAACCCCATTTTGCTATGGGGTATACCTACATGTGAACTGTCTCTTTATCCCATCAAACCTCAGAAAATCACTAAACTCATTCGAGAGGTACTCTCCCCCTCCATCTGACCTCAAGCACTTTACTTTCAAGCCTGTTTCTCTTTCAATTGCAGCCTTGAAAGTTCTAAAGTGCTCAAATGCTTCGCTCTTTTCCTTCATAAAATATACCCACAGCTTTCTAGAACAATCATCAATGAATGTGACAAATGAACTGTCTCTAAGAGATACATTTTGTATAGGACCCCAAATATCTGTATGCACAACATCAAGGATATTTCTGCTTACATCTCTGTCATGTGAAAAGGGGTGTCTTGCCTGCTTACCAAACTGACATGCTTCGTATACCTTATGAAATTCTGCAATTCTAAATGTAGGCCAACCCTTTGGACTACATTAATTTCAGCCTTTGTACATTTGCATGTCCAATGCCTTTGTGCCAAATTTCAATATTTGCAACAACACCTTTTCCTTTAGCATACATAGCAGCATTCATAGTAGGAATTCCAACATCCAGAGTAAACATACATAGCACTTGTCATTGAAGTCTTCTACAAAGCAGCCCTTTGCACTAAATCTGACTTGCGGCCCTTGCTCTACCATCTGATCGACTGATACGAAGTTCTTTGTAATAGATGTCACATGTAATATATCTGACAGATTCCTTGTCTTACCATCATGCAAGGACAAGAGAACTTTTCCAATGTGTGAAATTGGGTGGCATGAATCATCACCCATTTGCACATAACGTGCATTTTGCAAATCTTACATCTCTCCAAACCATTCTGCATGGCTAGTCATATGATTGGATGCACCTGAATCAATATACCAAACATCATCATGTGTTCCCTTTCTTGTAATAGCATTCAGCATATGCTGCATAACAAACAGACGTTCATTTTTGTCTTCATTCTGTCGTGAAGACGATGCATAGTTTCCTTGCTGCAACTTACCACTGCGAATATCATCTTTCCTAGCATAACATTGGGCTGCAATATGACTTGTTTTGCCACAATAGTGACACACAATACCAGAGTTGTTAGAACCTCTGTTTTGCCATCCACCTCTTCCTCTAGAGCTCCCCCTGTCTCTAAAGTTTCCTTTGTCTCCAGAAACTTGCATTTCACCAAACTGTTGATTGAACCTGTTTTAATGGTTATCGCCAGCTCGTCCCATACCATGGCCTCTCGAAGAGGATCTTCCATGTCCCCTTCCTGAACTAGAGTAAAATGCTTGAACCGATTCACCATTTCTTTCAGACGAATCACCCAGCATATTGATCTCTTCAGTAATCATGAGAGAGATCAGCTCATGAAAATCTGGAATTGGCTTCCATACATATATTGAAGTAACAAATGATTTCCATGCCTTCTCATTGTTAAGGCCACTCAGAGTGGATGAAACCAAATCATCATCATCTGGCATTGCATCAATCACTGCTAAGGCATCTGCAATGCTCCTCACCTTCAAAACATACTCATTGACAGACATTTTTCCTTTCTTCAAGGTATTCAACTCTTGCTTGAGTTGAATCTTTCGTGCCTTTGTATTTACTAAAAACATGCTCTCAAAAATTGTCCAAGCTGCATGTGAAGTTTCTACATTCCTGATATGTCCCAGCATAGTATTATCAATTACTGTAGATAGCTAGTACATCACCTTTTTGTCTTTCGCATTCCACTCTTTCCATGCTTTTAACTCATCTACAGTCGGAGGGATACCTGGCTATGGCTCATTTTCTTCACCTGAAACAAATTCATAAAGGCCCTTTCCAATAAGGAAGTTCGTCACACGAAACTTCCATGAAGGGTATTGTTCTTGTCGAGCTTCTCAAGAATGGGATTTCCACTGTTCTCTGCCATTATCACAAAACTAATACCAACCAGTAAGCAAATCTTCTGCAATCCTCGACCTATAGTGCACAGCAATACACCAGACAGCCTTTTTCATTGTGTGCTCAACAATACATGCAATCTGCAAAAACCAGTTTGGAGATAAGCCTTGTGCTTATTCGCTGGTAGACACCTTTGAACTTACAGATCTGAAATCTGTAACCTGTGCACCTGTATATGACAGACACAGCTGAAATTGAAGGATACCTCAAACTGCTGACCGCAACCTTGCGAGTCTAAAACGGGACTTGAAATGACCTCGGATGACCAAAATAGCAGTGGAATAGCCCTAAAGGGTTAAGGTTATCTGTAGAATACACAGCGCTCTTCGCACATACCCAATCTTACTGCAATCTGAGAATTTTGCTCTGTCCTCCTTCCGGTGCCTCCATAGGCACTGTCCAAGAGAAGAAGTAGAGAATGTAAGAGCTTCTTACCCGTTGCTTGCTTGGTCAAATCCTTGGCTCCTCTCCTCCGCTTTAGCCTTCAAAACCAGCTTCAATCAGTGGTGTAGCTCTAATACCACGTCAAGAATCACGTGGTGGGGGGATTTGCTCAAGATGCTGCACCGAACACACACAGAATGCACAAGGAGAAGCTCACTCAAGAGATAAGAAGAGAGATGGAGGCCAAAAGGTTTTCTTGCTGGTTTTTTCTTCTTCTTCCACACACTTTACAATGTACACAAAGTATAGATAAGATACATCATAAAGGAAAGTGGCCTACTAAGTGAAACAATGCATAATCGACTACACTAGTCGACCCTGGCGCTATAACTATGCCAGTTGTAAATAGGTGTAATAACCTGAATATAATAAGTAATGAGTCAGTGGCCATGTGAGAGTCATAATGACCACCGACGTGCTAAGTGTAGACGTGTGGACCCATCTAACCAGGCGGTCCATCATTAATGTCCGCATGTGTTGAGCTTGTCATCTCAACAGGGACATGAATAGGTGTGTGGTTTGCTTGTTTCCTTGGGTTTTTAAAGTGTTTTTTATATTTTTAAAAAATTAAATAAACATAATCTTCTTTCCTTATCCTACAAGTGTAGGGTGGGGTAAAAAATTTTGCAGTGGGCAAGAATGAACATCAAAGGAGCACGACGAGCGGGTCAAACATGAGATGATGGACCCAATTGCATGCAATTTAAGGTGAAAATTAGGTAATCATACAGACACGCAAAGACAATAAGATGAAAAATTCACAAGAAAATTATTTGGAAAAGATATGAGCCTCAGATTGACATGCGACAAAAAGGAAAATTTGGAAAGGACAATAGGGGGAATAGGATGGATAACATGAATGATAAGTCTGGCATGAGAAACATGCATTCACATGGAAAAAACAACAAAAATACATATGAAAAGAGGAACAAAAAGTAATTCAAGAGAAGGCGTCAATCAAAATAGAGGGCAACAAAAAGCAAAATTGTCAAAGTAGTAGTGTTGGATAGGACTGTTAAGTCAGAATGCGATTTCAATGGCAAGAGGATTTGTTTGCATGAAAAAATATTAAAAAAATCTAAAAACATAGTACAAATTAATAACACAAAATCCATGTGCCAAAATTGAGGGAAGGAAAAAGAAAAAAGTTCCAATGGAACAAGCCATGCAAGGGTATCCAAGCAGGACATCATTTCGATGGTTGGGAAGAGAGCGTATTCACATAGAAAAATAGAAAAAATCATGTAAGAAAATACTCGTAAACATGTAAAAATGAATAATAGCTAATCTATGCATCGAAATGATGGACTACAAAAGGAAAAAATGTCCAAGAGAAGGGGGAAAGATCAAGATTGTCAAGTCAAACTATGATTTCGGTTGAGGAAGGCATGCCCGCATGGAAACACGTCTAATTATATGAAATTCTTGAAAAATTAACAATTGAGAAATCATTGCTTAGAATAGAGGGTAGTAAAAAGGAAAAGTGTCAAGTTGAAAGGAATGAACATGGTTGTAAGGTTAGATTTTAATTTTGGTGAACATAGGATATGTTCACATGAAAGAACAACAAAATAAAAAAAAGTCTAAAGGGGCAAGGAAAGACCCCAAGGACGGGGTGGAAGAGGATGGCTGGGTGGGAAAGAGACCTCAATAGAACATAGATAAAATGTGATATCATTTAAAGATCAGATAGTGGGTTGTTCATGAATATATATAGACGAGATGCAAAGGGACCTAGCACTTGAGGATTACTCGAATCCTTATATCCCCACACTTAAGACATGACACACATATATAAATGCAAGAGGTAGGGTTAGAAACACTTGGCCCATTTAGTTGGTCAAGGTGAACCATCTCGATGTGTTGAGAGTCAGAGTTATCCGCCGCGAGAGGTGTCGCAACTCACCACAACATGCGTCCAGGGACCATGTAGCAGTTGTGCCAGGGATAGCATTGTTGATGGAGAACTATTAAGTTATCGGTGATGAAGAATGTGACACTAAGTTCAACAATCACTCGTGTTAGGATGATAGATCAATCTCTTGCCCCACGGCTCACATCACTTAGAGAGGAAGAAAAAATAACCCCTATCTCACACCCAGTTGAGAATGGAAAGCTGTGAATATGTGTGGACTTCTGCAAGTTGAACTCAAAGACAAAGAATGACAATTTTCCTATCCCTTTCACAGACCGACTATTAGACAAAGTGGTTGGACACTAGCTCTCTTCCCTACTACTGGATGGATTCAATGGATATAACCAAGTTTAGATAGCAGAAGATGATCAATTCAAAACAACCTTCACAACAGAATGGGGAACCTATGCTTATAGAGTGATGTTGTTTGGGCTCTGGTAACACCCCTGCCATCTTTCAAAAAGTGATGAAGGCCACATTTCAAAATTACTTCCATGATTTCATTGAGGTATATCTGGATGACTTCTGTGTTTATAGCCTAATTTGTGAGCATTTTGGGGACACCTGGAGCAGTACTTTGATCTATGCTGGGAGTATGGGATCTCCCTCAACCTTGACAAATGCATCTCCAAAGTCTCTTTAGGAGTTCTTTTGGGCCGCATTGTCTCTACACAAGGGATAGCAACAGACCTTGCTAAGATTGAGAATATTATAGTTCTAATAGCACAAACTAACTTCAAACAATTGAGGCCATTTCTTAGCCATTTGGGCTACTATATGTAGTTCATCGCACATTTTGCAATAAAAATGCCTATGATTATTGCAAATATTGTGATGCTTGTCAATGAATGGAAAAGCCTATCAAATCCAGTGCTATACCACTATAGCCCACCCTTCCCCTGAAGCTATTCAAGAAGTGAGACATTGATTTTGTAGGCCCAATTGAACCTCCAACCAAAAGGAAGTAGAATTGGTACATCTTGGTATGTACAAACTATGTGACATTGTGGGGTGAAGCTAATGCTCTTAAATGAGATGATGACAACAATATGGCTCTATTTGTGGATCAGAGTATTATGACTCACTTTGGTGGTCCTTTAGAGTTGGTTAGTGGACAGAGGCACTCACTTTCTAAACAAGATTATGGAATTCAAGTTGAAGTTACCAATTGCATCATTTGTTCAATCTAACGAGGACAATTGTTGTACATCACCTTGATTGGGATGATCGACTTATAGAGGCCCTTTGGGCATATAGAACTTTCAAGGCTGTTATGAGACCAGCTAGTATAAGGCACAAAAGCTATCTTTCTAGTTGACTTACTACTCTCTCTACAAGTGGCTATCACAGAGCACTTGGGAGATGTTGAGTCCCTATAGTGCCGCCTCCTATACTTGGAATGTTTGGATGAAATATGATGGATGGCCTTACAATGTATGGAAGCTACACATGCTCAACGAAAGGCTTACCATGACAGCTTCATCAAGCACAAAGAATTCAAGGAAGGTGACCTAGTCCTCACCTATGATTCGAGCTTTGGCAAGTTTCTAGGAAAACTCCAACAACACTACATGGACCCCTACAAGGTACTCACTATCAATCCTAATGGGTCTCTCCAAGTGTAAGCCATTGATGCCTCTGATGATCCCTTCTTAATTAATGGTTACTGAATGAAGAAGTATTACACTCCTTGTTGAGAAGCATGGAACTAGAGCATGGCTATGGAGGATAGAAGATAAAGACATGACTCATGAAGACATAGATATGAGAATTGATTGTTACACAAGTGAATTAGGTTCTAAGATTGAAGCTTAGACTCATAAATACAATCTTGCGTAAGTGGACAATGATAGTTGACTGAAAGGACACAAGTACTATGACATTAAATTCAAATGATAGGCAAGTACAATGCATTATAGTCTTTTGGGTAGGTAGTACTTTTCACCACTGTGCTTATGGGATTCAGTCTCTTCTCCTAGATTACTTGCATTTCCCTTGCCCACTCCTTCATACAAAAAAAGGGGCTACACTAGATGTGATTGCCCAATTCTGAACACCCCTCCTCAATCACAACCAGAAAGGCACAAAGTGTGTAGAGGCTTTAGTGAGCAACCACCTACAAAGTGTGTGCACACCACAAGCATGTTAATCATCCAAAGACTGTCGCAAACAAAGTTAAGTGTGGATGGTGGACATCTAGAGGCTATAACAGGGGCTTCACAAAGTGTACAAAGGTTGTAGTGCCAGGTCACATGAGGAGTTTACAAGCTTATGAAAGGAACATTAGGGCAAGGTTATACAAGGCTTCAAGAAAGTCTATCAAAGTAGGGTGAATAGAAGGATTGGTGAGGCTTGTCCTTCTGCTCCTTATGGTCTTCCTCTTCTTTTACTTCTTTGTGTCCATGGTCTTCTTCCTCCTTCACAATTGCGAGATAGGCCTTTTGATGCCTCTTTCTGGCATTACAGAACTTTTCAGTGTGTTCGTTCTTTTTGCAAAAGTCACATTCTTTTTGCCTTTGTACTTGTTACTAACATACAACATTTGTTCATCCTTAGAAGTACTTGGCTCTTCTTTAATTTTTATCTTCTTTTCTTCTTCTAATAGAGAGGCCTAAATGTCAACGAGTTTAGGATTTTGCATGTTGATTAAAGTAGTGGAGACATGATCATAGTTTGGAGGCAAAATTTTAAACAAAACACCAATGCATACATCTTCATCCATTTTAATGTTGATCCTTGCAAGCTGGGCTAAGAGACTTTCCATGTAATTCAGATGTGTAGCAAGAGATGTGTTAGGTTTCATGTCTAGTTTAAAAAATTCAATTGATAAACCATAATTTGAAGTCTTTGACTGTGCACCAAACAGAATATCCAATCTTTTTCAAGTGTCATGGGATGTGTCACATGTATACACATGGTGGATATAGCTGTCATCCTTCTGAAGCTTTATGATGGCTTGAGCTTCATCATCACTTTTCTCTTAGGCAACTACAAGAGTTGCATATTGGGGCTTCTTCTCTTGTCCATTAGTGATGGCCCATAGGCCCTTCTTCATCAGGATAAGCTTTATGCATGTTTGCCAGGTGTGAAACCTGACTCCTTTGAAGCGACATGTCAAAGCCCATATTGGAGTGACTGGAATAGTAGCAAATCAACACCAAAATTCTTAGAAATGAGCGGACTTTGGATGTGTCAAGAGACACAAGCAATGGCAATGTAGTATCAAAAGATACTAGTTTGAAATTTAATGTTATTGCTTGAGTTTGACTTGATGATCTGCAAGAAATCTTCATGACTTCTCCTCGTTGATTTGATGGTTGAATACGTGCTGAGAACTTTAGATCAGAGTGGCATCAGCTTGGTTTAAGGGGCATGAGAGAGAAAATATAGGAAAAATGAGCTTGATGTTGAAATGGCTATGAATGCCCTTTAGAATTTGCAAATAGGTGACTGGTTTTTTTGGCGCAGTAGCTCATATACGTGATCATTCAACAAGCCCTCTAGTGAGGAGAAATCTTGGACATAAGGATTCAAATGCCCTATGGTCTCTAGATGAATCGTGGCATGCACATAGCATGTCAACTGTATGACCATACATGGTGTGAAAAAAGATATGGATATGAGAAACTCATAATGTTGAGCAAAAAAGGCAAGGCAATGTCAACCTTTAATGTGCCATAGAGAAGCTTCAAAAGCAAGTGAAGAAGTGCATAGAAGAAATCTTAGTGAGATATGCCCTGATTTGAGAGATCCAAGAGCTCAAAGTAGGGTAGGTGCAGGCTGGCTATGGCTAAAAGGAAGAGTGAAGTTGGAGTGAGGAATAAACTCGTGAGCTGGCAATGAGCTGATAAGATGTGAAGAGATTTTAAGAGAGTGATTTGTAGAGTTGAGCCATGCTCACCATAGCTCTGATAGCATGTTGAGAAGCATGGATCTAGATCATGGCTATGGAGGATGGAAGATAAAGACAAGGCTCGTGAAGACATAGATATGACAACTGATTGTTACACAAGTGAATTAGGTTCCAAGATTGAAGCTTGGACTCATAAACACAATCTTCTGTAAGTGAATAATAGCACTTGACTAAAAGGATAAATTTACTATGACATTGCATTCAAATGATAGGCAAGTATAATGCTTTATAGCCTTCTGGGTAGGTAGCACTTTCCACCACTGTGCTTATAGGATTAAGTCTAATCTCCTAGATTGCTTGCATTTCCCTTGCCCACTGCTTCGTACAAAGAGGCTTCACTGGATGTGATTGCCTAATTCTCATCACTCCCTAGGGATCTTGACAGTTACAGCCAACAGTCCCTATCCCTCTTCGCCATCGCTCCTTACTCTTATCATGCTACTATTAATAGCTATTATTATCATTCTAATGATGTGGCCTCATTCTTTTAGCCCCTCACCTCCACCTCTTGTCTATGTTTGATTATTCTTCTATTCAATCCAACTAATGTGGCGAGGTTGGTTCTAACCTATGGTGCTCTACCATTTACTTGTAGAAAAAAGAGGGGAAAAAAAGAAAGAAAAAGAAAATAAAAGAAAAATAAGTCACGAGAGAAAAGAACTTCGGTCCCTGTCATGTCAACCTACTCTTCAAGAAAAGATGGAAACACCCTCGAGAATAGGGTAAAGAAGAAAAGGGAAAAAATGAAAGAATAATAAAAGAACAATAAAAACTATTATTTGAGAGAATGAAGAAATTCTTTGTCATAATAGACCTTGTTCTAAGAAAAGATGGCAGACACCTTTGGACAAGAGGCTGGTTGTGGAAAAGGTGGCAACACTCCATAGTCCAAAACAATTGACTCCTCAGTGGAAATCCCTAGGATGCAGTTTTGAGGCTACCTCACTTGGTACACTATGTCCTATGCTTAGACAGTTGCATCTAACCCCCATAGCAAATGTCATTTTCTACATGCAACTCAAATTCCTAATTTGTTGGCTACCTCCTTGGGCATGCCTCTTCATCACCAAGTAGTAATTGACATCATCAACAAGATGAAGTTGCTCTTTATCGACAAACCCTGAGTGATGTGAGCTTTCATCCTAACCGGATGGGGAAGTAAGTATAGGTTGTCCTCTTGTATTCATCAACAAAGCATGAGATAGAGGGAGACTAAGCGTAACTGATTTTCCCTTCAATCAACTCTATGAGGTGAGATATAAGGGCCATTATGACAATGGCAGTAGGTATATTTCCGTTTCTCTATGCACACATGGGATAGGCCTCTACTATTACCATCGGATACATCACTTTGTTTTGTGCACTACTATACGGCAAGGCTTTGTGGCCTACCTTCTTGCACCTATGCCAAATGGGTTGGGAACCCATTCACTATTGACCATTCACTTTGTTTTGTGCACTACTACATGGCAAGGCTTTGTGGCCTACCTTCTTGCACCTATGCCAGATGGGTTGGGAACCCATTCACTATTGACCATTGGATAGATGAACTCAGCTTCAAGGAGCTTCAGAAATTCTACTTCCACCAGAGCTGAGTAATTTGGATTTGTGTGCCCTTTTCTTTGCCTCACACATTTGGCATTGGGCTCTAGGTTGATGTGATGTTGACACACTGCAGGATCAATGCCCTTCAAGTCTTTATATGACCATGCAAACATGTTCAACTTCTTCTTCAATAGGTAATGTAGGATTTGACAGCATCTCTTTTGGAAGACTGGTATCCACCTTAAAGTGACATTCAATGCCATTTGCATCCACAAAAGTTAATTGATTTTCACCTTTCACTTCATGGATGAAGGTCTTGCAGATTGCTTCTAGGTATAGATTTGACACCTTCAAGGGAGTGGCCTCCCCATATCTGATGCTTTCATGTAAGCAACTCCTTCTTTGTGTGGGGACTTGGCTAGCTATTTAGGATGCAAAAATGGTATCATGGTAGTTTTAGATTTTATGGGAGAGTTAATTATCTCTTGACTTAAGGACTCATCTTCAGAGGATGCCTCTAAGAACATCATATAAACATGAACTATTTGAGTACTATTCACGCTGTAGAATTGGTGTTTATTATCAAGGTACATAATCATCCTCCTTTCTTCAAAAGAAGGGTAAATTAGAGCGATAAGAGCCATTGTTAAAGAAGTGCTTATTTTGCTCAATCCATTTCCTATAGAGGCTTTTTATATGATGCAATTCATTTACCATTTCAAAGGACACTAGAGTCATTCTATCCCATAGCATGGGATCTTCAATTTCAAACACTTTTGGGAGTTTCTCCTCATTAGTATTCTCTTTAGGTTGAATAGATTCCTCCACCTTGCTTTCCTTATCTTCATCTTGACTTTCATCATCATCTTCTTTAGAATTTCACTCTACCTATGTAGGGGCTTTCTAGGAGAAAAATAGACTCTCTATTGTATTTATTGTATCTTCTACTTTTGCTTTTGCCTCTGGCTTTGCTTCTCTATCGGCTTTTGTTTCTGTCTCTGGCTTTATTATGGCCATACAACAAGGAAAACAATACATCCATGCCTTTATCTCATGGTTAGAAGTAATATCGGAAGTCATTTTTGGTTCATACATAATATATTCACCCATTGATAAGGACTTTGCTTCTTTTAGGAGTTGGCTACCGTGCCCATTGTCATGGATCGTGCCTCTATTTTCTTGGGAAAGATCTATTTGATAGCTTCTTCCTCTATTGATGTACCATCTATAACATTGTTAGAGAAGTCTGATAAGACTTCAATAGAGGTGGATCCATTAGATTTTTGCAAGTGATACAACTTTATTATCACATTATTGGGTCCTTCGCCCAGGTTTAGGGCTCCCTTGAACTAATCTGTTTGTGCTCTTACTTAAAAAGCTATGGTCTTCCTAGCAACAAAGAATATGAGGTTCCATGGGAATTTGGTTTTACCACGAGGAAAGTCATTCAATACTCTCTTCTTGCCAGGGTTGTCTTCACATATGGGAGAATGTCCAAAGGCTTAATTCTGCTTTGATCTACTAGTTTAATAAGCCACTATGTACACTGCATGCCTTGTAGGCCTAGATCCTTCATTGTCACATCCATCATTATGTTCGCCGATGAGTCTCCATCAATCAATGCATCTACAATAAAATATCCTTCAATCCAAACAATAATCAATGGGGTATTGGGATCGAGGAAGGCTTTAGCCACATCCACTTCTTTTGCTGGCTCTGGGGCCTTATTGAACTTGGTGGCAGCTATGGAGCAATCCCTAGGCCACATCTTCTTGTTAGTAAAGTTTTAAATTTCTTTTAGTAGAGTGGGGGGATAGTATCAGGAATGACTATCAAAATGTTACATTTGATTTGAAGGTGTCTAGGTCTTTGACCAAGTCATACTCTTTGATAGGATCCATGGGCTTCTCCATCTAGCTAGGGAATGGGGCATCATTCACTTTCATTTTTCCTCTTTCTTTCAACAACAACAATATCTAAACTTCTTCAATCACTAGGGGTACTTTTGCATTCTCTATCTCCTAGACCTTTGGTCCTACTTGTGTAATTGTCTCTATAGTATTTATGGCACTGAATTGCTCTAGGATTGCTCTATACTACACTATTTTGTTTGTATTGTTATGTTTCTATACTTGTGTAATTGTCTCTGTAGTATCTATGGCACTGAATTGCTCTAGGATTGCTCTATACTACACTATTTTGTTTGTATTGTCTCTGTAGTATCTATGGCACTGAATTGCTCTAGGATTGCTCTATACTACACTATTTTGTTTGTATTGTTATGTTTCTCTTTTGGAAGATTGAACTTCATAGTTTTAGCAAAGGAAACATTCTCTTTTGGAATTGTGATTGTGTTCTCTTTTCTTAGCACATGTTATTGCAGGAACTTCCAATTCCACCAAGTTAGAGGCAAATTCTTGGGTCTTCTATTGGTTATTAGTGGTGTTGGCTTTCATAGGAGGTGGATTGGGACCATCTTTTGTAGTGTGTCCTTTTCCTTTGCATTTGCCATGTAGAATTTTTGTGAGAGAGTCCAAGACTGAAAAGAGAGTCTAGAGACTCTCCAACCATTACACCTTTGACTAGATACCTTCCCTCCCCTAAGGATAACTAAGATTGAATGCACATTCTTGCCACATTGGAGTTGCCATTCATAGAGGAGTTG
The DNA here is from genome assembly GCF_053477565.2 of Lygodium microphyllum. NCBI lineage: Eukaryota > Viridiplantae > Streptophyta > Polypodiopsida > Schizaeales > Lygodiaceae > Lygodium > Lygodium microphyllum. The sequence goes on from NC_141138.1 coordinate 93,813,241, forward strand.
GAATATCATTCATCCTATGAATGCATGAGTTAGAAAGACATACTCAAGGCCACAAATCTTGCCATTGAACCATCCTTGGAAATTTCATTAGTACCTGTTTTCATGATAATCCCTAACTCTACACCATACCCAATCCAAGGCTATCTAATCTCGAAAGATAGATTGACGCTAAGAAAAATCCGAAGTCAATGGAGGCCATGCTTCCGTGATCATCCACATGCAGACTTGACAATCTTTGAGGAATTATTGACTAGCCCCACCTTGCATCAAGTCTTATTCAACGTTCATAATGACATCTTTGTATCACTAATGCATAAGCAAGGCATAGAAGGTGACGAGCTTAGTGACCCAAAGGACAAATACTACAAAGAGGATTCTGATTCAGACTACTTGGTAGATTATGACATTAATGGCCAAAACATTGATCAGATTCAATTAGACCCTAAATTGCTCAACACAAGCCACTACTTATTGATGCTCAAATTATAAATATTACTTTTGAATTAGAATGGTTGGACTACCCCAAGGTTTTAGATCACAATCAATTTGGACCTCCAAATGATGATCTAGGTCCTAATCCTCAATTACTTCTAGCCCAACATAACTACCAGGATACCACAATAAGTTCAAATTTGGACTCAGGTCAGGATAGAGACTTCAACAGTAGAATAGTTTAGTCATCCCAGTCCAAGAGTACGAAAATCAAACCTCCAATCCATTTAAGGAAGAAACACTTAAAAAAAGATGCTTACTACATTGAGTTAGAATCTAGTAGTCAGAAAAAAACCATAAGACTTACCACCTCATTTTATCAAGCTCAAGTGATAGAGTCATTGTTTTGCTTGGAGCCAAGTGAGAAGGCACATCTAATGAACCTATTGAGGGACAACCAAAGTCAAATAAGTAAACATTGTTGAAACTAGGGAACCTCCCAAACCCTGTATATTGCTAAAGACCTCAGCAATTAAGGAGGATGAGGGACGGCTTGTAAATTTGCTCGAGGAGTACAAGGATGTGTTTGCATGGAGCTATTTTGATTTGAAAGAAGTTCCACTACAAGTCCTAACTCACACAATTCCACTCAAGTTAGATGCTAAGCCTACAAAGCAGTGGTCTTATCCAATGAATCCATGCTATGCACATAATGTGAAAGAGGAAATTGAGAAGCTTTAGAAGGTTAAATTCATTTACGGGATCAAACATATTGTTTGGCAATTGTCATAATACTCAAGAAAAATGGTAAGATCTGAGTATGCATCAACTAAAAAAAGCTAAATGCAACTACCATGAGAGATCATATTATCCCCTGCCTTACACTAACCATATGATCAAATGAGTAGTAGGGAAGGAGGCATATAGCTTCCTAGATGAATTTTTGGGGTACAATCAAGTCCAAGTCCACCCAGACAATCAACCTAAAATAGCTTTTGCAATAGAATGGGGAATCTTTGCCTATATAGTCATATCATTTGGGTTGACTAATGCACTTGTGACATTCCAAAGACTTAGGTGCACCATTTTCAAAGATATACTTAGGAAATGGCTTGAGGTGTTTGTTGATGATTTATGCATCCACTCTAGTTGGGAGGACCATCTCAAGAAACTCTAACTCGTCTTTGAAAGATGGTCATAGTATAACCTATCTGAACCCTCTCATGTGTTAATTTTGATTAAAGCATGTCATCATCCTAGGCCATGTCGTATCTAAAAATGACATTGCAATAGATACTACTAAGGTTAGGTCTATTATCAAATTACTATCCCCATCTAACTATAAGGGAATGCATTGCTTCCTCGGGCACACTAGGTACTATCATCACTTTGTGCTTAATTATGCAGCTATCACTTGCCCTTTGTACAAGATACTAGTTACTTGGGAGTGGAATGAGGAGTATCAAGCCTCTTATGAAGCATTAAAAAATGCTCTCATGGCAACACATATCTTATGAGCCTTGGACTGTCGATTACTTTTCATGTGCATATAGATGCCTCCAAAGTTGCAATTGGGGCAATATTGTGCCAGCCCGACAAACACAACATGGACTTCCCCATAAGCTTCGCTAGTTGACAACTCATTGAATAAAAAATGAATTATTCCACCATTGAATGAGAAGGCTTAGTTATAGTATATGTCATTTAGAAGTTTCAGTGTTATTTATTATCTATGACCATCACCTTTTTTGTGGACCATCAAGCCTTATCATATCTCATAACCAAGCTATGTGCTACTGGACACATGCTAGATGGATTCTTTTGTTGTTAGAATTCGATTTCTCCATTGTTGTACAAAAAGGAAAATAACATTTCATGGTTGATCACCTTTCATGAGTAACCAATGGTGAGAAGACCATGGGAGTTGATGATGACCAACTCCATGATGCTCACTTGTTTCACATTAACTGGGAAGCTCAACTCTTGAAAGTTGACCTCACACCCCATTGGACTGATGACATAGTACACATTCTCAAACGTGGCCTTCCAGAATGCCCAATTGAATAGCTGCACTTCACCCACCTGCTAAGCAAAACTCGATCATACTTGATCAAAGGCCATAAGAAAAAGTTGAAATTTTTAGGCTTTGGACCCTTCCTACCTGTGTAAATAGCAAGATAGGGAATGTTGAGTTAGAAATATTTGATGGATAGCTTATTCTCCATGATCAAGAAATATTATCCACATGGACATCCATCACATGAACCACACATGGTAAATATCAATAGTCCCTTGCCATGTGTGGAACCAACTTTTTTAACGAACATTTTGAGCAAAAATAACAACACCTTGTGGTACCATTCTCTAGACCTAATCTTAGGATTCATTAAATATGGTTATTGCTTAACTAGTATAGCATCAGGGGTCAAGGGAATGTTACGAGTCATGATACTTAAATCTATTCCTTTCAGCTTGTTTAAGGACCATGCAAACATGTCGAAGAATTTCCTTAAGAAATTTATGACATTAGGCTTTTCATCCTTAGTTAGGTAATCCGCAATGTACACAGTCAAGGTTTGTCCCCTTCCTTTCCAAGTTGAATTCCTTAACTTTGGTTGGGGTCCTTCAATGGGTTCACTCGGTTGCCCTTTTTTTGCTTGGATCCTATTAACGCCACTGTTTGATCAACCTTCTTAAACTTTGTAAAGAACTTGGGAAAATCCTGGGGTTTTCAATTGTTAGTTAGCTTTTGAAGACTTCGACTATTTCCTTCTCTTTCTTTAGCCTCTTGTGCCTTAGGTGGAATGGGAGGTTCCCCTTGGTGCATTTGGTCCTAAGTGGTTGAGGAATTCTGAGGTCACTATCAAATCTTACCTCTAACTCGGAGTTGTACTCATAATCCTCATTGAAAGAGGTTTTCTCCTCTAGTGGTCATAGCTTTGAGGCAGACTCCACTTCAAATAATGATGTGGTGCACGAGTGGACTAATGCCACTTGCTCATAATCTACTACCTTTAGATATTATAGCCAAGTTCAATCACAATATACCTTGGAAACTCCTTCGTTCACTCTAAAAGTGTTGACCTTTCGAGGTTGAGAATTTGCTCTGATTTGCTCAATCACTCTTCCATCCATGTCATATTCTATGGTCTCCACTTCCTCTTTGTTTTCCTCACTAATGTAACAACAATCTTCATACTCATCATCAAAATCCTCGTACTTAGATTGTGTGTTGTTTTCAAGGTTCCTATCCTCAAGTTTTTTCTCACTTGTAATGGGAGCCTAATTGTATAAGAGGTTTAAGTCATGCACCTTAGTCTATCACCACTCCTTATTCTCCATGAGATTCTTGAGGGGCTTTAGGTTTCCAGCTAGGTTGCTAGCTAGCTCACTTGATAGGTACTCAAGGACTCTATGGAGTTCTAATTTGTTAGTTGGGACATGATAGGTGATTGGTATTGGTTGGTTGTCAATGGAACTCTTAGACATCATGCATAGGGGCACTATGCATAGGTTAGAAGTTGTGGCTTTGTTGGGTTTGCTTTAGCTGAGTCTATTGCTTGTGCTGAGAATCAAGCTCGTGATCAATATCATCGACATGACCGACCTTATCTAGACAGGTGCCATCTTAGCTATCACTCTAGATGTGTGTTGTAATAACTGAGTCGGTCAGACTCAAATACAGTTAGTGGTACGGTCAGTTTAGTGACCTATTGTGTTTATTAGTTATGTGTGATTAGACTTTAGTAAGCCTTATAGAAAAATGAGAAGAAGCAAACAATGAGAATTCACTACTCTCTATTACAACTCCATATCTTTGTCTCTCTTTCTCTCCCTCTGAATCTTGAACATGATATCAGAGCCTGAAGCCTAAAGGATTGACAGTGGCCATTTGACATCAAGATATCGTATTTGAAGAAAACATCATCAAAGGAGATCGTGCATGCAACCCATTTTTTTGCAGAAGCCATATCTTACTACAGAAATGGATTTTGGAGAAACGGCCTGCTACTTGTGATTGTTTCGACATGGCCTACAACTTTGCAGAAGAAAGTTTTTTTCAAATTCTTCACAGATTTTGAGATATTTAGCACAAACTTGTGCAGATTGGTTGTTTACTATACTAAACAACAGGTGGTTCCAGGGCACTGGTGCCTTTCATCCTAACAATATATATGCCCTTATTCTCATGCATTTGAGCATGATTCTAGAGTGTTAAATCCTTAAGTTTGGAGCTTATTTGCAGGCTAGAAACAATGAACTAGTTGTTATTATCCTAAATTTGGAAACAATATACCTACATGGTTGAAGTATCCATGTCACTTATTTGCTATTGAAAAATGCTTGGATCATATCACTTGAGTGGTAGATGCTTTTTGGGATACTATGAGTGTTGAAAACCCAAAGTCTGGATTGATTTGTTTTTGGTTATATTGGGGTATTGACTGGTTATTGTCTATAGGAAGGATGCCTATCATCTTCACTTGACATACATGCAATATATTTTGACCAGTTGGACATGGATCAACTTTTACATAGAGTGGCAACTATATGAGATGTTTTGGGGCTGTTTTGAGTTCTAAGTACTCTTGTTTTAACAGAGAAAATACTGCTGGTTATAGTAGTGGATTGAGTATATTTGGTACTACTACTTGCATACAATACAAACATTGATGCTTGTTTGGTCACATATCGAATCCCCAATGTACTGGGACATGTCTATGGTGGTTTAAGGATATTTTTGAGCTAAGAATACCCTGATTAATGCAGAGTTTATGTTGCTGGTCATAATAGGCTGCTTGCTTGTCACAAACTATGGAAAAGTCTAATAAATGTTACCATAAGCTCTATGCATCTATTGATGCTCATAGGGATATAGTTTGTTGTTGGGATGTTTTGCCACTACCATAGAATGTTTTGAATTGATTTGAGCTTGGTTTATGATCAGTTGACTCTATTTTTTCATTGTTGAAATATAGTTTATAACAAGCAGTTGTTAGGAAACTCTACCTGAAGAACTGCAGAAAACTAGTCTTGAACTACAAGAAACTTTTCCTGAACTTCAGGGAGTCAAGCACTTACAGATTGCATATAGCATTGAATACCTTAGTGCTATATAGAAAATGCTCAAGGCATTAACAATATCACTCAAATTGTGGGAGAGAATCTCGATAACAAAAACTTTGCTCTATGGAAGTTCAGGATGCAAATTTTTTGATTGGTAGAGGTTATTTGGATTTAGGTACAGGGGTTGAAGCTAAACCCGAATTGCCTGAATGGAATCCTACACAAGAACAGTGGAGCTCACCACTGACAATGGTGAGGAAGAGATAGTAAAGTACTGCATTGGTTTTGTTTATGCATTTCTAATGTGATGGCTATGGAGATTACCAATTGCTATTCCCTGAAGGATGCTTGGGATGCACTCATGAAGAATTATGGTAATGTCACGCAAGGAAGATACAGCTGAAGTAGTTGTTCAAAAACATGTCTAGAAATGGCAAGAGCATTCAAGCATACACGACGGAAATAAAGATCATAGGTGACCAGCTGGCTACTATTGGATCTCTTGTTTCAGAGGATGATATGATTGCAATGACATTGAATGGGTTAGGTAAGGAGTATAAGGCATTTGATACGTCCATTTCTGTGAGAACGGAATCCCCTGATTGGGATGAGTTACCTACACTATTGCTACATGAAGAAGTAAAGCTTGGCTCAAATACAGGTTCAAGCATATCTCAAGGCAGAGACATTGTCTTTTACTCTAGTCAGCGAGCTAAGGTGGTAGAGCTTGTGGAGCTTTTCGAGGTCAAGGAGACACTCGAAGCACACATGGATAGTTAATAATGACTGGCATAGCTCAAATACCCAAGGACAATAAGGATTTGGAGCCTTTAGAGGCAGGGGGAGATCACCTAGAGGCAGAGGTGGCTCTTGGCAGTCGGATGAGTAGTCTAACAGGGATAAAGACTATCATTATTGTGGAACAAATGGGCATATTGTGAAGGATTGTCATGAAAAGCAAGCTGATATGAAGGCAAAAGGCAGGCAACATGGACATTATGCATCTTCTAGTGGTACTCAGGATGACTAGGGAGATAGACTGTTTGCTATGCAGCATGTATCAAATAATACATCTAAGCAAGGCAAATATGAGAAATGGTACATAGACTTAGGAGCGTCCGATCATATGACTCCTCATGGTGAATGGTTTGATGAGTTAGTAGCAGGGTCTCATAGATTTGTATGTACTAGTGATGATACACATCATGATATTCAACATACAGGTGTGGCTTCGTTGCTCATGTGCCTGATGGCAAAAAGAAGAGCCTACATGATGTGCTACATGTACCTTCTATTATCAAGAATGTACTGTCGGTCGAACAGATGGTAGAACATAATTTGCAAGTAAGATTCAACAGGAATGGTTATTTTATTGAAGAATATGGCAACGGCTGTAGATTGATTGTCAAAGGTAAGAGAGATGGCAGAATGTTTACTTTGGATGCATCTATCCCAAAATTGAAGGCATCCATGTCTCCCCATGATAATGGAGCAGTTCAGGATATAGAAATTTGGCACAAACACATCGGTCATGTTAATGTACAAAAGCTAAAAAATATGTAGTAGAAAGAGGTTGTACTTGGCTTGCCAAAGTTCAAGTACACTGAGCTTGGACATGTATGCTCTGCTTGTTAGTTTGGGAAATAAGCGAGATTCCCATTCATGAGACATGTCAAATACAGGTCTTGGACTTTGCAATTGATACATTCGGATGTATGGAGTCTTGTCCATAATGTGTCTTTTGGTGATGCTAGGTATTATGTAGCCTTCCTTGATGATTTTAGCCAAGACACATGGCTATACATTTTGAAGCACAATGATGAGGTGCTAGATGTCTTTAAGGACTTTAAGAAGCATGTTAAAAATGAACTTGGTTATTATATCTCATATTTGAGATCTGATGGAGGTGGAGAATATGTACCCAAAGAGTTTGGTTGATAGGCACCTTGCTAAATATGGCATAAAAAGGCAGCTCACATGCAGTTACACACCTTAGTAGAACTGGTGCAGTAGAGAGAAAAAATCGGGTGCTTATGGAAGCTGCTAGGGCAATGCGTAAAGGAGCCTATGTGTTGAACCGAACACCTACAACTGGGACTCATGATTTGACTCCGTATGAGAAAATGTATGGGCACAAGCCTAACATTAGTCACCTAAAAGTATTTGGCTGCATTGCTTATGTACATGTGCCTGATGAAAAGAGGAAGAAGTTAGACCCAAAAGCTGTCAAAAGTGTTTTTGTTGACTATGCATAGGAGAGAACGACTTACAAATGCTATGATCCATCGACTAGGGAAACCCTGATCAGCACATGGATGAAGTTTTTGATGAGCTGGCCTCATGGTATGGTAATTCGAATGCAGTGGTCTTTGATGGACCAGCTAGCCCTACTTATGCTAAAAATTATCCATCAAGTGCATCTATGAGTGGCCCAACACGTGATGGTTCATCTACTATTAGTCCTTGGACAGGACGACTTCACAGCCGTACTATTGCATCCACTAACATTCCCAAGATGGCAATGGTGAGAATAGTTATTGCATTAGTGGCTCTAAGGGCTGGAAATTATGGCAGATGGATGTCAAAAATGCATTCTTGAATGGTGACTTGCTTGAAGAGGTGTATATGGAGCAACCTGAGGCTTATGTAGACCCTAATTATCCGACATATGTGTGTAAGTTGAAAAAAACCTTGTATGACTGAAACAGGCATTGAGAGCATTGAATGCTCACATAAGCACTTATTTGTAGCAGCTTGGTTTTTAGATAGGTCATGTAGATCATGGTGTGTTTACAAAGAAGACAGAGCATGATTATGTTTTTCTGGCAGTTTATGTCAATGATTTGATCATCACCAGAGATGATGATCATGGATTGTTGAAATTAAAGCAATGTTACAGGCTGAATTCAAAGTCAAGGATCTTGGTAAGCGGAAGTACTTTCTCGGGATTGAGGTTGTGCCTACATCTCAAGGTATATGGATATTGCAGAAACAGCATGCTCATGATATGCTGCTGAAGTATGGCATGATGGAGTGTAAAGCCATGGAAACACCATTGGATCAGAATGTCAAACTTGCAGTTGATGTTGGGATTGAGATCGAGAATGTCACCATATACATGGGTAGCCTGATTTACCTTACTATTACCTATCCTGACTTGAGTTATGTAGTGGGGCTGATTAGCCAGTTCATGCAGAAATCTCGCAAGCCACACGTAGATGCAGTTAGGGGGATTATGCAATACGTGAAGGGTACTACTGATTATGGGCTGTTTTATGAGTATGGAAAATCATTCGACTTGATAGGTTATACGGATGTTGATTTGGCTAGTTGTCTCTATGATAGGAGGTCAACCAATGGTTATGCTTTTAGTTTGGGCAACAGTATGATCAGCTAAGTAGTAAAAAGCAATCGATCATTGCTTTATCTAGTACAAAAGCATAATATAGGGGTGCAGTCTTAGCAGCATGCGAAGCAGTTTGGCTTGTGAAATTGCTACATGACTTGGGTATATAGTTGGATAGCAAAGTCACATTGCATTGGACAATCTCAATAGTGTGATACTGGCTAGTAGCCTTGTTTATCATGCTAGATCCAAACACACAAAAGTTCATTACTATTTTATTAGGGAGATGGTACTTGTTGGAAAGATTGATCTACTCCATGTGAAGACAGGTAGCAGATATCTTTACCAAATCAATTGGTAAAGAGAAGTTTGTACATTTCACGGAGCTACTTGGAGTACAATAGCTAGCTTCAGCTTGAGAGGGAGTGTTGAGAATCAAGCTCGTGATTAGTATCAATGACATGATTAACCTTATCTAGATAGGTGTCGTCTTAGCTATCACTCTACATGTGTGTTGTAATAACTGAGTCTATCAGACTATACTATAGTTAGTGGTACGGTCAGTTTAGTGACCTAGTGTGTTTATTAGTTATGTGTGATTAGACTTTATTAAGTATTATGGAAGAATGAGAAGAAGAGAACAATGAGAGTTCACTACTCTTTGTTATAGCTCCATGTCTTTGTCTCTCTCTCTCTCCCTCTGAATCTTGAACAACTTGCCTATATTCATGCTCATCATTTGAGAATGGTAGATCAATGGTTGCCAACACATGTATCCAATCATGCTCATTCTTAGGATAAGTAATGCACTTAGTTAGAGGTCCATAATCTCTTCTAACCTTTGAGTCACCCTTCAGCATGGCAAAGATATCACCTAAGTCCACTAGTGAGGTTTTCCAAGTGTCCATCTCTACTCGGATTGATTTTGATCTATTGCCTAAGAATATTAGGCCATTATCCCAATCCTCTATCACTTAGGCATTCCTAATCCAAGGTCTGCCTAGAAGGATACCATAATCCACTCCCTTCATGACTATGAAGTTCATGAAGAATTGAATTCCTGCTATCTTTAAAGGCTAATTCTTTATGACCCCAAAGGGTTCGTCCTTCATCCTATTTGCTAGAGTGACATTGAAATGTGTATTTTTTACCGGTGGCTTTTTCCAAGCCTACAAGACTGCATGGCTAAGTATATTAAAAATCATGCTCTTGTATTTACTATATGCTTTTGTGTTATATCTCCTAGGGTAAAGACATGTAAGAATGCTTGCATCTATTAGTGCCTTTCCAAAAGGAATTCACTTATGGGAACTTAAACATTGGGTTCAATGTTAGGCTTCATATATACGTCAAAGCGTCATGGTTGGGAAAGTCTAGCGGTTCATGTCTATCACTTTGTTCTATCCATTGCTTCAACACTTGTCATAGTGCAGGGTTTTGCCTAAGCAATTATCCTAGTGGCAATGTTACAGTAGTTGATATAAGTGTGGTGAGCTATTTCTTTCCCAACCATCTTTCTCTCCTTTGCTTCATGGGCTTCCCACCAATGCTTGTGGATAGCTAGTCTATTCATGGCATCCATGTTTCCCTATGCAGCTATGCATGCGGTGATGTTGCCTCTCTCTCCTGCTCTCAAGTACGTGGGGGAGGTTGGTGGGCTCATGGTTGAGAGTTCATTGATCTCATCCTCAATGATAGGCTCAGCATCTTACAAGTTAGCTTATGCTTCTTTTATCCATTCTTTGACCTTATCCATAGCCTTTTGTTGCTAGTTTGGGTTAGGGTACCCTCCAACCTTAGCACTTCCCTTTTGCTTCATCTTAGGAGGAAATGTTTTTGCTTCTACATCATAACCTACTTTCCCTTTGTTAAAGTGGTCACGCTCTCTATTTTGAGTGTTATTTTTGCATCAATCCTCTTTCTTCTCCTTTGTTGGCTCTTGTTCCCTATAAAGGTTGCAAGGTCTAGGTAATGAAATACCAGCTTGCTTCATTTGGGCTTGTGTCATGAAATTTATGGGGATAGGTGTGGCATTGTTGTTAGGTGACTCGACAGAAAAGAGTCTGAGCAGCATAGATGGCATGATTGCCAAACTAATGGAGGGTTTTCACCTAGGGAAATTAGCAAATAGGTGTGTGACTCTGCATTTAGGACACCTCAAGTCATCCTTCTCTATATTTTCTTTCTCCTTTTCAAGGAAATGGGATGAGATATGCCCTAGATGGCCCAATGTCCAACATGCTATGGACTCATGGTTTTGACCTCCTCCTAGGCCTCTACCTCTCCCTCTACCTAAAGCCATGACTGGCATAGGCCTAAAGTCCATTAGTATGGGATTACCCTCCTTGTCATAAGAGACATAAGGGTTCATTTATGAGTCTTCCTCTAGTGGTTCCTTTACAAAGTGCACTGGAGCATCCCTTGGTGGATGGGTTACTATAGGTCTTAGTGGTCTAGAGATTCCTATTAGGTTGATATTGCTCCTTGGAGTAGTTGTCTTTGAATCATTAGGTATGGGTAGAGCCAAAAGGGCTCCTCTTCCAAAGTTAGGCTGCTTAACCCATGGGTACTATGGTTGAGCATAGGGTTTTGGTATGACAATCATCTTGGCAATTGGAAATGCATAGTGTCATGCCCAAATCTTTTGCAATTGGTACAAGGTAGGGACCTAGGATTGCGACACTCAAATGGTAGGTGGTTCCCTTCACAATGTACACACTACACATGAGGTCTCATTGGCCTTCACAATGACTCCTGTAGTCTGGTCAGATTTGTTTTTACACGAGCTATCGCTTGGGTCTGGTCGACATTCTTTCCTTTATCTTGCTCACCAGGGGCAAATTGTTTGTTGAGTGTTGTGGTTCTCTCGACATTTCTAATCATGTTGTTCTCTTACTGCGTAGTCCTAGAGATTCTCTCTCTGAGAAAGTCATCCACTCAAATAGCCTCCTCAAAGACTCTTGCTAGTATATCCCTTTGCATGTTTGAGTTGCTCACTAAGGCATGATAGAGTTCTTTGTTGCAGATCCCATTGATGAATATGTTGGAGACTGCTCTCTCATTGGGTCTCTTAGTTGTAGGTATCCTCTTATGGAGACTCCTTACATGAGTGACATAGTCTCATATGTCCTCTTTGTCTTTTTGGATGACATTCATTAGCTTAATGATGAGGTTGTCAGAATATCCTGCCTCTTTGAGAATCTCTTGATGAAGAGATCCTTTAGATCTATGAAATTATTTCCTAAGGGTATATTTTTTTGGCTCTTGGTATTTGGGGTGACTCCCAACCCAGCTAGCAATGATGCTGCAAGACTGCTCCACTTTGCTCCACTTTGGTGTTACCTAGCAATCACTTCATGAGCAACTCACTCATTGTAAGATATGCTTTTAAGGCTCTCTCCCTATCAACAATTCCTCTTGCTCTATTTCTACTTGAGATGGCTAGGATCCTATGAACCTTGTTGAGCTCTCTCTCTTGACATGACCTTTGAGCCCCTAGCTCTTGGTTATAGATCACTATGCGCTACAGTGCTATCCTCCCTAGCCTCCTCTCCTCCTCAAGGCTAGGTATGATATCAGCTCTGCAAGTCTTCCATGATGTGTTATTCTCATTTGTTGGTCATACTATGTGATAAGTCACCGGATGTCATTCGGGTACATTGCTATGTTAAGGTAAAAGTCAAGGTCAAGGTCATTATTTTTCGAATTGGTACTTACCATGGTGGTTGTCTCTTGAACCACTAGTATTTCTATGAGGTTGACTAGGCTGGCTAAAGATGTGTCTCTAATATTGGTTAGTCCTTCCTTCCCTTAGTGGTCTGATGGTTCTATCTTCCCTAGATCTTTGTCTCTAGTGTCTTGGGTCACTCATTTGGTTTCCAGGGGTGTACTTCTATTGGTGGGTTGGTTTCTTAGCTTAATCCCATTTAGTGTATTCCTTGTTAATCCAATTATTATGCAAGTGTATACACACTTACACACTTGAGTGGTGTGACTTGATGTGAGCTATATGAAATCAAGCTTTTCAGCTTTCACATGCACTTGAGTGCCTATGATGTAGGGTGTATCCTTTGATGAAATCAATCACATCCACACTTTTTCCAATCAATTTCATGCAGTTGCAGATCCTTTGTATGAATCACAATTACTTCTAAGAATTGATTTTGGATCCCTCAGAGGTTTTGATAGCTGGTTTGTTGGGTGATCAACTTAAATAGTCAAATTGAGTCCCTACTAAGGGGTAAGTGGCCAATGCCTAGTAAATTTAGTCACTTCTAGATTGTAATGTTAAAGTTCTAGTAACAATAAGCTCTATGGTCTCATTTGCATGTCTGAGTTCCAACTTGGATTGCTGGGCAGCTAGATGTTGACCTTAGCAAGTCCCAGAGTTGTCAAAATTGTCAAAAATTGTGTTCTAGATAATCCATCCGAGTAGTAGATTTACCTGTTGAAGTCCCATGCTCAATCATCTCTGTTAGAAAGATGAGAGAGAGATAGGGGCAATAGAGATCAACAGACAACTCTCAATGTTTTCTTCTTCATTATTCATCATGGTTTTTTCTAACTAAGTAACCCAAAGTACAATGTACTACAACCTAAGTCAAGTAGTGTAAAGAGACTTAGTCTAATCATACCAGTTAAATTTGACTGACTTTATTACACACACATGTCATCCAACTAATCTACTGTTGGATAGAGTCGACATGTAGTTAGACTGAGCTTGCATATCTCAACACTCCCCCTCAAGCTCTAGTCACTTCCTGTATCCCAAGCAACGATCTAAAATGAGTAAACTTATCTCTACCAAGGGATTTGGTAAAGATATCTACCATCAGCCTTCACATGTATGAGGTCTATCATGCCTCCAAGCACCATTTCTATGATGAAATGGTAATGTATCTCTATGTGCTTTGACCTACATGATAAAATGGATTGCTTGCTAGAACCACATTGCTCATGTTATCACAATATAGCTTGACTAGTTTATCCACATGAATCCCCAAGTCATCCCCATCAATTTAACTAGCCAAGCAACTGCACATGCAATGAATGCTGCATCCTTGTATTCTGCATCTATACTTGAGAGAGCCACAATAGGTTGTTTTTTACTAATCCAACTAACCATGCTGCTTCCAAGACCAAATGAATATCCACTGATCGATCTCTTGTCATACGTACAACCAACCTAATCTGCATCACAATAACCTATAAGCTCAATATGCTTACCATGCTTATAGAATAACCCATACCCTTCACATATCTCGAAATCCTCCTCATAGCATCTAGGTGAGGTTTCCTTGGCTGCCGCATAAATTGGCTTACCAAACCAATTGTATTACTCACGTTTGGTCTAGTGATAGTGAGATAGATCAGACTACTGACCATGTCTCTATACATAGTCACGTTCTCTATCACATTTCTTGTATCAACAGCTAGCTTTACATTTTTCTCTATGTGGTGTATCCATGGGTTTGCATTCTAGCATGCCATACTTTTCCAACATATTCTGCGCATATTATTTTCATATCATCGATATCCTATGAGTTATATGCATAACTTCAATGCCTAAGAAAAATTTCAGCTCTCCCAAGTCTGTAATATGAAATTCTTTTTGCAACATAGCTTTTCTGTCATCAATGGACCTATACGTCATCACCTGTGATCACCAAATCATCTACATAGAGCACCAAAATCACATGTCATGTCTCTATTTTCTTGGTAAATAGGTTGTGATCAGCTTTGCCTAGCTAAAATACAAGTGTATATAAGTAGGAAGTAATAATCCTAACATTCAAGGCTCACAGATCTTGCTTTAAGCCATACAATGCTTTCTTCAATATGCATACATATGACACATAGTTGGGATACACATAGCTCTCTGCTTGATCCATATAAACCTCTTCTTCCAAATCACCATTTAAGAATGCATTTTTAATGTCCATCTGATAAAGATTCCATCCTTTGTATGTAGCCAATGCCATAATAGTTAGTACAGTTACCATCTTAGCAACTAGACTAAAGGTTTCCTCATAATCTAGCCCATATTGGTCGACATATCCTTTCACTACTAATCTGGCTTTGTAACTCTCTACTGAGCCATAAGACTTACATTTTACTTTATAAACCCACTTGCATCTAATAGGCAGTTTGCCTTTTGGCAACTCAACCAAATCCCATGTTCTATTTTTCAATAAAGCCTCATATTCATCATCCATAGCCTTGCATCGATTCTCATCATTAATTGTGTAACGTATCCCCTAGTATCATCCAAGACATGTCTTAGCAGTCCATCGGAAAGGATGTCTAGAAAGCTCCGCCCGGCACTCCCGTGGAATGTTACCGGTTTTGCGATCTAGGTCTTTCCGCGTCTGCCACGTAGCGGAAGTATCCTGGCCGTTCCCACTTAGGATCGACCGGAATTAGGGCTTTCCTGATGGGTCATTAGCTAACAGCAACTAGCGTCAGACCCGAGCGAACTACTTTACGTAGAAACACCAGGTCCGAAGCGAATTCACGCTGCACTTGGTTCAAGGAGAATGGGAAACGAGAGGGATGCAAAGCTCAACCTCTCTGCCATAAGGCATAGTCCCATTCCGTTCCCCTAAAACAACGTAAATCGGGTAAGACGTAACTTTAGGTCATCGTTCTCGTTATTCGTTTTGATGATGATGATCATTCCGCTGTTCTTCGAGATTTTTAAGAAAATTTCCCGGCTAACCGGGACCACCCAACCGTAGGACGGACCCATGGCCCATCCTCCGCACTTTCCTTGGTTTGTTTTAGTTATGTAATTATCTAACACATTAATTTGACATATAACAATCAGCTTCTTTAATTAACCCTGTTAAGCACTGGTTCCTTCACGTAATCTTATCACGTGACATAGAAAAACAACATCAAGCAAGTTCTTTTAACATTTCATCATTTTATCTTTGAAATACAAGGAGTTCCGCCCGTAGGCTTGTCCATAATCTGCCCGAAGGCTATCCAGTAATCTCTTGGGATCACTATTCCAAGCTTCCGCCCGTCAACTAGTATGCGGACCTCGAGATCCAATCCCGAGTCACATTAGTCTCTTGTGTAGGACCCAGAAGGCGAGGGATTTACGGCCAGAGCCCCCCCTGGCACCCAAGCGTCCTCCTACTCCAAGTAGAACTCAACGGAGAGACCTCTCGCGGCGGGTTCGGTCCACGTTCCCGGCGCGGTCAACAACCCCCTTGGTTAGGGTCAGGCAGGCAGTCGGGGGTAACTGAAGCTGCCTCTCCCTTCAGGCCTTTAACCTGAAGTATAGGTACTCATTTAATTTGTAATTCATATTTCAAACAGAGCTCTAAAATCTCTAGCAAGCATAAACATTTCCGTTAATCAACCGAGTTGTTTGGCAAACTGCTAAGGAAGTGTTCTTTCCTTTTTGAGTGTATCAGCACTCGTTCCCAAGGTGTCTTGTAACTTGGCAAGATCTCTTACATTCCGGTGTAGGGCATACCCAACTGGGTTAACCCTAAGGTGCCTTAGATATGCTAGTTTCTGGTTTACAACTTTCCTTATTTAGAAGGATATCCAAAAATACATCTTTTTGCAAGATAACCTATGTAGGGATCTGCCGTCCTTGATGAGGGTTTTTACCCTTCTTTTACCCCTTTCTCCTTGTGAATCAATCACAAGACTAAATGATTTCATACTTGTTGCGCAAGTCCTGCGATGGAATAATCTGTTTAGATTCTTTAAGCTGACGTATGTCTGGCCTAGGGTTTCTTCTTTTAAGAACCTTAGGGACAAACCCTAGTTTCTTATCTTTACGAATTTATTGTCCCTACGGTAAGGAAAGTAGTCAAGTGCTTAGGGTATGAATGTTTCTATGTTTATATTGGTTTAGTTATCTTTCGGAAGGTAACATTAATCTTCTTGTCACGGTTTTGCTATCCTTGTGATAATTTACTTTGCAGTCGATACAGCTTAATTTTAACTTCTGTTTTCCTTACAGATGAACTCATGCCAAATAACAGCATTTGCCTTGCTAAGATGTGCAATTAGCAAAGATAACTTCCTAGTGATTTGAGTATCGAAAGAAACCTTTCATGAATTTAACCATTTACAACGATTCGTTGCGAAAGGAATAAGACTAATGGTGCAATATATAATTTCAACACCTTAGGATTTAACTAAAATATACTACTATAGTAAATGGCTAATCTTGCTCGTAATTTATAATGCTTGATGCAATTTGAAGAAAGCTAAGTTGTATACATTGTCATTCATAAGCTAAAGTCCTTCGTTACAAATAACTCGAACAAATATATCCTATCCTTAACAAATTTTCTCTGCATGATTGACTTAAAACCGAATTAAAGCCAAGAAGAAAAAACCTGGCTTTGAGGTGAGATATCCACACGGATACCGGGGGATGACCCTCCCGCAGCTACACCTTGGACTTTCTTCGGCGGCATCATAGTTCGAATGTGAGATAGCCTTTTCCCCTTTCTTCTGGAATTCCACCGTCTTCTTCTTCCTTCCCTTTCTTTTGTCTTTTTCCCACTCTTCCTCCTTCACTCCTTCTTTTTACTCCCTCTACCTTCCCTCCCTATTTTTTTCTCTCACGGCTACTTTTCCCTTACGGGATATCATACGAGGCCATGATGATGAATTGGATTTTTAGGTTCAGGGGGGGGGGAAATAATAAGGGGGATACAGGGGATTACGAGGAAAACTTAGGGAGTTGTGGGGAAAAAAAAGAAAAGAGTTATGAGGGTGAAAATGGCTTAGTGGAATAAAACACGGGGGAGGAAAGTATAGAAAGGGGGTCTTGGGGGATTTTAGGTCATGGGGGGTGTGTGGACACCGGTTTGTTTGATAAAACTAAGAAAACAAAGCTCAGCTAAGAGAGCACATGCACAAAAAGATCTAAAAATTGAATGAAGGAATCAATGAAAGAGAATGAAAGTCTTCAAGGTAGCCTAAGGACAAAGTAGCCTATGGGTGTGACTCGAATAGCCTAAAGAGCTAAGAGGGGGGAAATAAACAAGGGCTTAGGGGGGATTAAAACCCGGGGGGAAAAGAACAAGGGGGCTTAGGGGAAACAATAGAAAAGGGGTTTTGTTACAGAAATCGGGGTTAAAGGACTTTCAAGGGAATATCAATGAGAAAGGGAGCTTAAAGATCCCCCCTTAGAAGCTTCCAAGAAGCTTCTTGGAAGCTTTTGAACTAATGTACGTGGCGTGTGGAGGACGATGAATTCCTAACGGCTCTTTGTGGACTGGATGGCGATGGCAGCGGCGGCCTCAGGATGTAGGCGGTGGCTCCTCCCGTATGGCGACAGTTGGCGCACAACACTTCGCCCTCCCTCTCTCAGACCGACAATGGCATCTCCTGGGGGCACAGCAGGCGGCAGCAGCCTTCCGTCCTCTATTTCTTACGGCTTCAGTTTCCTCCATCTCCAGCGGCCCCCCCTCATTTAAATAGTGGAGGGGAGGGGGATCTTCCCTCCCTGCGTGTCATCACGCATGTCCCCCCCCCCCCCCCCCCCCCCCCCCCCCCCCCCCCCCCTCAATCAAAGCTCCACCAAGGAGCTTAGTTGCGCCTTCTATTTCCCTCCCCCTCCAGCTCGTCAGTCGGCTGGAGGGATAAGGGGGGAAATAAAAAAATTTCCATTTATCCAAATTGTTTTTTACGCGGAATATTACATTCTCTCCCCCTTGGAGGAATCGAGATGTCCTCATCTCGAGATAAACTGGGGATATTGATGGTTGAGAGAGCTTTCATTTAGCCAAGTGGCATCCTCTTCGGGATAATCTTTCCACTGGACGAGGCATTCTTTCAAGGTTCTAGATCTTAGCTGTCTTTCCCTAACATCTAAGATCCTTTCCGGCCTTAGTTCAAGGACTCCTTGACTAGGCATTACAATTTGTTGGTCATCAAGTGCATGATTAGGGTTGGGTACATATTTTTTCAATAGGCTGATATGGAATACATTGTGAACCTTTAGGTTCTCAGGGAGTTGCAATCTATAGGCATTGGGTCCTAGGCATTTGAGGATTTTGTACGGCCCACAATACCTTGGACTTAGCTTCTTGCATTCTCCTAGGGATAGAGAACTCTTTTTAGGGCGTACACGAATGAAGACCATGTCTCCTTCTTCGAAGACTCTATCTTGACGTTTCAAATCTGCGTATGCCTTTTGCCTATCCTTGGCCGCTTGTATGTCTTGTCTTATTGACCTTATTTGATCATCCATGTCCTCCAACATTTGTCTTGAAGCTTCAATTCTTAGGGTTGGATCAGAAAAGTTTAGGGGACTTCGACAATCATGACCATATAATGCCTGGAAAGGGGTCATTTGAATGCTCTGCTGGTAAGAAGCATTGTAGGCAAATTCAACTAATGGCAAGTATTGAATCCACCTCTTCGGCTCTCGACAGCAGTATGCCCTAAGCATATCCTCAATGATTTGATTTACTCGCTCTGTTTGGCCATCCGTTTGGGGATGGTAGGCGGTGCTAAAACAGAGTTAAGTCCCAATAGCTTCAAAGATAGCTCTCTAGAAGTGTGATGTGAAGAGAGAATCTCGATCACTAATGATTCTTCTAGGTAACCCATGTAGCTTGAATATCTCCTTGATAAACAATCTTGCAATGTCAGAGGCTTTATAGTTTGTCTTTACTGGAATCAGGTGTGCAACCTTGGTAAGCATGTCAACCACAACCATAATGGAATTGTATCCTCCTTGGACTTGGGGTAAGCCCACAACAAAATCCATACTAATGAATTCCCATTTCATTTGGGGAATGTCAAGCGGTTGCAGTTTCCCTGGCATCATGACATGTTCGGCTTTGATACGTTGGCAAGACAAACACTCAGTGACATACTTGAAAATGTCACCTTTAAGCCTCTCCCAATGGTAGCTCTTTCTAATAGCATTAAGAGTTTTAGCATAGCCAGGATGTCCTGCGAAAGGAGAATCATGAGCTTCCCATAATATCTTTTGCTTAAGTGACTGGCTTGTTGGTATACATAGCCTTGTTCTGTAGTAGACAAGTCCATTATCAATGGAAAATTCCTGATACTTAGCTTGCAACTTCTGATTTTGCTCCTTGGTAGATATTTCCTTTATCATTGTTTGGTAGGCCAAATCATGGCATGCTTCCTCTCTAGCTAGTTCAAGTATAGGGTTGTTTGGCATATATATTTTTGTAGCCAGAGATCTGGCCGTTGATGGATTTTGCAAGATTAGGGAATTTAGGAATGCCTTGCGACTGAGTGCATCGGCAACTACATTCTCTTTCCCTGGTCGGTACTTGATTTCAAAATCATATTCCTCCAATACTTCAATCCACCGACGTTGCCTCATGTTGAGCTCGTTCTAGGTAAAAATCCATTTGAGACTCTTATGATCTGTTACTAGAGTAAACTTGTTACCCAACAGGTAGTGTCTCCAAAGCTTTAGAGCATGGATGACAGCTAATAATTCCAAATCATGCGTGGCATAATTCTTTTCATGACTCTTCAATTTCCTTGAAGAGTATGCTACTGGATGACCTTCTTGCATAAGTACACACCCCAAGGCAAGAATGCTAGCATCAGTTACTACCTCGAACTCCTTATTGAGGTCAGGAAGTTTTAGAATAGGTACTGATACTAAACTTTGCTTCAATTTGTCGAAGCTATTTTGTTCGGAAGTTGACCATGTAATAGAAGTCTGCTTCTTTAGTAAGTCTGTAAGAGGTGCTACAATCAAAGCATAGTTTTTGATGAAGACCCTATACCATCCTGTCAATCCAAGAAAGCTACGTATCTCTTTGATGGATACTGGTATTGGCCATTCAAGCACATCTCTGACCTTGGCTGGGTCTATTGATATTTCTTCTGATGATACTATGAATCCCAGATATTCAATCTGACGCTTGAAGAATGCACACTTCTTCATTTTTGCATACAGCTTATGAGACCTCATTGTCTCAAGGACATCCGAAGTTGAGGTTCATGATCTTCTTCCTGTTTAGAATAGACTAAAGTGCCATCGAAGAAGACAAGCACGGAATCATCAAGATATGGTCTAAAAATATCCTGCATTAATCTATTGAAGGTAGTAGGTGCATTTGTAAGCCCGAATGACATAACCAAGAACTCAAAGTGCCCATATCTTGTATTGAAGGCCGTCTTTGGAATATCTTCTTCTTTGATCCTTATCTGATAGTAACCTGACCTGAGATCAATCTTGGAGAAGATCTTTGCACCTTGAAGACGATCAAGAAGCTCATCTATTCTAGGAATAGGATACTTGTTCTTGACTGTTGATTGATTCAACCCTCGGTAATCAATACATAGTTGAAGTGTCCCATCTTTCTTTTTCTGGAATAATACTGGAGCTCCCCACGATGAGTTGCTAGGCCTGATGTAACCCTCATCCAACAGTTGCTTGAGCTGTTCCTTTAACTCAATTGCTTCTGGTATGGACATTCTATAAGGTCTCTTTGCGATTGGTGCAGCTTCAGGCACTAGCCTAATCTCATGATCTACTTCTCTTGGAGGTGGAAGTTCAATCAATTCCTCAGGGAATACGTCAGCGTATTCCTTTAGCCAAGAAGGTCCTTCATGAGACTCTTGCTTTTGATCTAACTTGTTGAGTTTGATCAGGTAAATGGGTAATCCTTTTCTGACTCCTTTTATAATTTGAGATACTTTGGCTAATTGGATTCTTGGCACTCCTGCCTCACCTTGAGTTGTGACAAATTCCCTTTCAGAGTTTCGAAAGGAAACTTGACCCTTTCCACAGTGGATGTGGGCGTCATTAGGCTTAAGCCAACCCATCCCGAGTAGACACTCATGGATACATAAATTCATGACTCTGAATTTGACTGAGGTTTTCTTTCCTCCCAGAAAGAATTCCACCTTAGCAGTTTGCCTGGTACAAGTTACCTCGCGACCGTTTGCCGATTCCACAAGCAAGGTAGGTGCTTCTACTGTGGCTATTCCTAATCTTTTTGCACATGCTGGTGAGATAAAGGAATGTGTACTGCCACAATCAATCAAGGTTTTGAAACCTTTACCTTGATATTCCGACGGTGTCTGAATCACCGAGAACTGGCGATTCGGCCCTTTCTTGTGTAAAGCGGCATGGACTGTTGCTCTTTCGAATTCTGCTTCCATAGTCGGATCTTCCTCTTCTTCTTCTTCGCATCTTTGCCTATTGGCAATGCAAGCGGTTCTTCCTCTTCCATGGGTGGTGGCTCCTTGACCGCGGCCTGCACCTTGGAAAGGCATTTGACGATGTCCTCCGCTGAGCTTGGGAAATTGCCTCTTGAAGTGACCGAGTTCGTTGCAGTGGAAACATCGAAGGTTTCGGCCATTACTTTGAGTAGGAACAAAGTTGTTGACGTTATTTGTCCTTGCTTTCTTCCTTTGTCCCGGATTGTGACCTTGAACTCTCTTCACTTGAGGTCTGAATGCTCCTCTGTTCGAGTCACTATAGGACCAAGTTTTGTTACCCCTTGGTCTAGCTTGCACCTCCTGAATTATAGGCGCCGCTCAAATGAGTGCATCCTGAAGATCTGATGGACGCATAGATTCAAGACGGGTATTTACGAGTGGATTTAAGCCCGCACAAAATTTGGACACCTGCTGCGTCATGTCCATCTGTGGCGCATACTTTAAGAGTGAGACGAATTTAGAGTAGTATGCGTCAAGGGTGAGTCCTAGCTGTTTTAGCTCGTAGAACTCATTCATTTTCTGAGTACGATATGCAGGTGGTAAATATCTTCCCTGCACGGCTTTCTTCAACTTCTCCTAGGTAACGGACCCCTCTAAAGTCCCTTGATCCCTGCACCATTGCTTCCACCAAAGTCTGGCTTCGCCGGTGAGTTTTAACCTGGCGAGCATGGCCTGATTGGTAGGTGCAGTACTAGCTGCTTCAAAGTAATCCTCCATGGATTCAATCCAAATTTTAGCATCAGCCTGGACGAATCTGCCTCTCCCGTCAAACTGGAGTGGCTTTATCTGCTTGAGGAGTAACTTCTTCTCCTGGGTCACAGTAGTACTTGATGTAGGAGGTGAATTTGGAACCTGTACCTGGGGTTGTGCCTGGATAAAATTTTTCTTAACTTTATTATATGATAATCGATGTTAGCTTATCTTTCATTTTTAGTTCAGCTATCTTGTAAAAAATGTAGCTACTTAACTTTTTAACATCCCTTATGCACAGCCAGATATTGATAAAAAGAAGTCTTTATTTGTATTTACATGGGCGTAGCCTTATACAACGTCTCGTGTGATGATAATCCAATCATTACATTCAGTTTGGGGAGAACAACATTGTATTGCATTTGTCTACAGGAACTGTGTAATAGTAGGGTTTTGGGTCATGGATTTTTAGGAATCGATAATTCATTGGAAGTTCAGGATACTCTTTTTGTTGGAATCCATACTTTTCATGGCGGCCCAACACTTTAATCCTGTCGGCTGGGATTACACGGGTTACTTCCTCATATACATATGAGTTCATTTCAACCCTCTGACCTTGAATATGTAAAGTCGAATTTACGTGAGCTTCCACAAAAATGAACAGCTTCACGACTTTCAAGTCTTCCAACCACTTGATCCTCTTTAGGTTGGTATGTAGATAAGCAAACCGGTGGGTGGCTATGTAGTAGATTCCTGAAGACCCCATCCATCTTCATTCTATGTATAAAGGTGATGGATTATAAATCTGCTCCAGGCTGTTCATCATCCCAATTCTTTGTCTATAAAGCGGAGAATGCATTGCAGTTATAAACATGACCCGAAACACCAAAAACTTGTTCCACGCTTCATAGTTCTGCAAGATAGCATTGAAGATGAGGAAATGTTTGGACATCAACAATTTCTTTACTTCATTTTATTGAGATCTCATAAAAACAATTCTGTTGTTGGTCGGCTCTGATACCAACTGTAACGTGTCCCCTAGTATCATCCAAGACATGTCTTAGCAGTCCATCGGAAAGGATGTCTAGAAAGCTCCGCCCGGCACTCCCGTGGAATGTTATGGGTTTTGCAATCTAGGTCTTTCCACGTCTGTCACGTAGCGGAAGTATCCTAGCCGTTCCCACTTAGGATCGACCGGAATTAGGGCTTTTCTGATGGGTCATTAGCCAACAGAAACTAGCGTCAGACCCGAGCGAACTACTTTACGCAGAAACGCCAGGTCCGAAGCGGATTCACGCTGCACTTGGTTCAAGGAGAATAGGAAACGAGAGGGATGCAAAGCTCAACCTCTCTGCCATAAGGCATAGTCCCATTCCGTTCCCCTAAAACAGCGTAAATCGGGTAAGACGTAACTTTAGGTCATCGTTCTCGTTATTCGTTTTGATGATGATGATCATTCCGCTGTTCTTCGAGATTTTTAAGAAAAGTTCCCGGCTAACCGGGACCACCCAACCGGAGGACGGACCCATGGCCCATCCTCCGCACTTTCCTTGGTTTGTTTTAGTTATGTAATTATCTAACACATTAATTTGACATATAACAATCAGCTTCTTTAATTAACCCTGTTAAGCACTGGTTCCTTCACGTAATCTTATCACGTGACATAGAAAAACAACATCAAGCAAGTTCTTTTAACATTTCATCATTTTATCTTTGAAATACAAGGAGTTCCGCCCGTAGGCTTGTCCATAATCTGCCCGAAGGCTATCCAGTAATCTCTTGGGATCACTATTCCAAGCTTCCGCCCGTCAACTAGTATGCGGGCCTCGAGATCCAATCCAGAGTCACGTTAGTCTCTTGTGCAGGACCCAGAAGGGGAGGGATTTACGGCAAGAGCCCCCCCTGGCACCCAAGCGTCCTCCTGCTCCAAGTAGAACTCAACGGAGAGACCTCTCACGGCGGGTTCGGTCCACGTTCCCGGCGCGGTCAACAACCCCCTTGGTTAGGGTCAGGCAGGCAGTCGGGGGTAACTGAAGCTGCCTCTCCCTTCAGGCCTTTAACCTGAAGTATAGGTACTCATTTAATTTGTAATTCATATTTCAAACAGAGCTCTAAAATCTCTAGTAAGCACAAACATTTTCGTTAATCAACCGAGTTGTTTGGCAAACTGCTAAGGAAGTGTTCTTTCCTTTTTGAGTGTATCAGCACTCGTTCCCAAGGTGTCTTGTAACTTGGCAAGATCTCTTACATTCCGGTGTAGGGCATACCCAACTGGGTTAACCCTAAGGTGCCTTAGATATGCTAGTTTCTGGTTTATAACTTTCCTTATTTAGAAGGATATCCAAAAATACGTCTTTTTGCAAGATAACCTGTGTAGGGATTTGCCGTCCTTGATGAGGGTTTTTACCCTTCTTTTACCCCTTTCTCCTTGTGAATCAATCACAAGACTAAATGATTTCATACTTGTTGCGCAAGTCGTGCGATGGAATAATCTGTTTAGATTCTTTAAGCTCATGTATGTCTGGCCTAGGGGGGCTTCTTTTAAGAACCTTAGGGACAAACCCTAGTTTCTTATCTTTACGAATTTATTGTCCCTACGGTAAGGAAAGTAGTCAAGTGCTTAGGGTATGAATGTTTCTATGTTTAGATTGGTTTAGTTATCTTTCGGAAGGTAACATTAATCTTCTTGTCACGGTTTTACTATCCTTGTGATAATTTACTTTCCAGTCGATACAGCTTAATTTTAACTTATGTTTTCCTTACAGATGAACTCATGCCAAATAACAGCATTTGCCTTGCTAAGATGTGCAATTAGCAAAGATAACTTCCTAGTGATTTGAGCATCGAAAGAAACCTTTCATGAATTTAACCATTTACAACGATTCGTTGCGAAAGGAATAAGACTAATGGTGCAAGATATAATTTTAACACCTTAGGATTTAACTAAAATATACTACTATAGTAAATGGCTAATCTTGCTCGTAATTTATAATACTTGATGCAATTTGAAGAAAGCTAAGTTGTATACATTGTCATTCATAAGCTAAAGTCCTTCGTTACAAATAACTCGAACAAATATATCCTATCCTTAACAAATTTTCTTTGCATGATCGACTTAAAACCGAATTAAAGCCAAGAAGAAAAAACCTGGCTTTGAGGTGAGATATCCACACGGATACCGGGGGATGACCCTCCCGCAGCTACACCTTGGACTTTCTTCGGTGGCATCGTAGTTCGAATGTGAGATAGCCTTTTCCCCTTTCTTCTGGAATTCCACCGTCTTCTTCTTCCTTCCCTTTCTTTTGTCTTTTTCCCACTCTTCCTCCTTCACTCCTTCTTTTTACTCCCTCTACCTTCCCTCCCTATTTTTTTCTCTCACGGCTACTTTTCCCTTACGGGATATCATACGAGGCCATGATGATGAATTGGATTTTTAGGTTCAGGGGGGGGGGGGGAAATAATAAGGGGGATACAGGGGATTACGAGGAAAACTTAGGGAGTTGTGGGAAAAAAAAAGAAAAGAGTTATGAGGGTGAAAAGGGCTTAGTGGAATAAAACACGGGGGAGGAAAGTATAGAAAGGGGGTCTTGGGGGATTTTAGGTCATGGGGGGTGTGTGGACACCGGTTTGTTTGATAAAACTAAGAAAACAAAGCTCAGCTAAGAGAGCACATGCACAAAAAGATCTAAAAATTGAATGAAGGAATCAATGAAAGAGAATTAAAGTCTTCAAGGTAGCCTAAGGACAAAGTAGCCTATGGGTGTGATTCGAATAGCCTAAAGAGCTAAGAGGGGGGAAAGAAACAAGGGCTTAGGGGGGATTAAAACCCGGGGGGAAAAGAGCAAGGGGGCTTAGGGGAAACAATAGAAAAGGGGTTTTTTTACGAAAACTGGGGTTAAAGGACTTTCAAGGGAATATCAATGAGAAAGGGGGCTTAAAGATCCCCCCTTAGAAGCTTCGAAGAAGCTTCTTGGAAGCTTCTGAACTAATGTACGTGGCGTGTGGAGGACGATGAATTCCTAACGGCTCTTTGTGGACTGGATGGCGATGGCAGAGGCGGCCCCAGGATGTAGGCGGTGGCTCCTCCTGTATGGCGACAGCTGGCGCACAACACTTCGCCCTCCCTCTCTCAGACCGACAATGGCATCTCCTGGGGGCACAGCAGGCGGCAGCAGCCTTCCATCCTCTATTTCTTAGGGCTTCAGTCTCCTCCATCTCCAGCGGCCCCCCCTCGTTTAAATAGTGGAGGGGAGGGGGATCTTCCCTCCCTGCGTGTCATCACGCATGTCCCCCCCCCCCCCAAATCAAAGCTCCACCAAGGAGCTTAGTTGCTCCTTCTATTTCCCTCCCCCTCCAGCTCGTTAGTCGGCTGGAGGAATAAGGGGGGAAATAAAAAAATTTCCATTTATCCAAATTGTTTCTTACGCGGAATATTACATGCTTCTGCAAAAGGTGTAGGCTTTTTGCATTTAAGCACTTCTGTCATGTATACATAATGTCTCATTGAGTATCCACTATAGGTAAGCCTATCCACAGGCTTCCTTTCTCTCTACTAACTCCGCAATGGAGGTGAACTAGATTCCACTCTCTCATGAGGCAGTAAATATCTTTACTTAACTCTAGGTGTAACCACTACAGGTATGCCAAACTCGCTATCAAGACTCTCACTAGAGTCATATCTTGAAGTCAATGGACTTGTAACAACATTAAAAACCTTCTCTTTTCCTATATCTCTCCCCCTCTCAATGTATCCATGTTAGTGGATGGAGACCCATGGCTGCGTATCCTATCATTGTCCAAGGACTTACATTGCCAAATGCATCATGAGTAGGTCCATTGATAGAAAAAGTGCATTGCTGTCCATTTTAAGCATATGTGCCTTGTGAAGTATCATCATATACTATAGCCTTCTTAGCACCATACCAAGATGCTAACTCATCAAATATGATATTACGACTAAGCAATATCTCTCATGTAGTCGGAACAATGCACTTATATGCCTTTCTTTCATATGAGTATCCAAGGAAAACACACTTCACTGCTTTAGGGTCAAGTTTCTTGTGTTTGTCACATAGGGAACATGAACATAGACAATACTAACAAATACTTTCAAATGTCGTATGTTAGGCTTGTAGCCATATAGCTATTCATAATGTGTCTTTTCGTATATTCCTATAGTAGGTGTTCTATTCATAATATAGACAACCATAAGTGCTGCTTCAGCCCAATAAGACAAAGGCATATCCTTCTCATTTAACATGGCCTTGAATGCCTCCATAATCATCCTATTCTTTCTTTTAGAAACTCCATTTTGCTATGGAGTATAGCTGCAAACAAGTCAATTGCCTTTTGATCCCATGCTTTGCTAAGTATTTGTCAATCTTCTTTGAGACATACTCTCCACCACCATAATATCGTAAGCATGAGACATAATAGTTAAGCTCTTTTCAGCATGAGCTTTAAAATCCATAAAGCTGTCCAATACCTCATCTTTATGCTTTAAGATGTATATCCATGTGTACGTGCTATAATCATCCACAAATGCCACATAGTATCAAGACCCACTAAGTGATACATTATGTGCAAGTCCCTAGACATTTGAGTGCACAAGCTCTAAAGGACTATTGCTATTTCATGTATTCTTGGAAAATGGAAATCTTGCTTGTTTCCCAAAATGATATACTAAGCATACATGTCCCAAATCAGCATACTTAAACCTTGATAGCCATGTAATAAGCTCCTTATGTTGCATATTTTTTAGCTTTTGGACATTTATATGTTGTGAAGAATTGCGTGATGGGGGGACTTGCTTGAGCTATTGCACCAAACACACACTGTACACACAAGAGGAAGCTCACTCAAGACCACAAGAAGAGAGATGGAGGCCAAAACGTTTTCTTGCTGATTTTTTCTTCTTTCACTATACAATGTACACAAAGTATAGATAAGGTACATCATAAAGGAAAGTGGCCTTCTAAGTCAAACAATGCATAACCAACTACACTAATCGACTGGCGCTATATTTTTGCCAGCTGTAGGTAGGTGTAACAACCTAAATATTATAAGTGATAAGTCACTAGCCATGTGAGTGTCATAATGACCACCAACATGCTAAGTGTAGACGTGTGGACCCATCTAGCCAGGTGGTCCATCATCAATGTCCGCACATGTTGAGCTTGCCATCTCAACATATGTCCAATTAATTTATGGCAAATATCAATGTTTCAGATACTTTTCTCATCATGACCAAACATAGCAGCATTCAACTCATGTATGTTTGCATCTAGTGTAAATATCCTGCTATGTCTCTAACCTTTAGTAACCAATCTACATCCTCTGTTGCCATACTCCTCTATGAAGAAACCATCTCTGTATTGACCTACAGATAATGGATTCTCAGTAATTGATGGTACATGCAAGACATCTTCAAGTGCTTTTTCTTGCCATCAAGTATAGCTAAACAAACAATCCCTGTGTGTGCTATATCATGTTAAGAATCATCTCCAGTATATACATAACCATTAGCACATGATTTCAGCTCAGCAAACCACTCA
Source organism: Lygodium microphyllum (assembly GCF_053477565.2). Lineage (NCBI taxonomy): Eukaryota > Viridiplantae > Streptophyta > Polypodiopsida > Schizaeales > Lygodiaceae > Lygodium > Lygodium microphyllum. The sequence goes on from NC_141138.1 coordinate 93,842,533, forward strand.
CCATGTGGTGTCATATGGGTTGAGGCACCAAAATCTATATACTAGACATCATCAGACTCTCCTTATAAAGTCATAGCAAAGAGTCTTTTGCTAGTCTCAGGCTCTACATGACTAGAAGATGCATAGTGACCTTGTTGTCTACCCTTCTGATCAACCTGCTTCTTCCAACCCTCTTTTGCTATGTGGCCATGATTGCTATAGTAAGGGAAATCTTTATCCTTGTTTTGCATTTTCATGACTAAACTAAGTATGTCAGGATCCTCTGCCCCCTAGACTAAGATCTCCCCCTTGCATGGGAGTATCTACCACCTCTACCAGCAAATCCCTGTTGACCTTGTCCATGTTGAGATGCATGTTGCTGAGTTCCCCTGCCATAGCTATAACCTTTGCCATGATAACCATGGCCTCTTTGATTAGAGCAAAAAGTTGTATCTTTACTTTTAAAACTACTCGAGTTCGTAGCCAAACCCAATTTCACCTGTTCATGTATAAGCAAGGATACAAGTTCATTAAAGTCAGGCATTTCAGCCCTAACTGAAATCGACGTATCAAAGGACTTGTATTTAGGCCCTAGATCATTTAGAGTCAAAGCCACCAAATCCTCATCATCTACCTCAATCCCAATGAATGCTTGTTGATCCAAAATATTCTTTATCTCAGTCACATAGTCTTGAATGGACTGACCTTTTGTGCCCATTGTGTTAAACTTTTGATTTAGCCGTATTTTTCTGGCACTAGTGGTAGTACCATAGTATCTCATTAGAATATCCCCTGTATCCTTCAGTGAGCTACAATTCATTATTTCCATAGCCATAGCATTAGAAATACATAGAGATGTCCAATGTAGTATCCTACAAGCTCTCTCAATCCATGCTTGATGTGCCCTAAGTTGATCAGGAGTTGCATTCCTGTCGAGGAGTTTGGGCTCAGCCTTTGCACTTGTAACTAAGTCCTAGTAGCCCTTACCAATGAGAAAGTTCTCCATATCCTGAACTTCCAGATAGCACAATTGTTATTGTCTAATTTGTCACCTACTATTTGAGTTATGTTGTCAGTTCTTTTAGCATTTGCCATCTTTCGAACTCTATGTATTCAATGCAGTATATGATCTATAAATGTTTTGACTCCTTGTAGGATTAGATTCTCTGTAGTTTCAGTTCGATTTTCCTATAGTTTCAGGAATAATTTTCATGCGGTTTTAGGAATAGTTTTCATGCGGTTTTAGGACAGTTTTCATGCACCCACTATTTGAGTTATGTTATCACTTCTTTTAGCATTTGCCATCACTGCAGCTCTATGTATTCAATGCAATATACAACCTGTAAATTCTTGACTCCTTGTAGTTCAGGATTAGATTCCCTACAGTTTGAGGACAATTTTCCTATAGTTTCAAGAAGAGTCTTCCTATAGTCTCAGGATAGTTTTCATGCAGCTTCAAGGACAATTTTCTTGTAGTTTTAGGATAGTTCTCCTGCAATTTCAGGAACATTTTCCCTACACTTCCAAGTTAGTTCTCCTGCAATTTTAGGATAGTTTTCTTGCAGTTTCAAGAACAGTTTTCCTACAATTTCAAGAACAGTTTTCTTGCAGTTTCAAGAACAATTTTACTACAATTTCAAGAACAGTTTTCTTGTTGTTTCAAAATCAAGCTGTGAGTAACCAGTAGTGAAAAACACAGTCAAATGAACATAAATCAAGCTCAAAATATTCTATGGCAGTGGTAAAATATCTAGACATGATAGCATGTTCATGTAGAGGTCGTCTCCTGCATATCTTATATGCAATCAAGCTATGTAATAGTAGATAGACAAGCAATCTATAATGACTAGTAGTCAATTCCTTATGCAAACTAAGGTTTTCTCATCCCAAATCGTCCTCAAGATATCACAAACATGTCCCATTACATCAAGAATTCAATACATGATCAGACAAGCATCAATGCTTGCACTATATGCAAGTAGCAATGCCAAATATTCTTCCTAGAGGTTGTTTATAGCTAGACCATTTCTATAACCAACAATATTTTAGTCTAGATCAGATCATTTAATGCTTATTTACATCCACAAACCATCTTACATTCATGGACCAACATCCAAGCATTATGGGTACCAAATAGGTGTCAGGATGCTCCAAAACTTCAAGTGTAAGCTCTCATATATTCAATGACAGATTTCGGCTTGCAATTTGAGATGTGTAAAGCATTCTAGAATTGAATTCTTAGCCCTTTTTAATCATATACATTGCATAAAGATCAAGCCATATACATTGCCAAACATATCATTTACTTGTCTATGCCCAACATAAGTATTTCAAGGCTGAATACTTCCCACAATTTCAGGCAGGTATAGACATAGTTTTAGCCTATTTATAATGGTTTCCAGGTTCAAATGGGGTTGCTCCTTTTGTGATTAGTATTGCCAATAAATATCAACCCTTCAAGCTGTCCATTTATCCATTCTGAAGTAGGTGCAAATCTGCATACGTTTTTGGGTTTGCTATTGTTCTTCCACTGAATGCTTATGCAACAAAGCTCATTCAAGTGGAAAATAACCCTCTTGAAAATCCTGAGCAAGTTGTAGGCACCTCAGGCACAAGATATATACCAATGAACAAAGCTATGGCTACCATTTCTGCATGACATTTCAAGAGAACTCTCTTTTCTCATGTAGACCACTTTAGATCTCCTCATTCCAACTCCTAACTTCAGGCTCTAGCTCGTGTGATGCCTATGCCGAGCTCCCATGCTTCTCAAGCTTCAAAAAATCATAGGGATTCATGGCTTTGATACCATGTTAGAAAGATGAGGGAGAGATACGAGCAACATAAAGCAGACAACTCTCAATGATCTTTCTTTTCATTATTCATCACACTTTTTTCTAATTGAGTAACCCAAAGTACAATATACTATAACTAAGTCAAGTAGTGTAAAGAGACTTATTCTAATTGTACCAGCTAAGTCTGATCGACTTGATTACACACACATGCCATCCAACTAATCTACTACTAGATAAAGTTGGCAAGTAGTAGGTAAATTGAGCTTGCATATCTCAACACCGTGCCTGAGTGGGCTATGACCATCTGAGTGGGCAGACTCTGACTTAGACAAGGGATACACATGTGAGTGTCTGAGTTTACCATCTGAGGTTGAGTATTCAGCTATTTGAGTTTACCATCTGAGGATTCAACTATTCGAGGCCTAGAGACACCATCCGAGCAGTGGACAAGATACTCCAAATGACACAAAATTGATTGAAATGATTAAATGCACTACTTGTTGTTGCACCCACGGTTTTGATTTCACTTAATAAGCATCAAGAAAAATTCAGACCATACCTGAAACACATGAAAGCAATGACACCACATATTTTTGTTGTTGCTGCTACCCTCTTGACCTTGGCTATGTCTCTTCTCTCAATAGCTCTCTCTCTCAATCTCTTAGTGTCCAAATGAGCTCTCTCTTCCCCCTTCCTCACCTTTTGTTTCTCTCTTTTTCTTCTCTATCTATTTTCCTTTCCAGATATTAAAATAAAAAATTTTCCTTTTTTTCTCAATTTTCCTATTTCTTGGTTATTATAGAGACTTATCTTTTCCTTATTTCCCAAACCTCAATGCATCCTACTAAAAAAAACATGCCGTTGATCTAACTAATGCTTCTAAATCTTCCAATACCTAAACTATTAAGCAAAGGAGATCAAACACTCTCCAACTCCCTCGCTTCTTACCTAAACCAAGCATCGTTTTGGAGATGAATTCCTACTCTATTGCTTGATTTGGAATGTGTAACCACTCAGGCTTGAACTTATTGGTCCCAAAAATGGAACCAAAATGTTGGTGCTCTCGCGAGCATATCATCAAGACCCATTGGCCGTTTATTGCTTCAAGTTTTTCAAGCTGAGAGCTATGGCTACCTCTCACATAGCCATACACACACACTCACACACACACACACATACAAGTATAGTGATATTACCTTTGAGTCCGATCAAGCTGCCTCCTCCCACAAATCCGTTGGTAGCTCTATGATCCAAGTTGTGCTTTTAAGCAAGCTCCAAGCTTCAACCTCCATAGCCACATATGCAAAAGAAAAGAGAAGAGAGGAAGGAGAAGATGAAGAGAGGAGAAGAAGAGCTTCTTCACAGTCTCTCACTCTCTCACATACTCTCTCTCTCTCACTTCCTTTCTCCCTCTCTCATACACAAGAAGGAAGCAAGAAGCAAGAAACAAGAAGAGAGAAAGTTTGGCCACACACCTAGAATGAGCTTCTTCATTCACTTTTTGACTTTTATACATACCTTACCTCCTCCTTGGGTGGTCATTCCCTTTTTGCTCCACAGCCTTTGTCCATTCCTTCACTCTTTTTCTTCCTTTCCTATTAGCATGGCCTTAATTGTGCCTCTTATTCTTTACAACTTGCATGGGAGAGAGGCTGATGCTCTTTTACATAATAAGTTACAATGTGCCTAGTGTTCTCTTTGCAAAAATATTAAGGTGCACTTATTCTTGTGCACCTCCCTCTTACATTCATAAATTTTTCCTATGCTTTGTGTCTTCAAATTTTCCTTAGTGCACCTTTGTCCTCTATCTTCCTCTTGCCTTGGGGATTGTCTTTTGCTTTTGATTTTTTGGATTTTCCATCTTAGTCTTCTAAGGGTTAATAGAGCTCTTGCAAGGCAAAAGAATACACGAAGAGAATTCACACACAATAGGAAGTTGACACCCTAGTCTTTCTTCTTCTTCTTCACTATATGACTCTACCAAGAATAAGAGAAAGTATAACATATATAATATCCAAGCAATCCATAGTATGAACATGCTAAGAAAGATGACTAGATAGATATCCCATACCTTGGGTAGGTGGACTAACTAGCTATAATGTATCACTAGAATGATATACAAATGCAGACACCAACCATGTTAGTGATATGAATACAAAAATAGTCATCAAGGTATGTGAGTGTCAGCTCATGTTGAGCTTGACATCTCAAAACTCCCCCTCAAGCTCAACTCTATGACATGTACTCCAAGTAAAGCTTCAAAAATGTTGAATCTTTTTCACTCCCAGGGCCTTGGTGAAGATATTTGTAACCTAGTCATTTGTGCTTACATATATATCACCCGCCAAGACTTGCTCTCTAATGGAATGGAAATGAATCTCAATGTATTTCACGTGTAAATGAAACACTAGGTTCCTAGCTATTTATATACTTCCTGGTTGTCATAATAAATGAAAACTCTCTTGTCCATTTGTATCCCCAAATCATCAAGTAGCTTTCACATCCAAGGTATGTCACATGCTACCATAGCAACATCCCTGTACTCTGTATTTGTACTTGATTGTATAAAAATGAAAAAAGTGAATGAAGAAGCTTATTCTTGTGTGTGACCAAAACTAGCTATCCTCTTCTTCTTCTTCTTGCTCTTGCTTGTGCTTGTGCTCGAGAAGAGAGGGAGTGAGTCTGTGAGGGTGAGGGACTAGTGTGGAGAAGCTCTCCATCTTCTCCTCTCTTCTTCTTCTCTTCTCTTGTCTTACATATGGCAATGGAGCTTAGAACTTGGAGCTTGAGGATTGAGCTTGTTTGAGCTTGCATCTTGGATTGTGGAGCTATCAGAGAGCTTATGGGAGGAGACAACTCAATTGATCATGAAGATAAGCTCCCTACACTCATAGGCATGATAGTATGCATGGCTATGTGAGAGGTAGCCATTGAATATGACTTGAAACTCTTAAATCAATAAGCGATCTATGGGACTTGGTAGTTGAGCGAGAAGCTCCGACATTTTGGATCCATTGCTAGGACCAATGGATTCAAGCTTTGAGTGTTTGCATGAACTAAATCAAGTGACAAAGTAGAAGTTTGACTCCAAAACAACACTTGGTTTTAGTTAGAAAGCAAGGGAGTTAGAGGCTATTTGATCTCTTTTGTGGATTAGTTAAGATTTAGGAAGCTTTCTGTGCATTGGTTAGAGTAGGAGTTGTGCATTTTAATCAGACTTGAGACATTAAGATTTAGGAAATAAGGGAAATGGTGGAAGAAAGGAAATAAATTTTTCATGTCCAAGAAGGAAAAAAAAGTGTAAAGGGAGAAAGAGAGAAAACAAAAGGTGAAAAAGGAGGGAGAGAGAGCTCATTTTCACTAAGTGAGATTGAGAGAGAGCTAGTGAGAGAGAGATAGGGAGTGACATGTCCACATGTTGCTGCATCAATGATTCTTACATTTGATGCTTCCAACTCTTCTAGGTATGCTCTAAGCTCTTGTCTAATTGTTGCATTGTTATGGAATCTTGGGTACATTAAATGGTGTGTATTAAGTCATAAAAAAACATATTTGTGCCATTTGGTGGGTTTTTGGGCACCGCTCGAATGGTGACTGCAGACCTAGGATGACTGAATCGTAACCTTGAATTAGATGTCCAAGTTACTTAAGTGACTCAGAGGTCTAACTCAGATGGACTTGACCACTCGGCCTTGGCCACAACCTCGGCTAAACTTGGGGCCTGGGATAGCCACTTGGACACTTGGACGGGCATCCCTCATCTAAGTCCAAGGCTAACTACTCAAATGGTCAAATCCTTTAAGAAGTCCACTCGGATGGCCAAACCCACAACTCAAATAGTCGAGTCTGGGAATTGGGCTAGTTGTTTAGAACCATGTTTTGATTGATTTTTGACCAGTAGGAGTACAACCCTAGAAATCAAACAAGGGACCTAGAAAACCAAGGACAAAGACATAAAGGGGATTGAACCATCACATTCTCGAGAGAAGGAAAGGCCTGCCAAGATTAGGGATATGTCTCTAGCCAGCTTAGTTGACCTCATAGATGCCCTAGTGGGTCAGGAGGCAACTACTATTGCAGGCACAAGCTTAAATGAGAACAATCTAGACCTTGATCTTGACTTTAACATGGGTGAGCACCAAGATGATATCTAGTGACTTGTCACACAATATAACCAATAAACTAGGATAGTGCACCATGGGAGTCCAATAACAATGTCATAGTTAATCTTGAGGAAGAAAGGAGATTGGCAAGGGTAGCATTGTAATGCATTGTGAGTTATACCTAGGAGAAAAGGGCTCAAAGGTTGTGTCAGGAGAGAGAGTTCAATGAGGTTCACAGGGTTCGAGCCATCTCAGGTAGGAACAAAACATGAGGTAATGCTGATAGGAAGAGAGCCCTAAAATCTGGCCACATAGTAAGTGAGCTACTCACAAAAAGATTACTGGACAATACTAGCGTTGAGCAAAGTGGGGTAGCCTTGGCAGCATCATTGCTAGCTGGGATTCACCCAAAATGCCAAGAGCCAAATGAAAATACCCATAGTTACAAAGTAACTTGATAAATACCAAGCTAAAATGACCCCTACATCTTTGTCAAGAAGTTTGAATAGGTGTGCAAGGCTAATAACATCATAGACCCCACTCAACAAGCACAAGAATTCGATCTTTACTTGGGAGACAAGGGATGCACTTGGTTCACTAGTCTAGACAACACAGAACATAATGACTTCACCCAAATGAATGTTCTTTCTTGTGGATCTTGTTGGACTGCACCCTATGTCTTCACCCTATGTCTTGACAATGAAGGATCTCAATATGCGTCTAACTGCATCCAAATGTGGCTTTCTAGGTACTTGCATAAACTGACTCACAAGACCAACAACGTAGCTCAAGTATGGCCTTGTAATGGTCATGTAGATCAAACTCCCCACTATCCTCTTGAACATAGTAGGGTCTTCTATCTCATCCCCAATATCAGCACTCAACTTTACATTCTACTCCAACGGGACTGAAAGTGGTTTGCATGCTGTCATACCATACTTGGACAACATATCCAAGCCATATTGTCTTTGGGACATCCATATACCATCATCACATCTGATCACCTCAATGCTAAGGAAATACCTTAGCTCACCTAAATCCTTCATCTCAAACTTCTTCTTCAAAAAGTCATTGACTTCAGCAATCCCACTATCACTATCACCTGTAAAATCAAGTCATCCACATAGATGACTATGATGACCAAACCTGCATCTCCCTTTCTCACATAAAGTGAGTGATCAGGATCAGAAACATAAAAGCCAATATTGACAAGATACTCTCTGATCTTGTTAGACCATGCTCTAGGTGCTTGCTTGAGCCCATAGAGCGCCTTCTTCAACCTACACACATACGTGGGATGCTCTAAATCTTCATAACCTGCTGGCTGATCCATATACACTTCTTCCTACAAATCACCATGCAAGAAGGCATTCTTCACATCCATTTACTGCAACCTCCAACCTTTGGTTGCTGCCAAAGCAATCGCACATTTGACAGTTGCCATCCTAGCAACTGGATTGAAGGTTTCTTCATAATCTATGCCATATGTCTGGGCATAGCCTTTTGTAGCCAGCCTAGCTTTGTACCTACTAATAGAACTATTTGCATTGTGATTAATCTTATAAGCCCACTTACATCCAATAGCTTTCTTGCCCTTTGGCAATGATACTAGATCCCAAGTCTTATTGGCCTCTAATGCAGCCATTTTCTCATCCATTGCTGCATCCCAATGAGTATGACCAACAACATCCTCAAAACAAGTAGGCTCAACATCCTCAACTAGTTTCACCATATAAGCATAATGGTGAATTGCATAATCTTCAAAACCAAATCTTTTAACAGGGTATCTGACCCTGCTAGATTTGCGTACCATCGGATCACTCAATGGAGCCTTTACATTACTATGAGCTCTCTGTACACTTGGTGTCCTGATAGAAGGAATACCAAGCTCATCATCAAGCTCTCTGTACACCTGGTGTCCTGACACAAGGAATACCAAGCTCATCATCCAAGCTCTCTGAGCCACTGGAGTCTCCATCAAGAACTGCATCAATGCCATCTGACACTTTATTCTTTCCTTTGTCTTTACCTATAGTGCTACTAGATGCACTTGAAGATGTAGAGTTACTCCTTAGTCTCCTAGACCAAGGACTACCGTTGATGTCTCTGGTCCACTAAGAGTTTGTGATTCTTACTTTTCAACGTGCACATGAGTGTCATGACCATCATCATCATCCAATGCATCACCACTAGATGCTTATCAACTGCTCATTTAATCAAAGATGACATCCCTGCTCACTCTGAACTTACATGTGATAGGGTTATAATAGCAATACCCTTTCTGCTCTAAAGAGTATCCAATAAAGACACATTTTTCTGCCTTTGGATCAAGCTTTTTTCGTAGCTCATCTGGAACATGAACATATGCAATATAGCCAAATACCTTCAAGTGCGATACATCAGGCTTCTTGCCAGTAAAGTATTCTTCAAGAGTCATCCCATGAATTGCAGCTGTGGGAGTTCTATTCATAATGTAGATAGCAGTATGGATAGCCTTAGACAAAAAATGTTTGGGTATATTCTTTTCAGCCATTAATGCCCATGCAACTTCTGCAATATGCCTGTTTTTTCTTTCTGCAACACCGTTTTGTTGTGGGATATACCTGCATGTGAACTGTCTCTTTATCCCATGAGACCTCAGAAAATCACTGAACTCATTCGAGAGGTACTCTCCCCCTCCATCTGACCTCAAGCACTTTACTTTCAAGCCCGTTTCTCTTTCAACTGCAGCCTTGAAAGTTCTAAAGTGCTCAAACGCTTCACTCTTTTCCTTCATAAAATATACCCACAACTTTCTAGAACAATCATCAATGAATGTGACAAAGTATGAACTGCCGCCAAGAGATACATTTTGTGTAGGCCCCCAAATATCTGTATGCACAACATCAAGGATATTTTTGCTTACATCTCTGTTATGTGAAAAGGGTTGTCTTGCATGCTTACCAAACTAACATGCTTCGCATACCTTATGAAATTCTGCAACTCTAAATGTAGGCAAACCTGCAACCAACTCTTTGGACTGCATTAATTTCAGCCTTTGTACATTTGCATGTCCAATGTGTTTGTGCCAAATTTCAATATCTGCAACAACACCTTTTCCTTTAGCATACATAGCAGCATTCATAGTAGGAATTTCAGCATCTAGAGTAAACATATGTCCAACTCTACTTCCCTTTGCAACCAACCTGCACTTGTCATTCAAGTCTTCTACAAAGCAGCCCTTTGCATTAAATCTGACTTGCAGCCCTTGCTCTACCATCTGACTGACTGACACCAAGTTCCTTGTAATAGATGGCACATGTAATACATTTGAAAGACTCTTTGTCTTACCATCATGCAAGGACAAGGAAACTTTTCTAATGTGTGAAATTGGGTGGCATGAATCATCACCCGTCTGCACATAACCTGCATTTTGCAAATCCTGCATCTCTCCAAATCATTCTGTATGGCTGGTCATATGATTGGATGCACCTGAATCAACATACCAAACATTATCATGTGTTCCCTTTCTTGTAACAGCATTCAGCATATGCTGCATAACAAACAGACGTTCATTTTTGTCTTCATTCTGTCGTGAAGACGATGCATAGTTTCCTTGCTACAACTTACCACTGCGAATATCATCTTTCTTAGCATAACATTGGGCTGCAATATGACATGTTTTGCCACAATAGTGATACACAATACCAGAGTTGTTAGAACCTCTGTTCTGCCATCCACCTCTTCCTCTAGAGCTCCCCCTGCCTCTAAAGTTTCCTCTGCCTGCAGAAACTTGCATTTCACCAAACTGTTGATTGAACCTGTTTTGCTGGTTATCCGCGGCCTCTCGAAGAGGATCTTCCACGTCCCCTTCCTGAACTTGAGTAAAATGCTTGGACCTGTTCACCATTTCTTTCAGACGAATCACTCTGCATATTGATCTCTTTAGTAATCATGAGAGAGATCAGCTCATGAAAATCTGGAATTGGCTTCCATACATATATTGAAGTAACAAATGATTTCCATGCCTTCTCATTGTTAAGGCCACTCAGAGTGGATGAAACCAAATCATCATCATGTGGCATTGCATCAATCACTGCTAAGGCATCTGCAATGCTCCTCACCTTCAAAACATACTCATTGATAGACATTTTCCCTTTCTTCAAGGCATTCAACTCTTGCTTGAGTTGAATCTTTCGTGCCTTTGTATTTACTAAAAAAATGCTCTCAAAAATTGTCCAAGTTGCATGTGAAGTTTCTGCATTCCTGATATGTCCCAGCATAGTATTATCAATTACTGTAGATAGCTAGTACATCACCTTTTTGTCTTTCGCATTCCACTCTTTCCATGCTTTTAACTCATCTACAGTCGGAGGGATACCCAGCTATGGCTCCTTTTCTTCACCTAAAACAAATTCATAAAGGCCCTTTCCAATAAGGAAGTTCGTCATACGGAACTTCCATGAAGGGTAGTTGTTCTTGTCAAGCTTCTCAATAATGGGATTTCCACTGTTCTCTGCCATTATCACAAAACTAATACCAAACAACAAGCAAATCTTCTACAACCCTCGACCTGTAGTGCACAGCAATACACCAGACAGCCTTTTTCACTGTCTGCTCAACAATACATGCAATCTGCAACCAGTTTGTAGATAAGCCTTGTGTTTATTCGCTGGTAAATACATTTGAACTTACAGATCTGAAATTTGTAACCTGTGCATCTATATACGACAGACACAGCTGAAAGTGCAGGATACCTCGAACTACTAACTACAACCTTGCGAGTCTAAAACGGGACCTGAAATGAGCTCGGATGGCCAAAATAGCAGTGGAAAAGCCCTAAAGGGCTAGTCTGCAGAATACACAGTGCTCTTCCTATATAACAAATCTCACTGCAATTTGAGATTTCTGCTCTACCCTGCTTTCGGTGCCTCCACAGGCACTATCCAAGAGAGAGAGTGGAAGAATGGGAGAGCTTCTTACCCGTTACTTGCTTGCTTGAACCTTGCTTCTTCTCCTTTACTTCAGCCTTCAAAATCAGCCTCTCTCAGTGGCGCTGCTCTGATACCATGTCAAGAATCATGTGGTGGGGGGACTTGCTCAAGATGCTGCGCCGAACATACACAGAATGCACAAGGAGAAGCTCACTCAAGAGACAAGAAGAGAGATGGAGGCCAAAACGTTTTCTTGTTGGTTTCTTCTTCTTCTTCCACACACTTTATAATGTACACAAAGTATAGATAAGATACAACATAAAAGGAAGTGGCCTACTAAGTCAGACAATGCATAACCGACCACACTAGTCAATTGGCGCTATAACTATGCCAGTTGTAAATAGGTGTAATAACCTGAATATAATAAGTAATGAGTCAGTGGCCATGTGAGAGTCATAATGACCACCGACGTGCTAAGTATAGACGTGTGGACCCATCTAACCAGGCAGTCCATCATTAATGTTTGCATGTGTTGAGCTTGTCATCTCAACACGTACTATCCAAGAGTTAGACAACCATATTTTGAAAGAGGAGCCCCTTTTGCTCTCCCTACCCCTAACGATTCAAATCTAGCTACCTGGATGATAGACATCAACCCAATGAGAATCCGTAGACCTCCAACATCTATCATGACCCATCCATTAAGCAAAGCTCTAGTGCACTTTGTGGAGGAACCACTAGAGGAAGATTCTTATTTGAAACCTTATGTCTCTTATAATGAAGAGGACAATTCCATATTGATGGACTATATGCATGTGTTGGTCATGGCCTTAGGCAGCAGAGGAAGAGTTAGAGGCCTAGGAGGAGCTCATAACCATGAACCCATATCATGTTGGACATGTAGCCATCCAAGGCATATCTCATCCCCTTACCTTGAAAAGGAAGTAAGAAAATAGAGATAAGACCAACTTGAGCTGTCCTGAATGTGGAGTCACATATCTATTCACTGATTACCCTAGGCAAAAACCCTCCACTAGCTTGGCAATTGTGCCATATGTGCCGCTCACACCCTTTTGTGTTAAGTCACTTGACAATGATGCCACATCTATGCTAATGACAAGAGCTCAAACAAAGTAGTCCGGTATCTCATTACTTGGAGCTAGCAACCTAGATGCATCCTCTAGGGAAGAGGAGTTGAAAAAAGAGAAATGAGGCAAAAAAAAAAAGCTTAAGACCAAGAGTGAGACCACATAAACCAAGGAAAAATAGGTCACCAATGCCAAAGTTAAAACATCTACTCCTAAGATGAGAGAGAAGGGAAGTGCTAAGATTGGAGAGTACCTTGATGACCCCCCAATAGCATCTAGTTGAGGGTTGTGGATAATGTCAAGGAGTGGATGAAAGAAGCACAAACTCACCTTCAAGATGCTAAACCTATAATTGAGAAAGAGATTAATGAACTCTCAAAGCCCACCAATCTCTTCCACATATATGAGGGCAAGAGAGACAATACCACCGCATAAACAACGGCGTGGGCACGATGAGGGGGCCATGGATACACAAAGAGCTTACGAGCATTGGCAAGGAGCCCATGGAGTTGAGGAGGGAAAGATAGATGACAAATTGCTAACCTCACTAATAACAACTCCTGTGACATTATCATTGAGAGAATTACTTAGGAAAAATTCCACACTTTGGCAAGAATTGAAGTGATGGATAGAACACAATAATGAACATAAGCTGCAAGATCATCCAGACCATGATTCCATGACACACATACTAAGCCAAACATTGAACCCAATATCTAAGTCCTCACAAGTAAATGCCTTTTGGGAGGGCAGTGAGATGCATGCAGTCTTACTTGTAGTTGCCTTAGGGGATGCTACACGAAAGGGGATAGTGGACATTGGACCAAGGGTTAGTGTACTTAGTTACAGAGTCCTGCAAGCTTGGGAAAACCCACCGGTAGAGACCGCTAAATGACTGACACCACTAAAGATAGTTGGAATCTAGTTCTCAATAAACTTCATAGTTATGAAGGGAGTGAATTATGATGTCCCCTACTCATGGGTAGACCTTGGATGAGAAACGCTAGAGTAATAGAGGACCGGGGTGATGGGATGATATTCTTAGGTAATAGAAATCAAAGCAGTCCAAGTAAAGAAGGACACATGGAAAACCTCATCAATGGACTTGGGTGCCATCTCTGCCCTTCTAAAGGGTGACTCAAGGTCTAGAAGTGATTATGGACCTCTAACAAGGTACATTCCTTGCCCTAAGGATGAGCAAGATTGGATGCACATATTGACAACTATTGATCTCCCATTCTTTGAGAATGAGGGTGGATCTAGGCAAGCTATAGACTCAGCTCTAGGAGACCTAAGATTTCCCTCACTTCTAACTTGCCCGTGGTACCCTTGTGTATCATAGTCGGGAGTTCCATGGGTCAACCAAGACCAATCACTTATCATGTCCTAGCCAACAAATTAGAACTCCATAAAATCTTGGAGTACCTGTCAAGTCCGCTTGCAGGTAGCCTAGTTGCCAATATAAAGCCTCTCAAGGATCTTATGGAAAGTAGAGAGTGGAAATGGACCAAGGTGCATGACCTAAATTTGTCATATAACTGGACTGTCATGACGAGTGCAGTAGAGCTCGGAAGTAGGAACCCTACTAGCAACATACATTCCCAGTATGAGGACTTTGATGATAAGTACAAAGACAGTTGTTCCATCAGTGTGAGGAGAGCAAAGAGGAAGATACCATAGAATATGACACCGAGGAAAGAGTAATTGAGTAAATCAGAGCAAACACTAAAACCCCAGAGGTCAACACGGTTCAAGTAAGAAAAGGAGTTGCCAAGGTAGATTATGATCGAGCTTGGTTAGAATGCCTCAAGGTGGTAGATTATGAGCAAGTGGGATAGCTTGTCCTTACACCATACCATTATTTGGAGTAGTGCCAGCTTCAGATTTGTGAGCACAAGGGGAGATAGCTCTTCTTGTGGGGATGATGAGTACAATTTTGAGTTAGAGGTGAGCTCTGATAGAGATCCCAAGATACCTCGCCACTTGGGACTCGACATATGAAGGGGGACCTTCTAGTCCACCTAAGGCACAGAAGGCTAAGGGAGAAGAAAAGGAAACAATCAAAGCCTTTAGAAGAGGATGAATGATGGCAAAATAAGCCCCAAGACCTATCCAAGCACTTCACAAAGTACAAAAGTGTGATAGAATAGTGGTCCTGGTAGGAGCCAAATGGGAAGGGCAAGCTAATGAACCCATTGAAGGACTAGCCAAGGTCAAGGAGGTTAACTTGGTAAGAGGGGAGGACATTCCTTGACCCATGTACATAGCAGATGACCTAACCAAGAAGGAGGAGCATGATCTCATAAAGCTCCTAAGGGAATTTGACAATGTGTTTGCATGGTCCTTAGATGAGCTGAAGGGAATAGATCCAAGTATTGTGACTCACAACATCTCCATGACCCCTGATATAGCACTATTAAATCAATGACCATATGCAATGAATACTAACCATGCACATGCCATAAAAGAGGAGATTAATAAGCTATTGAAGGCAAGATTCATTTATAAGATAGGGCATACGGACTGGGTGTCACCCATAGTCATGAAAGGTGAGAAGGATCGAAGCTTGCACATGAGCTATGGCGGGAGAGCAAGAGCAAGAAAGAGAGAGACAAGAAATGGAAACTCCAACAGTCACAATGTGTGACCGGGCCTTCCTTTATTTACTAGTCACTAAAAAATGAATGTAAAGAATAAAGTGACGTGACGGGCGCCCGCCACCTGCAGTGTGCAGTGGCGGGTACTGTCAGTGTAGTAATACACGGGGCGGCACGGCGGAGGCGCCTTTACCCCAACAACCTCCCACTTAAAGGCGAATCTGCCCCAGTGAGAGAGAAAGAAAAGAAAAAGACAGTACAACTGTACATAGGTACAAGGGATGAGGAAAGGCAACATCTCATCCAACGCCCATCAATCTCCTGAGGAAGGCAAAGTGCTCAGTAGTGAGGCTTTTCGTGAGCAGATCTGCAGGATTCTCGTCAGTGGAGATCTTGACAAGGTCAACAGACTTGTCCTCCACGACACCACGTATGAAGTGATACCTCACCTCAATGTGTTTTGTCTTCGCATGGAAGACCGTATTCTTAGCCAACTGAATGGCACTCATAGAATCCGAATGCAGTGTAGGTATAGCATCAATCCCAAGGTCAGCAACTAGACGGCCTAGCCATATGGCCTCCTTGCAAGCCTCAGTGGCTGCAACATACTCGGCCTCAGTGGTAGACAAAGCCGTACACTTCTGAACCCTGGATATCCAAGAGACATCACCCCCAGCATAGGTGAATACATAGCCAGAAGTGGACTTCCTACTATCTGCATGTCCTACATAATCGAGTTAGTGTACCCCACGACCCCTGTATCCTGGCTGCCATAGCAAATACACATATCTGTTGTGCCCTTCAGGTACCTCATGATACCCTTCACGGCATCCCAATGTTTCCTACCAGGTGTAGCCATATAGTGTGCCACAACACCAACTGCAAAGGCAATATCTGGACGAATGGCTATCATGGCATACATCAAACT
The DNA here is from genome assembly GCF_053477565.2 of Lygodium microphyllum. Classification (NCBI taxonomy): domain Eukaryota; kingdom Viridiplantae; phylum Streptophyta; class Polypodiopsida; order Schizaeales; family Lygodiaceae; genus Lygodium; species Lygodium microphyllum. The sequence continues at coordinate 93,858,936 of NC_141138.1, forward strand.
GCCCACGGCTGAAGCATAAGGGATCTGGGCCATCTCAGCCCTCTGCTCATCTGTCTGCGGACAATCGGCCTGTGATACCTTCACATAAGAAGGCAATGGACAGCCAATAGGCCTTTACGTCCTGCATGCGGAAGCGCTCAAGGACTTTATGAATATAATCCCTCTGTGACAAGTAGAGGAGTCCCTGATGCCTATCGCGTCTAATGCGCATACCAAGTATGTGAGAGGCCTGTCCCAAATCCTTCATCTCAAAGCTCTTCTTCAGCTGAGATTTAAGAGCATCTAGCTTATCATGAGCTTTCCCTGCTATCAGCATATCATCCACATAGAGTACCAAAATAAGCAATGAACCATCACGGGCTTTCTTCGTGTAAAGACACGGATCCATAGCACTCCTGCTGTAGCCCTGTGACTGCATAAAGGCATCAAACTTATGATACCATTCCCTAGGTGCCTGCTTCAAGCCATAAAGACTTTTCTTCAACTTGCACACTAGGTGCTCCCTGCCAGGTTCTGCAAAGCCCTTAGGCTACTCCATATAGATCTCATCATGCAAGTCTCCATGTAAGAAAGCCCTCTTGACATCCATCTGATATAGATCTAAGTCAAGCTGAGCAACCAAAGCCAAGACCAAGCGCAGGGTGGTCATCTTAACCACAAGAGAAAAGACCTCATCAAAGTCTACACCATGCTCCTGCTTAAAACCCTTTGCTACCAATCTAGCCTTGTATGCCGGCTTGGGGTGTCCAGGGGTACTTTTCAGCTTGTACACCCACTTGCATGGCAAAGCCTTCTTGCCCTTAGGCAAGGCAACCAAATCCCAAGTCTCATTCTTATGCAAGGAGTCGATCTTAGACTGCATAGCCCTCTCCCAGGAGTGACTGTCACTCCTGCGCATAGCCTCATCATAAGTGAAAGGCTCTCATGCATCTGTAACCAAAATATAATGCATAGAGGGATGAAATCTATCAGGTGGACGTCTGTCTCTAGCAGACCGTCTCACTGCAGGCTCTGCTGCCTGCCCAGCTGCCTGTCCAACACCCTGACCATGAGCATCTGCTGCAGTTGTAGGCTGTCCAATTGGCTGTGCAGGAGCTCTAGGCTCCTCCTGAAAGATCACTCTGTGGATCTCAACCACTTTCTCAGGCTGCCTGTGCATCTTGTCTTCATGGAAGACTACATCATGGCTGCGTACTATTTTCCGTGCCTGCGGATCCCATAGGCGATAGCTCATCTCTCCTGAATCACCATAACCAAGAAAGATGCATTTAATGCTCTTTGGATCCAACTTACTCCTCTTGTCCTTGGGCACATGGCAGAATGCCTCACATCCAAAGACACGGAGATGTGCATAAGAGGGTGGCTTACTAGCCCAAACTTCCTCTGCAACCTGGAAATCCAATCCACTAGAAGGCGATCGGTTTATGACATGCACTGCCGTACTAACTGCCTCAGCCCAAAAGCTCTGTGATAGGCCTGCATGGCTAAGCATAGAGCAGACACGCTCCTGAATAGTCCTGTTCATACGCTCAGCCAAACCATTCTGGGCGGGGGTGTAAGGGGCGGTCAACTGATGCTTAATACCCCTATCATCACAAAACTGCTCAAAAGCACGTGAGACATATTCTCCCCCATTGTCAGTCCTAAGGCATTTCAGCCTATACCCAGTCTGGTTCTCAACAAGAGCAAGCCAATGTTGAAAGACTGCCAAGACATCGGACTTTTGCTTTATGGGATAAGCCCACACTTTCCTAGAAAAATCATCAATGAAGGTAACAAAGTACTTCGCGCCACCCATAGACATACACGGCATGGGCCCACAAACATCTGAATGCACCAAAGCCAAGGGCTCACTCATGCATGGCCTACCCGATTTCTTATGCGTAGACCTATTCTGCTTACCATAAAGACAATGATCACACGAGTCAAAATGTGCATAGTCCAAAGGCGGAAGATACTGCAAACCAGATAACATTTTCATTCCCTTCAAAGACATATGCCCCAAACGGGCATGCCAAAGTGATACATGTGGGATAGAGCCCACTGCCAAAACATGGTCTACAGAAGACCCAGATACAACAAGAGGATAGAGGCTGCCAGATTTGGCGCCTCTAGCAAGCACAAGTCTGCCTTTGGTAATCTTCCAGGCAGAATCCCCAAAACAGACATGAAACCCTGCATCATCCAACTGTCCTGCATACATAAGACTGCACGTAAGCGCAGGTACATGACGTACATCCCTGAGCAAAAAGGAACTGCCAGTGGAAAACTGCAACTGAATATCTCCACAGTCCACAATATCAAGAGACCTGTCATCTCCAAGTCTAACTGATCCAGATACAGTACAGTAAGAGTGAAACCACTCACGGTAAGGTGTCACATGGAAGGACGCACCTGAATCCAATAACCAGCACTATGCATACATACTAGGTGTCTCAGTCAAGTGTGAAGCATCAGAAGAACTAGCTGCAAGTATGAACTCATCACTACCATCGGAATCCTCGGTCTGCATGACATTAATTTCTTCAATCTTGATGCTGGACTTTGCAGGTACTATGCTGCGATCAGAGGACTTCTCCTGCACTTTCTCTTTGCCCTTATCCTTGCGCTTCTCATTGCGCAACTCATGACACTGTGGTCTGATATGGCCCTTTTTCCCACAATGATGACAAGTGACATTAGCGTTGCGCCCACCCGACTTACTACGTGACTTTCCACGAGATTTAGACCAACCCTTCTGCGAGTCACGACCACGGTTATTACCACGATCATTCCTACCTCTAACTGTCAAAGCATGTGAAACACGAGAGGCATCCAAGTTTTTGCGATTAACCTCTTCCTGCAGAAGAGCACTCTCAACATCATTCAGTTTCAGAGTAGCACTAGAGGCACATAGGGCAGTGCGGAATACATCCCATGACTCATTCAGAGTCCCAAGCAAGAAAAGAGGAGTTACTTCCTCTCCAAAGGTGATATCCTGCGAAGTTAGGTTCTTCAGTATAGCATGGAACTGGCTCAAGTGAGCAGACATAGTCGCATTATCCTTCATGCGCAGATCCATAAGCTGCTTCAACCAGTACATCTGACTCGCCGGACTTTTCTTATCATAAAGATTCTTGATCTTATTCCATAGATCCCATGCACTCTGTGCTTCCTCAAATACATTATAATGTACCTGTTCAGTGAGAGAAAATACAATCGTGGACTTGCATAGCTCATCAAGTTCAAGCCAGTCGTCATTGTCCATAGTTGCAGGCTGCTCCCCACTCAACCGAAGTGGCTTAATCTGAGATTTTTGCACCAAGAACTGCCAAATTTGACTCTTCCAATAAGAGTAGTTGGTAGCATCCAACTTTGTGATGTTAAATATGGCATTATCAGTCGAAGAGGATGCCATAATGCAGGCTGGAAATGCACAGACAATGTAAAACTGCTGGCTGTTTTACTGTAGAAAATGCCCAAAATCCACTGAAATGAGCTCCAAATGGCGAGAAAAGTGTGCCAAAAGATGCTGCCCACTTAGTACTAGGTGCGGTACACCAAATTAGGATATTTCAGCATAAAAAATACTGCTCAGTCCACCAATAAATGCTTGCTGTAATAAATTTCAGAATTGCAATAATGAGAGCAAACTGTCCCAAAACTGGATCTAATGTCAACTAAACAATGCTAGGGCCAAAGCCGGCATAAAGAGGACAAAGCAAAGCCAAATGACAGTGAAAATACATGAGCATAACACCGAGAGATGTCAAATAGCATCTGCCAGTAAGAGGCACACCCCAGACAATCTAGGCAAAATATAGAACCAACTGACAAAACCTGACACAAATAGGTGTCTGCTCAAAAGAAAGCAGATCCAAAATTGAGACTCAGCTCATAAGCATCGTGTGAACCAAGACATATACTCAATGCAACATCCAATTGTCGGAGTATAATCCCAAAGTCTCAATACATCCATAACTTCTCAATGACATAGACTGCTCCAATAGCATGTAATCCCTGCTCAAGGTCAAGTAAGCATGCAAGATGCTCCCACTGGCACAAAAGACGTACAATCGAGTTAAGGGCTCAAGCAACCCAAGACAAAGTACCAGTGACAAGTGACCAAGTCAATGCATCATACGCTTCCCAAGAGCATGACATACATGAAGCAACTGATGTAGCAACCACTAAGCAAGACATAATCCCAATGGCAAGATCTCTGTCAAGTCAATACATCCAGTAGCAAGCCAAAGTCAATATCCCTATGAGTTAGAAGTGCTCAAAACATCCAAATCAGAGCTCCAAAATATTTGTCAAGCATGGACGAACTAAGAGGCATCAACTATGGACCAAAGCATGTAATGCATAGAGCTTATCCGTCAAGTACAGACAATAGGCATAAGCAGCCCAAATGCCAGTCAAGTCGACCAAACTGCCAATGACAAACCAATAACAACGGAGCAAATGCGATGCTCAAAAGCATTCCGGAATCACGATCATGAGTTTGAAGTCGATCCCCAAAGTGTAATACATCATGACATAACCCATAGCATACATCCGGTATCGATAGAGAAGCAATACATGTGACAAATGAGCTTTAGCCCGCTCATGTACAACAGCTCTAAACAGTCCACAACTGTCAATTTCCAGCCCAAAAACAATGCCAAATCATGGGCAAATCGAATGCATACATTCCCAAGACATTAGGCATCATGTAGACCGCATATGGGCATCAAACAAGGTAACCGGAGTAGAGTATAAGCATAAAATGCCAATGCTAAGTGTGGCTGCCTTGTTTCCAGCACTGTATAACAGTAAATAACAGTCCCAAATCAGCCAATATTTCAGGCCAAAATCATGGTATAATCATGTGCATACATTCCCAAGGCACTAGGCATCATGTAGACCGCATACGGGCATCAAATAGCACAACCGGAATGGAGTATAAGCAACAAATGCTAATGCCAATGGTGCTGCCCTGTTTTCAGCCTGTTATGACAGTTTATGACAGTCCCAAATCTGAAGAAATCAGCCCCGAATGATCAAGACCAATGCCCAAAGCTTGAATGACATCAAACATGAAGTCTATAGCCCTCTTGATCAAGGTAGAGAGCAAGAAGCAATGGCCAAGTGTGGACCTGAAGTAGATGAGTGCTAACAGCTTGGAAAAAAATGGTGCAATCTTCCCTGTTGGTGCTGAACTTGCTGCTACTCCACATGGGCTGAAAAGGGGGTAATGGGGGGCTCAAGAAGTGCCTATCAAAGGCCTATGACAAGCCTCTTTGAGCCTTGATAGGTGTAAGGCACAATATGAGGAGAATAAGCTTCAAGGGTTTGAAGCCATGGCTGTCCTTGCTGTTTCCAACCTGTAGACTAAAATAAATGGTGCGCAGATCGGTCGCAGATAGCTCACGTGGTGAATCCCTAAAGGTCCCCAAGAACAATGAACTCTACCTTTTTGCACAAAAAACCATGTAAAAGCATGCATGACAAGAGGCAAGAGACAAATTGGGTTCAATCTCCCCCATACCTTGTGTGAGCGCTTCACAAAGTATGTATTTTATGTATATTTCAATCTTCATGCTCAATAATAGCCCAATTTACAAAAATATGACAAGCTTTTAGCTTTTGAGTTTGCTTTCTACAAAAATAGGAAAATAAAGCTAATGGACGGTGGCCATAGAGTTTGGCACGCCCAATCTCAATGTCCAAATAGAAATAACATATCCGTGCGCATAGGCGCATACAAAATAATAATAAATAATCGATGTCTCAATAGACATAACCAAAATATAGGCATGGCGCCTATCAAAATATAATCCAAAGGTCGAATACTCGCTAGACTCCAATGCTTTCCTTCGCCACTGCTGCTATCTCTACACATCAATTGAAGCATTCACAATCGTTAGTAAAATAAAACAATTAAACCGACAAAAGTGAATACCTAGCAGCCTTCAGCTACATAAATAAATCAACTGGTTAGAAATAAATCCTAACCTTAATTTATTACGAGTGCGCACTCTAAACTCATAAACGTTTATTAATTTAATATGCATTTTGCGGAATCACCCGCTATGGAATCACCCACGTACACACTAAATTAATGAAACGCCCGAAAAGGACAGGCGTCCCCATCAACTTCTCGCACAAAGAATCCTCTTTGTGTATGAGCCCCGGTCATCTAAGTTTACGGAATCCACCGTAAATCCTCACGGAATCCACCGTGGAATATGCCTCTTGGCATCAATAAAACCCTGAAATAATGATCAAATACCTCAGTATCAATGCCTTGAAGGTGCCTCAATAGGTTGGAAAGGTGCTCGGGAAGCCGGGGCGTGACGGGAGCTCGGGGAGATCGGATATGGCTGCCGGGATGGAGATCCAATGCGTGAAGGGAGTCGATGCGAAGATAGAGAAGCATCGAGTCGAGCTCGAGCAAGAGGAAGCCAAGCTCTGATACCAGTTGAAAGGTGAGAAGGATCGAAGCTTGCACATGAGCTATGGCGGGAGAGCAAGAGTAAGAAAGAGAGAGACAAGAAATGGGAACTCCAACAGTCACAATGTGTGATCGGGCCTTCCTTTATTTACTAGTCACTAAAAAATGAATGTAAAGAATAAAGTGACGTGACGGGCGCCCGCCACCTGCAGTGTGCAGTGGCGGGTACTGTCAGTGTAGTAATACACGGGGCGGCACGGCGGAGGCGCCTTTACCCCAACAAGTCATAGTCATGAAAAGAGTGGGAAGATTCGAGTGTGCATAAACTATAAGAAGGTTAAGGTAGCCACCAAGAGAGACAATTACCCGCTATAATACAGAGAGAACGTGCTAGAGAGCGTGGCAAGAAAGGAATCCTACAGATTTTTTGATGGCTTCTCAGGCTACAACCAAGTGTAAGTCCATCCGAAAAATATGCACAAGATGGCATTTGTCATTGAATGGGGGGTGTTTGCCTATATAGTCAGGCCATTTGGACTAACCAATGCTCTTGCTACCTTCGAGCACCTCATGTATGGCATTTTCAAGGACATTCTTAGGAAACGGTTGAAAGTCTTTGTCGATGACCTATGCATCCACACCAACTAGGAAGAGCACTTGTAAAAACTATAAATAGTCTTTGAACGGTGTCACGCAATACAGTGAACCCCTTAAAGTGCCAGTTTTGGGTGGAGCATGGTTGCATCTTAGGGCACATTGTGTGGAGGAATGGGATAGCCATAGACTCTTCTAAAATCAGGGTGATTATAGACCTTCCCCCTCAGACCAAATTTAAGGGAGTTCAATGTTTCTTAGGCCACACAAGATATTATCAATGGTTTGCACTAAATTTTGCATTGATTGCTAGACCCTTGTACAAGCTACTAATAGTATTTGAGTGGACATAAGGATGTCAATAATCCTATGAAAGGCTTAAACATGATCTAACTTCAGCTCCTATCTTAAAAAGCCCCATATTGGTCCATTACCTTTCACGTGCACACCAATGTATCAAAATTTGCCATGAGGGCAGTGTTGTGTCAACTTGATGAACATAACCTCAACTATCTAGTGAGCTTTGCTGGCAAATAGCTCACTGAGATAGAAATGAAGAGGGAAGGGTTGGCAATGATGTTTGCCATAAAGAAGTTCAAACACTATCATCTAGTGATACCCTTCACCTTCTTTGTAGATCATCAAGCATTGCTTTATCTTGTTGTGAACAAACCTTATGCAGTGGGACACATTCCTCGATGGTTACTTCTAGTTTTGGAATTTGACTTCTTTGTGGTCGTATGCAAGGGAAAAAAACATTATATGGTAGATCATATGTCCGACGTACCCACAAGAGAAGCTCTGTGGACAGGGAATCAATGATGACCTATTGAATGCACACCTTTTTAAAATGTCTAGTGAACAAGAATTATTTAGAGTTGACCTCAAAAGATATTGGGTAGATGACATAGTCCACATACTCAAGAATGGACTACCCGAATGACCAAGAGAGAAAGCTAGATTAAAAAGACTAATCTTGAAGATCCCAATTGATTGTAGATCAACCGTATAGGGCAAGACAGGATGGAATTTTAAGGAGATGTGTCTATGAACATGAAATGTATGATGTGATCAAGGAAGCACATGGAGGAGTAGCTGGAGGTCACTTCAGTGGAGACACTATAGCATGCAAGGTGCTCTAGTCCTAATTATGGTGGCCAATGCTATTTTGTGATGCAACTAAGTTTGTGAAGCAATGCGATGAGTGCCAATAGACTGAAGTACCTACTTGTAAGGACAAAATGGGGTTGACTCCAGTGATCGCGTGCCAACCATTCGAGAAGTGGAGAATCAACTTCATCGGTCCAATTAGCCCTTTAGCTTAATAATCCCAAGCCAAGTACATCATTGTTGCCACAAACTATCTCACCAAGTGGGTAGAAGCTCAAGTAACTCACAAGAATGATGCTAGGACCATGGTTGAGTTTTATTGGGAGCAAGTAATCTCATGATTCAATTGCCCCATAGAGTTGGTTATTGACCAAGGGACATAGTTCATCAATGAAGTTATCACTCACTTGTTATCCACCTTAATAATGCATAAAAAGCCCTCTATATATTATCCTCAGCCCAATGGTCAAGCCAAATCCACAAATAAATCTTGGTGGTATTCTAACAAAAGTGGTCTCTGTCTCGCGCAGTGACTTGAACAAAAAGTTCATGGCAGCTTTATGGGCATATAGGATAGCCTACAAAATAGCCGTAGAATAGACTCCATTTCGATTGACCTACGGAATCGAAGCTATTTTTCCAATGGAATTCTTTGTTCCGAGCTTGGGAATAGCATCCCAAGAGAGATGGGAGGGCCAAGAAGCATGGATAAATAAGTTATTTATAGAGCTAGAATGCTTCATCTCATTGCAACCCATGCTCTAATCTATGGAAAGGTATGCCCCAAGAGTTGGTTTTACAAATACGTCAAGAAATGACACTTTGTGTAGGGAGACTTAGTCTTGCCATACTTTGTCAAGGGACACAAGAAAGAAATGAAGTTCAGGGGATTGGGACCTTTCAAGGTTCGCAATGTTAGTAGAATAGGGAATGTGGAACTTGAAACCATAGAAGGAGAGGGTATAGGTTTCTTCAATGGAAGCCGCATCGGAAAGTATTATCCTCTATCATATCCACTTCATGAACCTCCCATGATGATAGAAACAATGATGAATGTGAGGGTTGCAACCATCAGAGAACTCAAGGAGGCAGATGAGGAAGAAGTAGTACAAACACTAGACCGGAATACTAGACCACCATGGGTCAACCCCAATTGCAACCAACCAATGTAAAGCTTATCCCATTTGGGGGTAGTACTATCCACTCTTGAGGAAATGCAAACTAATGATTTCTACCAAGACTAAGAGCATACCCATTATTTTCTATGTGCTACCTAACAAGCAAAGTGTTGGTAACGAGTCATTGCTAGGACGTGCCTTCAAAAAACAAGTTCATTGTAATATTGACTACAACTCATAGTGCACCCACCATGCCATCAATCATGTTAGAATAGTAGTGGTTTTCAACAAGGGCACCACAATTGTCCCAAAGCCTATAGTGCCACTGGTAGCTAAACCTAGTGTCCACCCTAAGGAGGGGAGTAGTACATTACAATGTACTCCCATAGTATCTTCATAGCCACATTATCAAGAAACCCCACCCAAAGCTGCAATACAAACACTCAAGTTGGTCCCTAAGCATAGACCACAGTTTCACAAACATCAATCATCAGGAATGAATTTTTTCCATACCTCAAGCTCTAGGCCTAAACAACGGAGTTGGCGCTCCTATAGTTTACATGTGACTGAGTAGTGCTGGGTTCCAAAAGCCCTGATCATGCGAGTCCAAGGATACTATGAGGGTAACATTGCTATGCATGATCATCAATCTCATGCCCCAAAAATCAAGCTTCATAACCATCAGTTGAAACATGGGAGGAAAAAAACTAAAATAAAGGGTGCTCAATTCTTGAGTGCTCAAATGGCCTATCGATCCAAAGCTCAACCAAGAGTCCACGAGCAACCGCTCATGAGTGAGTTCCTGCCTAGTGACTCTAAGTTGATCACCACTGCAAAACCTGACAACAAAGTGTCAATTGAAATTCAAACCTTGCAAACCAATCCTGCCATACTCATTGAGAATATTCAAGTGGAAGCACCTCACATCAACTTTTCTTGTTTGACTAAACCCTAACCACACTAACATACCTTAGCTCACCACCGCCACAATGATCTATTCTTGAGTGGATTTCAACATGGCCATGGACATAGGGGATGACTTGGCAACATGCATCCGATTTTGGATTCAACTTTCACACTATTTGCTAGAAGTTATGAATGTTTGGACCTTGGCCTACTTGACAAACCCATATCAAACAAGATACATTCCTTGCTATGTTCTTGGGGAGAATACAAATTCATTTTTATTAAGACTTCCACTATTGCAAACTCGGAGAAGTTACTATATGTATATTCTCTAGATCATGTGCGTTCAAGGTCTATTTATAAATATCCTTATCTGTGAATTTTTCTTGAATAAAACATAACCCTTTTCTATTCAATCTGTAAATAACCCCTTTACATTACACCTTTCTGCATGTAAAAAATGGTATTTTAAAAATACCTTATTTTGAACCCACGTGATGCACACATATATTCATGAGTAACTTACCCGAGATTGCAAACCAGATGATTGGAAATGAAATTTCATGAGAAAAGGCCATAAGCCAATGCTTGATCACATCCTGTAAGAAAAGTACAATCTCCATGCCACCATAGGAACTTTTTGAACTCCAACGACTTGTTGAATTTGAGTCCAATTTCTTACACAAGTGGTACAATTTGCACCCTTCATGGGCTCAAGAGGGCTACCAAATCATGATCAATGCAGAGCAATGATGTGCCATCAAGACTTCCAAGTACAACTGACCTATGTGGTCCCCACCTAATTTAGAGTGTTGGCCATAACTACGAATCAGCCATTAGAAAACAATATCATAATTCACCCATATTTGGGTAAGATTCTAATGGAGAAAGTGATCCACATTGCAAGTCGACTCAACTCTAGTGACCTCTTAACTGATATATTAACTTATATCATGCAAGTAGGCATTCACCCATAGGATATTGACTGTTATGTGACTCTAGAGTATAACACCAAGTTTTATGATAGGTTCTTATAAGAGTGAGGCATACCATGGGCACAATGAATACTCATACACCTTGAATTTTGCAATCCTAGGAAAGATTTTCATCTTTTCCAAGGGGAAGGGGGTAACGGATGAAAATTCAAAATAAAAATCAAAATTTAAAAGGGAAGAATGAATGTGTAAACTGCGTGGATCAATTGGTATGAGAATTCTTATTTTTTGGGTTATATTGCTTATTGTCTAGACTAATCTTTCTAGTCATTTTACTTTCCATGCAAGAGATGCCCTTTAAAGAAAACTAATTGAGGGATATTGTATGGTGACATGAACCAAAATGGTAGGTCAATAGGATAAAGCCAACAGGATTCCTTTCTTGGAGGAAGAGCATAGGAGATACAGATTAGCCATGGAGATCAGAGCATTCAATCAATTAAAATATCACAACATCCACAACCTAGAAGGAGTGGTATCAGAGCTGAAGAGGTAGTGGCACAAATAATAAAGAGATGTAACCTTGCTAAGTACTTGGAAAAGGTGGGACAAGACATCGACCATAGAAAATGCACAGAATTCCTAAGAACTTTCGATGCCCAAAGGAATAGTGGCATGGTGACCATTAGGCAAGGTGAAACTTCTAGAAGGGTGGAAGTTTCCCTTAATCCAGAGATTGTGGAGGAGGCATTGGGATTAGTAGAGAAGATAGAGAAGAGGCCAAAGAGGGATGTGTACGAGATGTTGAGGATGGATAAAAGAAGGTCTACACAAATGATGGAATCAACCTAGCTGACATTCTAGACCCCACCAATGCCTACGTCTAGAAGACAATATAGACATCAGAAAAGATACTAGCCACATCACCAAGGGTGGCAGGAGAAGAGTCCTTAGCTACTACTACCACAATAAAGTGAGAGAGGAAAAAACCACCTCCAAGGCTTTGATTATATGCTTTGGACGAGTGTTAATGGCCATCATCTAGGAAGCTTAGGGGGAGGCAAAAATAGAAGTTGTAAAGGAGACCCCAGAGCCATCACCAATACGAGAGGAGCATTGCTCTCCCACCCCACCAAGCCTGACCATCTCACTTTTAGTAGGACAATAGGGGAGAAGAAGTCCACAAGGAGAAGCAAGACAATGCAAAGAGAATTGCTAATGAAAATGAGAATGAGCAACCATCTCAACTGCAAGAAGCCTCGAGTGAGAGGATGGTTAGTGAGCAGCAAGGCTCAGAGTTGTCGAGCCAAGGGGAGAGGAAAAAGATCACCCTTAAAATCCCCATAAGAAGAACTTGATCCACATACAAGGAAAACATGGAGCTGCAAAGGGTGGAGGAGGAATTGAAGAGATTAGAAGAAGAGCACATAAAGAGGCAATAAGAGGAGGAAGACCGACTAAGGCAACAAGAGGAGAGGGAGATTTCCTTGGCCATTCAAAAATCCATGGAGTAGCCCTCTCGATATTTGGTTCCTTTAGCCATGTGCAACAATGAAGATTAGGACAAATTAGTAAAGGAGATGCAAAGCCAAGTTAACAAGGAAATAGAGGAGAAAAAAGCTACGCTTGTGAGAGTGGAGTTTTGAGCCTGGGATGTGCCTAAAATTTGCCAAAAAATCTGAAATTTAGGGGAAAAATATTTAACATCGAAGGCGGCGGCTCCAGCTAGGACGACTTTAAGCACCAAGTGAAAGACGACTCTTAAAAGGTGCCCAAGCGACACTTGTGGATTTTTGATAATTTTTTCGATAGCCATGTGGGATGCCAAGAGTTGCCAATTAATGCGGGATGTCAAGCCGGATGCCCAGGATTTTTTAGAGCTCGAATTGGATGCCAGACGGGGAAATGGCCAAGAAACGGTTAAGATTCGAAGAGGTGGACATTTGAGAGGCCAAATGGGAAGTGCCTTTTGGAGTTTGGACCCCCCCAAATTTTATGCAACAAGAAGATCAAAACATGGAGAGAGAGATGAAGGAAAGCGTGGGAAAAATGGTGCCATCTGTGCCCGAAAAATGCGGCCTCATTCATGGAGATGGAGTATGCAAGCTGCAAACAACCCCTGCACCTGATCATGGGGCTTGACTTCTCTCCCTTTGCTGGTCTTATCGCCGCCCTTCGCTTGTGGAATGATGGACTGAATGAAGAGAACCAGATCTAGTCTTTCTCTCTCCTCCCTCTCTCTCCTCTAGAGGGCTGTTCCTGCGTGTAAGAGGAAATGAAGAACGGTGAAGGAAAGATTGTCTGGTTGGAACCAGATTGCTTCCGGGTTGATGTAGACATGAAGATTGCTGATTGTGAAGATGCTTGACATTGAATGTGGGCTGACCCGCAGTCCCGTAGCAAAACCGAAATCCCGAAACACGAAACCTCAGCGGTAATTCAATTTTTTATGAAGAAAAATGAGTTTTTATGTCATTTGATTGATGAAACATTGTTCCCATGGGCTGAATATTCATTATGATATTGTTTTCTATGAGTTTCAACAGTTTATAATCTGAAGATCAGAAAATCATAAGCGATATAGCTGCAATTAATGTTATAAAACCCGAAAAAACACGCGTTTAAGAGGTAAAAATGGGGTTTTTGCAAAATAAATGGGAAATATGAGACATAACGCCTACAAACCTGAAATTTTGCTGTCAAGGAACCTAAGGGCCACAACCCACAATTAATCTTAATTTTTAGTTATTTTTTAATTGAAGAAAATAGAGAAAAAATTACCAAAAACATGGTGAAAAATGGGTTTTAAATGGGAGAAAATTAGGAAACGCTAAAAGAAAAATTCCAAAAAATTACATGTGTATTTGTGCAACGTATAATGAAGGCAAAGCACGAGGTTGGCCATGGTTTACCCTCGTTTCTATGTCTCTGTTCATGTTTATCGCTTTGTTTGTAAGAAAACACACATAAAACAACCCTTTCACCTATCAACGAATGCAAAACATTAAACGACAGGGTGAGAGGGGAGGTTGAGCGTCAAAACATAAACTAAAATCTGGTTTATGTGTTGAATTATGCCTATAGGACGTTGTTTTAAAATAAAGGGAAAGGCAGCATGAGCGTAAGGCTCGGTGTCTTTTCTCATTGCAGCACATAAATGCTAGCATGGAAATCATGAAAAGAATGGTTTCGCACGATGCACAATGCTGATTTTCTTTTGTTTGTGCACTAAACCATTCACATTATGCACTATGCATAGTTCATGGTATCAACGAAAAAGCTCCTAGACTGCATAGCACTTGTTTTCTTAGGAATTTGACCCACGATTGAGAGCGTAAGGTTATCTCTTGCCCTAGGATAGAGGGTCGGTTTCCTAAGGGACTGTTAAGTAAGGACACATGGTATCTCTTGGAAATACGAGAAATATAAAAGAGAGGAGGTTGTGTTCGAACGTTCTATATGTTTTAGTGACGCATTGAAGGGCCAATCCCTAAGATGTAGGAGAGCCGTAGTGGGGCAACGGCAATCAGCCATAGGCTGCTTCCCATGTATGTGATTATCGTGGCATTTAGTGCCAATGTGTATGGGTTCTCCCTCTGTGGAGTTTATAGAAAGGGAAACGTTGGACTACAAACCTATAAAACTATAAACACATAGATTAGGCTTTAGGGCAGTTTGTCCTTTACCATTAGATTGACGCTCCTGGTCTGCGAGGCCGTGAGGGTGTGTTTGTCTGTCATGAGCATGAGGTCCAACTAGTGCCATAGCCAGTGCTAGTCCATTTTAGGTCCCGTCAGTGGTGCGTCTACCGGGAGCTACCAATAAGTGGTGGTTCTCGAATCTAGGGTTTTTAGGGACCAAAAGAAAGTTGGTTTATGTCCTTTGACAAGGACTGTCAAGTCGAAATATAAAAAGCAGAACGTGCTGAGAGGGCTAGATGACGATTGGAGATTGTAAGTCGTTATTCTCCTGAAAGGAGTAGCCCGATATGCATAAGAGGCAGTGGTCTTAGTAACCCAACTGCTGCACATAGTCCTTTAGGTGCAAGAGGAAGCACAAGTTCTTCCTCTCTTCCACCAAGTCAACCCACTTCAAGTGGGGGTGTGATTCCATCAGTTCAAACTCCTATTGTCAATCCGATTGTCATCATGGCAAAACCCATTGCAATTCCTGCAAGGACGTCGGATCTGCCAACTTTAGGAGTGCCTTTGCCCATTTTAAATGGGTTAGCCGAAGAAGATGCAGAGTTTCACATTTGTGAATTCCAAAGATTAATGTTTAATTACCGTATTCAAGATGAGGGACATCTTATGATGTTCTTTAACGTGACGTTAAAAGGAAGGGCTGCGGTATGGTATCATAGTATAGAGACTAGAAGCATAACCACAATCGACCAATTTTATGCAGCTTTTCGAGTAGAATATGCCCCTGAAAGAGGTGGCCAATACTGGTTGCGTGTGTTGAATGTAACACGCCAAGACCCCCATGAGAATGTGAAAGCCTATGCCAAGAAGCTTAAGGAAGTGTTTCGACAGTCACAAACTTACATTCCTATTCCGCCGGCTGCCCAATCGCAATACTTCGTGCATGGATTGGATTTCAATATTCAGGTACAATTGAGCAGTGTGGCTTTAGCTGATATAGACACTGCCATTACACAGGCAGAAGGAGTAGAGTCACGATTACAAACGGCTTACTGCTCTCGAATAAATCTTAATGCAGGTTTAGTACCTGGAGGCAATCTACCATTGACGAATGGAAGTCAAGGGATGCCTATGAATAACCCTAATGGGAGAGGAAGCATGGTTCAAAATGTACCTTTACTGCGAGCTCCTCCCAGTGTGACTGTGCCTATGGCTAGACAGTTGGCCCCACCAAGTGTTGGAGGCCAAGTTTCGAACCCTAATGTTGTTCCTGTGAGTCAACAACCAATGCCCAATCAAATTGTTAGGCCAATGGAATGACGGATAGACGATCAAGGTTATGAGTCGAGTTCATCTAATGTCCTTGGTGAAGTTAAGGATATGATGAAGCACTACACTGACATGATTTCAGAACAATATCGGCGAATAGCTGTTGACGTCAATTTCTTGAAGAAGCAGCAAAATATCTGATAGGGAGTTGATGCCCTGAAGAGGGTGGCCCCTCAAGATTTAGCTATAAGTGGTGTGGCGGACAACATTTCCCTAGGAACTGTCCAAATGTTAAATGTGATATTTGTGGGAAGTCGGCCCACTTAGCTGCTACCTGTTGGAGTAAGATTAGTTCCCTCCAACAAGGGAGTAAATAGCCAGGTCCAGTTAATCATAGAGCGCAAGGTAATAACCTGTAGCAAAATGATGGACCAAGATAAATATTGCAAAGGGGAAAGACCACGATAGAAGAGTTGCCACAAGGAAATGGAGTTAGCCTTATTGAGGCTGTACGCGTCAATGATGGTGAAACCTCTAACCTACGAGTTGTGACAAGAGGCCAAAAGGCTAAAGAGGGTGATAAAGATAATGCAAAACCGGTCGAGAGAAACCCTAAGCAAGGGAATAAGGGGACACAAGTCCTGAATCTTGGCATGGAAGGGGGACCTCTAAGGCCTGTTGACAAAAAATTCGATCCTAAGAAGGATGAGGAAGTGCCAAGAAAGAAGGCAAGATCTAAAAAAGAAGCACCAAAGCCGGTCCTGAGACAAGAAGAAATGATGGTTTGGCGAGAAAAGAGAGCTTTGGCTACCTATCATGATTTTGATTTAGCAAGTTCCCTTTGCAAAGTCAAACCAGATGTAAACCTCTTACAGTTGATTAAATTATCTCCAGGAGTACGCAAGGAATTCAAGAAGATCCTGCGTATTGGGTATATTGTAGAACCTTTGGGCATAGCACGAGTAGGGGAAGATTGGTTTGATCATGCTGAAAAGAATTGCCCTAGGGTTCCAACATATGTGGATGGAATATTAGTGGAGCATGCTATTGTAGACACTAGGTCCTCCGTCAAAATCATGAGTTCAGAGTTGATGGAGAGGTTGGGTCTAGGCATCCAAAAAGATAGCTCCACCCTTCTTAGAATGGCTCATGATAGTCTAAGACAACCAGAAGGTTGCGTTACTAGAGTCCATGTTACCATCGCAAGTATAGAATGCTTCTTGGACTTTAGGGTGATAAGATTTGTAGGACGTCCTAGCTATCGAGTCTTGCTAGGTAGGCCTTGGATCTTACGAGTAGATTGTCAAGTCGATATACCCGCCGGTTGAGTGGTTCTAGGTAGAGGTGCTAATCGAGTAATAGTCAATGCTTACCCTGAGTCTCCTCAGAGTGAGAGAGCTCCTTTATCCTCTACTGAATTAGAAACAATAGATGATCCATCTGGTAGTGAGACATCATCCAGTGATGAATCTAAAGAGGGGTCCACTACAGAGGATATTTATCAGATAACTCTAAATGAGCTGATAGAGCCGCAAGATAGGATAAGAGATGCGGATGTGATTGAATTGGACCTTGGCACGTCGAATGATTCGCGGCCAATTAAATTAGAGTCCATGCTCAATTCAGCAGAAAGGGAGGACTATGTGTCCTTGATTCAAGAATTCCGTGACATTTTTGCTTGGAGTTATGATGAGCTGAGAGGCATTCCTCCTAGCCTAGCTGTTCATACTATTCCTGTAAAAGAAGGCAATCATCTTGTGCGTCAGAAAGTAAGGTGTATGCCTTTTGAATTGAGGGACGGGCTATTTGAGGAGTTGCAGAAGTTATGAAAAGTTGGCTTAATTTTCCCTGTACAGCACACAGAATGGTGTTCACCGGTTGTCATCAGGAAGAAGAAAAACAACCAAATCTGACTATGTGTAGATTTTCGAGAGCTGAATAAGCAGACGGTTAAGGATTACTACCCATTGCCATTTATTGACCAGATTTTGGATCAATTAGTGGGTAGGGAAATATATTCGTTTATGGATTGCTTTGCAGGTTATAACCAGATGGCAATTGCAGAAGAGGACAAGTTGAAAACAACCTTCATTACTGTCTTTGGTACTTTTGCGTACCATGTGATGGCCTGTGGATTGTGCAATGCACCTGGGTCATGGCAACGAACATCAGACAAGACCTTTGGTGACATCTCCCTAGATGAGTTGAAAGTATTTATTGATGACCTGGGGGTAGCCACTGTAAGGGAAAGGATGTTGATTATTTTAAGAAAGTGATTTGAGCGTTGCAGACAATTCCAGGGAAGTGTGTCTTTGGAGTGCCTTATGGGCTATTGCTAGGTTATAGTCGCTATGAGTCCACCACGCACTCCGAAAGAGGTTCATAGCTTTTTGCCATTGATAGGGTACTATCGGAGGTTTATAAATGCCTTGGCAGAAAGGATGTTGCCATTAACGAACTTTTTATCCTTTAGCTGTCTATTTGAATGGAGTGACCCTTGTAAGGTAGCTTTCGAGGATGTGAAACAGGAGCTAGTAAAAGCACCAGTTTTAAAAGCACCTAAAAGAGGCGAGGTGTTTTACATATTTTCAGTAGCCACCATGCATAGTATCAGTTCTGCTGTTTAGCCCAAATCTGGGAAGAAAAGTGGTATCATCCGATAGCTTTTGCTAGTCGAAAATTAGGCATATCAGAAATTGACTACACCTACATGGAGAAATTGTGCCTTACGATGGTCTTTGCGACTAAAAAATTCAGGCACTACATCCTCTATGAGAAGGTAGTTTTCTATACGAAGGCGGAAGGGCTTAGATTGCTTATGAACAAGCTACAACCGCCTGATCGTTTGGCAAAGTGGTTGATCACTTTGCAGGAGTTCGATTATGAGATTAAGAGTAAGCCACTGAGGTTGCAGGGGATTGTGGAATTCCTTGTGGATTTCGGGGAGCCGAAAGAAATTTTGGTTGAGGGAAGTGATATTGAAGAAATGTTTAAAATTGATACAACTTCTATCCCATCTTGGTATGCTGCTATTATGCATTATCTATCAATAGGGGAGAGACTGAAGCTGGTTTATCAAAGTCAGAAAAGAGGAAAATCAAACAACATGCTTTGAAGTTTTCCTTGATCGCAGGAACACTATATTGACAGGGTGTTGATGATATCTACTGCCGATGTGTGATGCCTGACGAGGTTCCTTTCATCTTGGAAGAGTGCCATGACTCTGCATGTGAAGGGCACTTTGCGGGAAGATTGACGGCATAGAAAGCTTTAAGAGCTAGATATTGGTGGCCGTCCATCTTCCAAGACTCCTTTGAGTATGTTAAGAGATGTGATACCTGTCAAAGACATGATAGTAGAGAGAACAGGAAACGCCCACTTACGCCTATCATGGCTATCCTTCCATTTGAGAAGTGGGGCATTGACTTTGTGGGTCCTATCACCCCGTCGTCTACTACCCAGAAGAGGTACATTATAGTAGCAACTGATTATTTTACAAAATGGTCAGAATCGCGGGCGACGAGGCAGGCCAATGCAAAAGAGACTGCCAATTTTCTTTTAGAGCAGATTATCTGCCGTTTTGGTCCACTGAAGGAACTAGTGTCGGACCGTGGAACTCACTTTTTGAATAAAGTGATCAAAAGCTTGACCGAAGCTTGGCAAATCAAGCATAATAAAACGACCCCCTATAATCCGCAAGCAAACGGGCAAGTCAAAAGTACTAATAAGCAGCTTGTGGGTATCTTGTCTAAAATAGTCTTTGAGAAGAAACGAGACTGGGACATGAAGTTGTATGTGGTAGTATGGGCGTATAATACAATGTTCAAGCGAGCTACCGGCCATACTCAATTTAGATTAGTTTATGGAGAAGAGTGTGTGTTACCCCTCGAAATCGAGTTGCCAACCATAGGGTTTGCAATTAACCACTCTTTGGGAGATGAGGATTCACTCTTTGAACGTTTCATGACCATAGCCCACCTGGATGAACTGAAATTGCAGAGCTTATTACACCAGGAGGTAGCTAAACGTCGGATGAAGCAGTTGCATGA
Source organism: Lygodium microphyllum (assembly GCF_053477565.2). NCBI lineage: Eukaryota > Viridiplantae > Streptophyta > Polypodiopsida > Schizaeales > Lygodiaceae > Lygodium > Lygodium microphyllum. The sequence goes on from NC_141138.1 coordinate 93,878,979, forward strand.
CCTTAAAGCAAAGAAGTATACCTTTAAAAAAGGGCAATTAGTTCTGTACTATGATGCGCGTAGGGAGCTGTTTCCAAGGATGTTGGAACCTCGATGGGATGGCCCCTACAAGATTGTTAGGATAGGGAAAAATAGGTCTACGGCTCTACTAGTTGATCTGCAGCAGGGAGTAGAATTTAAAAATAAGGTTAATCTTAATAAGATTAAACCTTATTATTTTTGAGTATGCTAATACGAAAAAATGCATTGCAGGTCCATGCTGGGACTGATTTGAGACCTGTAAAGGAGTTTAAAGCTGGTTGATGGGGCGGTTAATTCCTTATTTGGAGCACCCATATCTGGAGCAGAGGTACCATCAGGGGAAACTTATCTAGTGGAGCAAAGAATACAAAGTGATTGAGCAAGAAGACGGAACCTTTGTGTGGGAGATCAAATTCTTCTGCCATCACTGTTTACGAATGATGACAAGTATCCCTATTGAGTTCAATGAAGAAGGTGGGATGGAGCCGTCAGTTCATCCTCTGAACATGTTAAATTTTGACTATCATAATTATGAATAGAGGAGTTTGTGATGGCAGGCTGTGTAAACCCATTGTGGACGTACACATTATATTTTGACGGAGCGTCCAGGGACCCAAATAAAAAAGGCAGTGTTGGAGTAGTAATCTAAGATCCCCGATGTAGAGTTATGATGAAGTTAGTTGCTTATCTCGGGGTAGGATTCACTAACAATATGGCAGAGTATAAAGCCTTGATTATGGGACTGCATATTGCCAAGCAAGGTGGTATTCAGCGGTTGTTAGTAAAAGGGGATTCCCAGTTGATTCTGAATCAGCTAGATGGGACATACACAGTGCGGAATCCCATCGTTTGTATGTATCATCGAACGTCCATGACCCTACTTGAGGAGTTTGAGAGAGTGTATTCTCAGCTCATTCCACGTTACTGAAATCAGTTTGCGGATTCGCTGGCAAATCTTGCTTATGAAGAAGACATTTTCTTCAACTGTGGTCCTAGTTTGGATATTGTTATCAATAGTGAGACAGGACCCAGTTGCTTGTGGGGAATGTTATCAGAGCATGCAATATATGGCAGGTGATGGTTGATATGGGTGATGGAAAGAGTAGCTGAGACCAATCTACCGTTGTTATCTTGGACCCATAGGCTGATTAGACAACATGTTATGCGTACACCTCTTGCTATATATGCAGGAGGGATGGGTCATAACCTTATGCATTTAGCTTAGGGTTGCGAGCCTTATTTTTCCTCCTTGGAAAGGAGCATATTATCATATATCTGTATTATTTTGGGGAGGAATGTGTAGGTGCTATTCTATTTTATTTCATTAGGCCAAGAGGGCCGATCGGTTTTTTGTAGAGAAAGGTTTTATTTCATTAGGCCAAGAGGGCCAGTTGTCTGTTTAGTACAGGTACGATTAATGGTTTCTTGTTTTAGTTCTGTGCTAGACAGGTTCGAAGAAGAGCTTGGAAGGAGCCTTTTGTTGGTGGAAGCTTCTCATGGCCCTATCCAGGTGATATCTCTCCTTTATAAGTACCGTGTTTTTATGCTATATGTGTCTGTGTACTTGTAGGGGATTCTCTTTTCTTGTTGGGGACCGGCGTCCAAGGCATGAAGTCCTGAGGTTTAGGTTAGGTATGTCTGAGGGAGGTTTGAGTAGTCATTGCCTCCTGTAAAGACATTGCCAGGCATCGAAATACCTGTTTTAGAAAGTAGTCATAGTGACCTTGTTCTGCTAGCCTGCTAGGCAGACTTTCTAGGAGTTCTTGTTAGTTGTGAGGCAGTTAGAGAAGCCTGCCGACGAAAAAATGATGATGATAGAGAGGAAAAAACCCTGAATATCTCAAAGAAAATGAATATCTACAAAGGTGTGTAAAAGGGATTCTAACCCTTATAAAAAAAGAAAAGAAAAGAAAGGAACATTTATAAGTAGTTGATCATCGCCTAGTGGAGGCCTGGTAGGTTCCTGGGGACGAGTCAGACCTAGGGCCGATGCCTTGTCTTCCTAGGGGTGGCGTCTTGTTGGAAAAGAAGAAAGTAAGGAAGGTTGGAGCGAAAATAAAAGTGAGCATCAGAAAAGGATTAAGTGTCGCCTTGTGAGGGTTTGGTAGGTTCTTGGGTATCGAGACATGACCTGAGGCCGATGCCCTGTTCTCCTTGGGTCACTACGGTCAGCTCCCTCCTTTTTACATGCCCGAGTATGGAATAAAAAAAAACCTAAAAGAAGAAATGTGCTAACAGAAAATACTTCTTGATCAGGCTATAGGAGTCCTCGCCTAGTAGGAGCTCCTGGTTGTGTTGCCCTTAGTTAGGTAGGTAGTTCAGACCATCACTTAGGGCGACCTCTTGGATAGTTCTTTTTAGTTTGGCCATGTTGGAGCAGTCGGTTAGTGACTAGCTTCAGACCCTCTATCACATTATGCTAGGCCTACTCATTGTGGATGTCATGCCTTGGTTTTGTCAGGGGGTAGGTAAGCACTGTGCTGTGTTTTGGTATGTATCTATTTTGTATTAGCTTGATGCTTCCTTTGGTTGTTTTGCGCAGATTTGTTGTGGGATTCGACGGGCTGAGTCGCTCTATCCCATGGTTGCTAATGAGAGTGGAGTTTTGAGCCCGGTATGTGCCTAAAATTTGCCAAAAAATCCATAATTTAAGGAAAAAATATTTAACATCGAAGGCGGCAACTCCAGCTAGGACGACTTTAAGTACCAAGTGAAAGATGACTTTTAAAAGGCGCCCGAGCGACACTTGTGGATTTTTGATAATTTTTTCGACGACCGTGTGGGATGCCAAGAGTTTCCAATCAATGCGAGATGTCAAGCCGGATGCCCAGGATTTTTTAGAGCTCGAATTGGATGCCGGACGGGGAAATGGCCAAGAAATGGTCAAGATTCGAAGAGGTGGACATTTGAGAGGCCAAATGGGAAGTGCCTTTTGGAGTTTGGACCCCCCCAAATTTTATGCAAAAAGAAGATCAAAACATGGAGAGAGAGATGAAGGAAAGCGTGGGAAAAATGGCGCCATCTGCACCCGAAAAATGCGCCCTCATTCATGGAGATGGAGTATGCAAGCTGCACAAACAACCCCTGCACCTGATCATGGGGCTTAACTTCTCTCCCTTTGCTCGTCTTATCGCCGCCCTTCACTCATGGAATGATGGACTGAATGAAGAGAACCAGATCTAGTATTTCTCTCTCCTCCCTCTCTCTCCTCTAGAGGGCTGTTCTTGCGTGCAAGAGGAAATGAAGAACGGTGAAGGAAAGATTGTCCGGTTGGAACTGGATTGCTTTCGGGTCGATGTAGACATGAAGATTGCTGATTGTGAAGATGCTCGACATTGAATGTGGGCTGACCCGCAGTCCCGCAGCAAAACCGAAATCCCGAAACACGAAACCTAAGCGGTAATTCAATTTTTTATGAAGAAAAATGAGTTTTTATGCCATTTGATTGATGAAACATTGTTCCCATGGGCTAAATATTCATTATGATGTTGTTTTCTATGAGTTTCAATAGTTTATAATTTGAAGATCAGAAAATCATAAGCGATATAGCTGCAATTAATGTTATAAAACCCGAAAAAACACGCGCTTAAGGGGTAAAAATGGGATTTTTGCAAAATAAATGGGAAATATGAGACATAACGCCTACAAAACCTGAAATTTTGCTGTTAAGGAACCTAAGGGCCACAACCCACAATCAGTCTTAATTTTTAGTCATTTTTTAATTGAAGAAAATAGAGGAAAAAATACCAAAAAATGGTGAAAAATGGGTTTTAAATGGGAGAAAATTAGGAAACAGTAAAAGGAAAATTCCAAAAAATTACATGTGTGTTTGTGCAACGTATAATGAAGGTAAAGCACAAGGTTGGCCTTGGTTTACCCTCATTTCTATGTTTCCGATCATGTTTATCGCTTTCTTTGCAAGGAAACACACATAAAACAGCCCTTTCACCTATCAACGAATGCAAAACATTAAACGGCAGGGTGAGAGGGGAGGTTGAGCATCAAAACATAAACTAAAATCTAGTTTATGTGTTGCATCATGCCTATAGGATATTGTTTTGAAATAAAGGGAAAGGCAGCATGAGCGTAAGGCTCGGTGTCTTTTCTCATTGCAGCACATAAATGCTAGCATAGAAATCATGAAAAGAATGGTTTCGCACGATGCACAATGCCGATTTTTTTCTGTTTGTGCACTAAACCGTTCACATTATGCACTATGCATAGTTCATGGTATCAACGGAAAATCTCCTAGACTGCATAGCACTTGTTTTCTCAGGAATTTGACCCACGATTGAGAGCATAATGTTATCGCTTGCCGTAGGATAGATGGTCGGTTTCCTAAGGAACTGTTAAGTAAGGACACATGGTATCTCTTGGAAATATAAAAGAGAGGAGGTTGTGTTCGAATATTCTATATGTTTTAGCGACGCATCGAAGGGCCAATCCCTAAGATGTAGGAGAGTCATAGTAGGGCAACGACAATCAGCCGTAGGCTGCTTCCCATGTATGTGATTATCGTGGCATTTAGTGCCAATGTGTATGGGTTCTCCCTTTGTGGAGTTTATAGAAAGGGAAACGTTGGACCAAAACCTATAAAACTATAAACGCATAGATTAGGCTTTAGGGCAGTTTGTCCTTTATTTAGCATTAGATTGATGCTCCTGGTCTGTGAGGCCATGAGGGGTGTGTTTGTGTGTCATGAGCATGAGGTCCGGCTAGTGCCATAGCCAATGCCGGCCCATTTCGGGTCCCTTCAGCTTGTAGAGCTTGAAGAAGAAAAGATTGTGTTCGTAGCCTACATGGTGAGCAAGCAAGAGTGAGGACCATCATAAATAGGGAAGTAATCACACTAAAAGAGGCCATAAAGTCAAGGGAGGGAGAAGAGAGTCTAAAGAAGTTGTATGATGAAGAAAGAGAGAACCACATCTCCTTAGACAATATGTGTGCATTCAACTCCTAGGAAAACAAACATGTAGAGCTAGAAATAAAGGAGTTGAAGAGGCAAGGACAGAGTTGCAGGTAGTAAGGAACCAAAAAGATGAGGAGGCTATGAAGAAGTTGATGGAGCTGCATAACTCGCTTCAATGAGCTTTGCACGAGCAAGCCATATTGAGGGAACATGTGGCACGTAAAGACCGAGAGCAAGAGAAAATGCACACAGTGTGGCAAGAGCAGGAGCAAGTGATTGCCACCCTAACTTGGTACCAAAATCAAGGGCTAGAGTAGATGAAGGAAAAAGTAGAGAAATGGGCAGCCATGAATGAAAAGAAAATTAAAAACTTAGCTTACAAGCTGTCCCATTCCGAGAGTAAATGCCCTATAGTGAAAAGCGAATCAAGGTGAACATACCCTTTCGGTTGAACCATATAGACATCCTCTGCTAGGTCACTATTAAGAAATGCATTCTTAACGTCCATCTGCTCCAATTTCCAGCCTTTAGCAGCAGCCAAGGCAATCACAGTGCATATGGTTGCATAGCAGCATTCATAGTAGGAATTCCAGCATCCAGAGTAAACATACGTCCAACTCTACTTCCCTTTGCAACTAACCTGCACTTGTCATTGAAGTCTTCTACAAAGCAGCCCTTTGCATTAAATCTGACTTGCAGCCCTTGCTCTACCATCTGACCAACTAACACCAAGTTCTTTGTAATAGATGACACATGTAATACATTTGAAAGACTCTTTATCTTACCATCATGCAAGGACAAGGGAACTTTTCGAATGTGTGAAATTGGATGGCATGAATCATCACCTGTCTGCATATAACCTGCATTTTGCAAATCCTGCATCTCTCCAAACCATTTTGCATGGCTGGTCATATGATTGGATGCACCTGAATCAACATACCAAACATCATCATTTGTTCCCTTTCCTGTAACAGCATTCAGCATATGCTGCATAAAATTGGGCTGCAACTTACCACTGCGAATATCATCTTTCTTAGCATAACATTGGGCTACAATATGACCTGTTTTGCCACAGTAGTGACACACATCTTTCTTAGCATAACATTGGGCTGCAATATGACCTGCAATATGACCTGTTTTGCCACAGTAGTGACACACAATACCAGAGTTGTTAGAACCTCTGTTCTGCCATCCACCTCTTCCTCCAAAGCTCCCCCTCCCTCTAAAGTTACGATGACCTCCTGAAACCTGCATATCGAAAAATTGCTGATTCAATCTGTTTTGCTGGTTGTCACTACCACGTCCTGTACCACGACCTCTTGAAGAGAACCTGCCACGTTCCCTTCCTGAACTAGAGTAGAAAGCTTGGACCTGTTCACCACTTCTTTCAGATGTCTCACTCTGCATGTTGATCTCTTCACTGATCATAAGGGAGACCAACTCATCGAAATCTGGAAATGGCTTTCTGACATATACGAAATTTACAAAAGACTTCCAAGCCTTTTCATTGTTAAGTCCACCCAAGGTAGACAACACCAAATCATCATCATCGAGCACTACCAAGGCATCTGCAATGCTCCTTACCTTCAATGCATACTCATTGATAGACATCTTTCCTTTCTTCAATGTATTCAACTCTTGCTTGAGTTGAATCTTTCGTGTCTTTGTATTTATGAAAAACATACTTTCAAGTATGGTCTAAGCTGCATATGAATTCTCTGCATTTCTAATATGTCCCAGCATATTATTGTCAATTATTGCAGATAGCCAATACATGACCTTTTTGTCTTTTGCATTCCATTCCTTCCGTGCCTTTGTCTCTTCTACAGTTGGAGGATCACTCACCTCCGGCTCCTTTTCTTCACCTGACACAAACTCGTAGAGGCCTTTTCCAATAAGGAAGTTCGTGACACGGAACTTCCATGAAGGGTAGTTGTTCTTGTTGAGCTTCTCAATGATGGGGTTTCCACTGTTCTCTGCCATTATCACAAAACTAATACCAAATAGCAAGCAAATCTTCTGTAACCCTCGACCTATAGTGCACAGTAATACACCAGACAGCCTTTTTCACTGTCTGCTCAACAATACATGCAATTTACAACCAATTTGCAGATAAAACTTGTATTTATTCGCTGGTAAACACCTTTGAACTTACAGATTTGAAATGTGTAACCTGTGCACCTGTATACGACAGACACAGCTAAAATTACAGGGTATCTCAAACTACTGTCCGCAACCTTGCGACTCTAAACGGGGCTTGAAATGACCTCGAATGGCCAAAGGGCTTGCTTGCAGAATACACAGTGCTCTTCCCGCACACCAAATCTCACTGCAATCTGAGATTTTTGCTCGACCCTACTCTGGTGCCTCCATAGGCACTGTCCAAGAGAAAGAGTGGAAGAATGGGAGAGCTTCTTACCCATGGCTTGCTTGCTCGAACCTTGCTTCTTCTTCTTCACTTCAGCCTTTGAAATCAACCTCTCTCAGTGGTGCAGCTCTGATACCATGTCAAGAATTGCATGGTGGGGGGACTTGCTCAAGATGCTACGCCGAACACACACAGAATGCACAAGGAGAAGCTCACTCAAGAGACAAGAAGAGAGATGGATGCCAAAACGTTTTCTTGCTGGTTTCTTCTTCTTCTTCCACACTCTTTACAATTTACACAAAGTATAGATGAGATACAACATAAAGGAAAGTGGCCTACTAAGTCAAACAATGCATAACTGACTACACTAGTTGACTGGCGCTATAACTATGCCAGCTGTAAATAGGTGTAACAACCTGATTATAATAAGTAATGAGTCAGTGGCCATGTGACAGTCATAATGACCACCGATGTGCTAAGTGTAGACATGTGGACCCATCTAACCAGGCGGTCCATCATTAATATCCGCATGTGTTGAGCTTGTCATCTCAATATCAAGGGGCCTGATCAGCCATATCAATAGCATCTTGAGCATACTAAGCATAATCTTGAGCATCATTGCATACCCATCAGCTCTGCCATTAATGCATAAGTACATTCACTGCCATACATCTTCTTTGACTGCATGTACTTCAGGTGTCATACATGGGTGCCATTGGCATTGTGGGGTATCCAAGAAGGATCATTGGGGTAGGGGAGTGGAGCTCATGGAAGTACCTGCACCTCCATACAAGTATTGGGCTTTGAATCACTGAGAGGTGGGAAAAATTCTCCCTGGGTCGGGTCGTGCACCCCTTCAGGGTCTTAAGTGGTAAGGGAGGGTCACCTCTCTTTTGTCTTATCACCTCGCCTGGTATCGACCTTTTTCCTCAGCCGGAGTATACATGGAAGACATTTTTAATAAGCAATCAGTATGAGATGCATTGGGAAGAACACATTGGGCCTTTTCATGAGATGCAAGGAATGATAAAGGTTGGGGTAGGGGTTACCTTGGCAGTCCACTAGCTGCTACTTACCCAATTTACAATGGCTATTATTCATCCAAGATCAGAAGACAAGATAGGGGGCTAATGGTAGCCATTACAATGAATTTTAGGAAGAGGTATGATGCTTGCACACAAAGAGGATTGAACTATTAAACCTATGCAATCTTGAATCTCTCCAAAAAAGCTCAGCAAGCGGCTAAATTGAGAGATTAAGATCAGATTGGCATACCTCTTTAATGCTTGGGAAGACCGTTGAAGCATGAATCATCATGATGCCACTTGCTCCATTGATCAAGTCCGGTTGTTGGTTGGGGCATCCAAAAAATAACATTTCAGCATTCGAATGCTCCTACTGATGAGGAAGGCTCCCGTGCTTGTCCTCGAGCTTAAGATTCAAGAATGAGAAGCTTCAAGTGAAGCTTTCATGGCTGCCCACAAAGTTTCCATGCATGCTGAACTCCAAGTCTTCCTCCGGGTGAGAGGATTCATTCATGGGCTGAAGGGCTTGTGTGGGTTGAGCTCTCCGGGTCAGAGAAGGCTTCAGTTTGAAGAATCCATGGCTGCCCCAAGCTGTTCCAAATTGTCCTAGCTATTGGTCACCATGGGAGTTGATTCCTGGGGTCAAAATGCCAAGGGGGAAAGAGAGGAGTATGCTGAGTCAGTGCCCAAGAGTGGTAGGGAAGTGGCAAAGCAGTAGGAGGAGAAGGGCAAGAGTGCTCGAGGAGGCAAGCAGCTCAGCGCAAAAGGCGCCACATTTTGCGGGTTGCTCCCTGTTGTCCCAGATGGGCTAAAGGTAGTCACCAAGGTGTTTGCCAGGTGGAAAATGACCTTGGGAAGCTTGTGGGGGGGCTGAGTATTGAGGTTGAGGGCTGGTTGCACCAGGAAGAAGGGATTTGGGGGCATGCCACCATGGGAGGTTGAGGGAAAAGCTTGATGGGAAAGAGAGAGAAGTCTGGAATAAAAAGTAAATGTGGTTTTTTTTCCTTCTCTAAATTGTTGAACCTCCAACTTGCCGTAGGACTCCTAAAATTTGCATGAAAAGAAGTGACAACGTGCTATTTTAACAGTTTTACTTCCAAATATGTCTGAGTCTCCAGCCATAGCTCATGCTTGCTCCAGAAGCTGAAGTTAACTGCAGTTCTTCTTGCTGTACATGTATCTGTAAGATGAGTAACTAGGGTTTTTGGGATTTGAAAAGGGAGAAAGGGGGAAGAAGAAAAGGACCAAAGACTGAAGATCTGATACCACTTGTAATGAAAGAAGCTGAGAGGAGAGAGAAGAAGAGCTGGAGAGAGAGAGTGAACAAGAAGAAGAAGGAAGAAGACTAGAAGAAGAGAGCGAAAGAGAGAAAAGAGGAGAGAAGGAAGGAGGAAGCCATGGAAGCTAGAGATGAAGGTGAAGAGTATGATCTTGATAATAACTGGTTGCCCTAATCTGGGGCTCATACACCTTAAATACCTTGGTCAGTGTGATGGGGTGTCTAAACCCTAGTCGGTGTGTATCCCGCTTGTTACATTGTTATAAATGCAATCATTCTAGCCATATTGTGAGTCATTGTCCTATGGGCAACATCATGATTGGAAAAAGCCTACTGTACATTTAAATTATCTTGGAGCTAATGAAGCAATTGAAGACCTTGAAGTGATGCCTGATTTTGATGAAGCCACACTTATGAGAGAAAAATTTAATGACACTAATGAAATTGATAGTGAAAGATCTATCCATGATTTATTGAAAATGAGATGTAAATTCCCTAATAATGAAATAATTGTCTTGCATGATGACGGCAATACTCATGACTTTGTTTCAAAAAATGTAGTCAGCAAATTGTAACTCTTAAGACTATTCCCTCCACTTTATAAAATTAAGGCTGCAATTTTAGGACAAAAATATAACAAAACTAAAGAGATACATGGACTAGAAATTTACATTAGATCTTCTAGAGAAAAATAACAATTTTTAGTAGCATTGTTACAATCTATCGATATAATTTTAGATATACCTTGGTGATATCAATTTATTCCTAACATTTATTATGACAGGCCTTCGATACATATTCAATACGAAGGTAAAATTCTTTTGCTTGAAGGACTAATAGAAATTGAGCTATATCCATTAATTAGTCACACTTATGCAAAGCTTGCCATTTGAAAACAATCTAAAGCCTTTCTCGTATTAATTAATGAAGTCAAAGCTACCAAGTCTTAGTTAGCCATAAGATAGTAAAATTTTGTTAATAAATTTTTTGATTGCTTTTCTTCTAACTTGCCTCTTCAACTTTCTCCATCATGACCCAAGGATCATCGAATTGACCTTCTACGTGATAGTCAACCTCCTTGTAAAGTTCCTTACCACCATAATTAGATGGAAAAAAAATACAAAAATAATTTGAAGAACTATTAAATAAAAAGTTAATCCAACCTAGTAGTTCATGTTTTGGAGCTCCCATTCTTTTAGTAAAGAAAAAGAATCAAACCTATTGTATGTGTTAGACTATATAGCTCTAAATAAAATTACTCCTAAAAATTAATATCTAATTCCTTGTGTGGATGATCTGCTAGACAAATTGCAGAGCACTATTGCGTTTAGCAAGATTGACCTTAAGTTTAGTTATCATCAAGCCTACATGGCTACACCTGACATTTATAAAATTGCCTTTAAGACCCAATTCGGCCATTATGAATTTTTAGTAATGCTCTTTAGTCTTACTAATACACTTTTCACTTTTAATAGAATGATGAATTGAATATTTTTAAATTTTCATCATTGTGTTATTGTCTTTTTTGACAATATCCTAGTTTTTGGTAAAACTAAAAGAGAACATGCAAACCATTTATCTTTAGTCTTCAATTTACTAAAATAAAGTCATCTTTCTACTAATCCCAAAAATTACTTTCTTTTAAATAAAAATTAAAGATTTAGATTATATTATCTCTATCAAAGGAATACAAGTTGATCTACACAAAATTGAGACTATTAATACATGGCCTACACCCAGAAATGTACATGAAGTCCACTCATTTTTAGGACTAGCAAGTTTTTGTCATAAATTTATGTTAGAAATTTTTCATTACTTGCTTTGTCATTAAATTTATTATTAAATAAATACATTGTATTTCATTGGGATGATAATCAATAGTGATCCTTTGATTTACTAAAGCACACATTAACTCACATACCTATTTTACAACTCCCTGATTTAAATAGACCATTCTTTCTAGTCATTATTGACACTAGTGGTCCTTGCATTGGTGTCATATTGATGCAAGATGACCATCCAATTGTGTACTTTAGTTGTAGATTTAAACCCTCTGAGCTTAAGTATAGTACATATGATAAGAAACTTCTAGTTGTAGTATATGCATTACGAATATGGAAACATTATTTAATTGGATCAAAGTTTATGATGATTGAAACATATCAATAAAGTATAAAACACATTCTTTCTCAACTGTGAATTTCTAATAGGCATATTCAATGGGCATCTTTCATTCAATCTTTCCATCCTTTAATCTAGTATCAGCTTGGTAAAGAAAATATTCTAGTTGATACATTAAGTCATAGACTGTCTATAAATAATATTTTTATGCTTTCTACATATTCATTAGATGCTATGAAAAATACATATTTGCATGATTTGATTTTTATGATGCTTGGTTGAAATTTTCTCAAAATCAAGGAATTCTTGTTAATAATTTTTTTTGTCTCTGATGGATTCCTCTTTTATGAGAAACCTTTGTGTATTACTCACCCCTTTTGCCATTTTGTTCTCCAAGAAGTTCATGATGCATCTTATATGGGTCATCGTGCAACTAATTGCAACCATCTATTAGTGAACTCAAACTCTTTTGTGAAAAGAGTGATTGTAAAGGGTCTATCTTTGGGCAAAACAAGATTCATACTAATACTATAAATATGGCATGGAGGAGATGTCCATTCCATGTATAAGAGAAAATTGCACCCAATATTTTGTTGCTCAAATTTTCTTTACTCTTCTTTAAGTCTATTTTGAATTTTAGGAGTTATGCTTTCATTTTTATAAGAAAAAGAGAGTGAGGGAGAGCTTCTTCTTCTCACTATGTGCAAGTTTTGCATCCAATCTGCACCATGTATAACCTTATTGATGATAACCTATTGACATGAACTTGTCAATGTGAACTCATCACGGTAGAAAAATGACATCCTGCACTTCTTGTAGTAGAGGAATGACACTTGTTTGGCTTTTTCATGAGAAGAAAAGATCACTTCAAGAAAGAATATATCACTGATAATGCTATAATGAAATGCCAGTACTGCTTGAAAAGAAATAGTTCCATAGACCTTGCATACAACCATTATAGCCAGAAAATCTTGAATTGGTTCTCTAGACACCATTTTGAGGACCTAAAGTAAATTGATCGCTACTATTTCCTTCAATTATGAATCTTGAGATGGATCATTATAATTAGGTTGCACAAGTCTTTGTTGCACAAGTATTTGCAGTCTAAAACCATTGATTGTTGGATTTATGACTTCACCATGTAGTGTATCTAGGACAAAAGTTCTTTGATCGACATCCTTCACAAGCTTGCCTCCATAAAAGCATTCCTACTGACAGGTAGTGAGAAATAATCATGCCTTCTTCTAGCTAAATTAGCTACTATAGGCGTATCATGCACTGAATCTTCGTGGCATGAGTGAACTATGAGTATTTTCAATTCTTAAATTGGGAACTATGAGCTCCATAGGAATCACTGCTTCAAGCCCATATACCAATTTAAATAGAGTTAAGTCTGTGGTGAAATTGTAAGCTAATCTAAAAGACCATAAAAATGAGTCCAACTTAGTATCCCACTCTTTGCAATTATCACTCACAAAAATTTTAAAAATACATAGAAAGTTTTTATTTGAACTCTTAAATTTTCTATTAGCTTGAGGATGATATAGTGTTTACTGCATATGTAGTATCACGTGTTTGGAGGTCAAATCCCTTATAAAATCATTCAAAACATGTTTACCTCGATCATTGACAAGCTCAATAGATGGATCTTGTAATGATATTAGAGTAAAGGAACTTCTGTTGGGATGGGTTGAGAAGATGGAATTAAGTGGGTTGAAGAAAAGGCATTAAATGGGTTGCCATGGAAATTGTTTCTAATATGAAGCATGCTACCAAGAAGATTCTTCCATAGGCAATCCCTTCCATTTAATAATATATTCCATGATAATATTGTCCCTTTGAACCTTTTTGTTGAGGACTAAATTAACTTATTTTTGGGATGATTTTTGTTATTCTTATGAGCTAACACTACAAGGATATGAGGGTATAGCGACAGCCATTTGCGATGAGAAATACCGGCATCGCTATTAGCGTCGCAAATGTGACGCTAATAGCGACGCAAATAGCGATGACGAAAAAATGCGGGCCAAAACCCAAGCGTGTCATTTTGCACACATTCACGAAAGGGAGAGCAAAAGGGAGAGCAAATATCTTGCATTTGAGAGGGAGAGAAAGAGAGAAAGAGGGAGAAAGAAGGCTTCTCACCGTCGTCGCCACCGCCGTTCGCGAAGAAGAGGAGGTATACGGAGGGCGAAGAGGAGCCGCCGTCGAGAAGAGGAGCTGCCAAACCCTTCTTCGAGCCTTTACGGTGAGTGCATTGTCCATTCTTGCTTTGCTTTTGTGTTTTCTCTCTCTCTTTTACTTGTTTTTGGTATAATTCATGTGTATTGAGAGAGGGAAAGGAAATGAGAGAGAAAGAGAGGGAGAGGGAGGAAATGGGAGAGGGAGGGAGAGGAAATGAGAAAGAGAGGGGGAGGGAGAGGAAATGAGAGAGGGAGAGGGAGAGGGAGGGAGAGGGAGAGAGGGAAACATTAAACATAATAGGGAAAGAGAGAAAGAGAGGTAGAGGGAGAGGGAGGGAGAGAGAAAGAGGGGGGGGGGAGAGGAAATGAGAGAGGGAGAGGGAGACATTAAACATAATAGGGAAATGAGAGAGGGAGAGGGAGAGGGAGAGGGAGAGGGAGAGGGAAACATTAAACATAATAGGGAAAAAGAGAAAGAGAGGGAGCGGGAGAGGGAGAGGGAGAGAGAGAGAAAGAGAGGGGGAGGGAGAGGATTTGAGAGAGGGAGATGAAGATAGAAAAAACATTAAACATAATAGGAAAAGGGAGAAAGAGAGGGAGAGGGAGAGGAAAGAGAGGGAAACATTCAACATAATAGGGAAAGAGAGAGGGAGAGGAAGAGAGAAAAAACATTAAACATAATAGGGAAAGAGAGAAAGGGAGGGAGAGGAAATGAGAGAGGGAGAGGAAGGAAAAAACATTAAACATACTAGGGAAAGAGAGAAAGAGAGGGTGAGGGTGAGGGAGGGAGAATAAATAAGAGAGGGAGAGGAAGAGAGCAAAAGGAAATGAGAGAGGGAGAGGAGAGAGAAAAATGAGAGAAGGAGAGGAGAGATAAAAATGAGAGAAAAGACGTTAAACATAATAGGGAAAGAGAGAAAGAGAGGGTGAGGGTGAGGGAGGGAGAGGAAATGAGAGAGGGAGAGGAAGAGAGAAAATGAAATGAAAGAGGGAGAGGAGAGAGAAAAAAATGAGAGAGGGAGAGGAGAGAGAAAAAGCATGGGAGGTACCCTACTCGAGGCTTGGCTCTCCTTGGTGGCGACACGGCATGAGGCTGTTGCGCGTCACGCTTGGGCATGATTAAGTGGCTCGGGGCATCCCATCAAAAAATATAGGAGGGAAGGTGAGTGACTTGAGTGAAAAGTGAGAGGGGGGTTTAGTTTCTTCTTGGATTGAGAGGTGAGGGGGTTATAGGGAAGGGTCGGGGTTTCCATCCTTGGCTCTTGCATGAGCACAAAAAACTTTCATGTTACCTTCAAAAAGGCTCCTTGCACGTTTGGGGGAGTTTGAAAAGCTTTACTTTTGGCCCGAAGTTGATTTGTGAGCTTGTTCCATCTTAACATGAGAAAAGGAAATGAAAGAGGGAGAGGAGAGAGAAAAAAATGAGAGAGGGAGAGGAGAGAGAAAAAGAGAGAAAAAACAATAAACCTAATAGGGAGAGAGAGAAAGAGAGGGAGAGGGTGAGGGAGGGAGAGGAAACGAGAGAGGGAGAGAAAGAGAGAAAAGGAAATGAGAGAGGAGGAGAAGAGAGAAAAAACATTAAACATAATAGGGAAAGAGAGAAAGAGAGGGTGAGGGTGAGGCAGGGAGAGGAAACGAGAGAGGGAGAGAAAGAGAGAAAAGGAAATGAGAGAGGGAGAGGAGAGAGAAAAAAATGAGAGAGGGAGAGGAGAGAAAAAGAGGAAAAAAACATTAAATCTGATAGGGAAAGAGAGAAAGAGAGGGAGAAGGTGAGGGAGGGAGAGGAAATGAAAGAGGGAGAGGAAGAGAGAAAAGGAAATTAATTGTTGTTGTTTGTTGTAGTAGTAATAGTAGTTTTTTTTTTCTTTTCCTGTTTATTGTTGTTTAGTTTTCTTGTTTTTTGTTATTGTAGTAGTAGTAGTAGTAGTAGTAGTAGTTTTTCTTCTTTTCTTGTTTATTGTAGTAGTAGTAGTTGTTGTTGTTGTTTTTTTTTTCTTTTCTTCTTTTCTTATTTATTATAGTGGTCGTAGTCGTGGTAGTGGTAGTGGTAGTGGTAGTGGTAGTGGTAGTGGTAGTGGTAGTGGTAGTGGTAGTGGTAGTGGTAGTCATGGTCGTAGTCGTAGTCGTGGTCGTGGTCGTCATAGTCGTAGTCGTAGTCATGGTCGTGGTCATGGTCGTGGTCATAGTCATAGTGGTAGTCGTGGTCGTGGTCTTCATCATAGTCGTAATCGTGATCGTTAAAGAAAATAAGAGAGGGGGAGGAAGAGAAAAAAGAAGAAGGTACGAGAGAGAGGGAATAAACATATAGCATAATAAAGAAAGAGAAAAAGAGAGGGAGATGGAAGAAGAGGAGATAATGAATGGATAAAAAACAAAGAGAGAGTGGTGGTGAGGTCTGGTGCAACACCACGAGATGGGAAACACTCCGACATATATATGTTAATTTGTGGGTGGGTAGGTGGAGACTTTATATACGTTAATTTTTGTTGAGTTAAAAGAGAAAAAATCCATTCTCAAACAATTTAAGAAAGAAAAAAAGAATGATAATAAAAACAAATTGTTTGTCGTAACGTAGACAAAATGGAAAACGATGAAGGTCTTGTTATTCAAGATCACGAGGCGTATCTTAATCAGCGTGTCCCATGTCCTTGCTCTCAATGCAAGCTAGCAATTAGACGAAAATGTCGATTGTCTATAGAACACGTACGACGCTTCGGCCAGTTTCAATCTGAGATAATTGATCAGACGATCTTGGATTTTCAGCAAACGGTAATAAAAGTTAATATCAATCATGCATTGTACTCGCAAGCTAATTAAATACCATATACAAGAAGATTGGGTGTGGCTGGCAAATTTTCTATCCAGGGAGGTGACATCTCGTCCCAAGGAGAAGTGCACCCTTTGCGGCCAATTAGAAGAGTTTGTGGGCGTGCGATGGATGGAGTGCCTAAGCCAATCCACCACTTGGAAGGTACTACCCAATCTATACCGTCAATACCAAAGGAGACAAGCACCCTTCCAGACCTACCTACAATCTTGGAGCCTGAGATGGAGGGAATGATCGATGCATTGATTCCCATGGATGTTGAGAGTTCTGATCCGCTTAGAGAGGAAGCATCTATACCGTTATATGATGGGTGCCGATTATCTCGCCTGAAGACACTGCTTGCACTCCTAAGTGTGCAAGCAAAATACGGGTGGAGTGATGCGAGTGTGACCGAGTTGTTCAAGTACCTTGTACGTACGCTTCGTTGATTTCTTTTCAAGGTGTTTTATGATTTTTTTAAGGTTACTGAAATATCATATATTACCACCTGTAAATACCATGCCTGAGTCTCGTGATGATGCACGACATGTTTTAAGAAAGCTTGGCATGGACTACAACAACATCCATGCATGTATCAAAGATTGCATACTGTTTCGAGGAGAATACCAGACTATGGAGACATGTCCAAAGTGTGGTGCTCACAGGTATCAACAGGACTTGCAAGGGCAAACCATCCCTCAAAAAGTTCTTAGACACTTTCTGCTTATCCACCGCATAAACCACATGTTTTGTATGTCCGGCATGGCGAGCTTGACAACGTGGCATGCACAGAATAGGTCCACAAATGGAGTTCAATGAATATCAGTAGATTCACGCGCATGGAGCCACATTGACTCTACCTTCCCAAGCTTTGCCCAAGAGCCAAGGAATCTTTGGCTCGGTCTTGCAATGGATGGTGTGAACCCATTTGGTCTGCGCTCAACTTCTTACAGTGTGTGGCCTATAGCCCTTGTCAACTACAA
This sequence comes from Lygodium microphyllum, assembly GCF_053477565.2. Lineage (NCBI taxonomy): Eukaryota > Viridiplantae > Streptophyta > Polypodiopsida > Schizaeales > Lygodiaceae > Lygodium > Lygodium microphyllum. Next base: position 93,896,674 of record NC_141138.1, read on the forward strand.
TATCCCTCCATGGCTTTCTACGAAGAAAGGACATCTCATCCTTAGCTTACTCATCCCCGGCCGCTACAAAGTCAAAAATATGGACGTGTATCTTCGTCCATTAGTTGATGAGCTTAAGATTTTATGGGAGGAGGGGGTCACCGTGCAAGATATGAGCAAGCGCGATGGTCGACGGTCTGCCAATATTCAAGCCATTCTCATGAGGACGATGCATGAATTTCTGGGATTCGGAGAGTGCTCAAGTAAATAGGCTTCCGTTCTCATTGGTAATATCTATATTCTATCTTGTTCAAGTTTGTATTCACTAGATAGAGGTGTTGGAACAGGTCTGGTTACCTCAAGTTATCATGCATGTCCATTGTGCGGCGGGCCACAGTTAGACTCCCGAAGGTCACGAACCATGAAGAAGATGGTATATCAAGGACACGTGGCTTTCTTGCCAGAGGGTCATGAACTCAAGAAAGGTTTTCTTAGACGACCTCCAACACATATGAATGTCGCAAGATGGTACGAGCTAAAAATGATCCATGTAGAGTCACATCCAAACAAAATGCGACGATTCTCAATTTTCTATGAGTTGCCATATTGGACCCACTTATAGATCAACCACTTGTTGGATCCCATGCATATTTTCAAGAATGGGACGATTCTCAGTTTTCTATGGGTTACCATATTGGACCCACTTATAGGTCAACCACTTGTTGGATCCCATCCAAATAAAATGCGACGATTCTCAGTTTTCTACGAGTTGCCATATTAGACCCACTTATAGATCAACCACTTGTTGGATCCCATGCATATTTTCAAGAATGTGGACAACTTGCTATGGGACCACATCATAGGAAAGAGAGACACTATAGGGGCATGAATGGATTTTAAGGAGGTAGGCAAGATGGAGGTGCTTTGACCGCAGTTGAGTGCTAATGGTTGTGTGCAGCTACCTCGCGCTCCTTGGGTTTTTTCCACTAAAGAAGATCACATTGTGAAGCAAATAGTCAAGTCTATCCACACTCTAATGGGTACGATGCATTCTCTCAGGTCTGCATTTTCTAAAGACGACCAATTATTAGGGCTAAAATCCCATGACTGGCATAAGATATGTCAGGTTTGTACTACGAATGAATTGTAATTGGCGTGCATATTTTGCTATTCGGAGTGTAGCCATTATTCATAATGCTTTCTCATTTGCGGCAGTTTGTACTATCAATCGCGATTGTAGGGGATGCCTTACTCCAGAAATACGTGGGACCATTTACAGGTTGTTGACTTTAGTGCAATGGATCTCACAGAAGGAGATTAAGATGTCCTCTATTGAATCCGTGAGGTGGGGAGCAGTGGAGACAGTCTGTCTCTTTGAGAAATACCTGCCTACCAGCATACTCACGATACAAATCTACCTTCTTGTGCATCTTGTAGATGAAGTGGAGATTGCTGGACCTGTCCATACACGATGGATGTTCTTCTTGGAGCGCTTCATGAAAACCTTGAAAGGCTTTGTGCGACAACGAGCTCGACCAGAAGGTAGCATGGCTGAAGGTTGGTTGGTGTCTGAGGCGCTAGTGCATATTTCACAATGGCTACCAACGGTGGATCCAGACAGCAAAATGCTATGGTTGCTAAAGGATGATGATAGACTGACTGGAGATGTGGTTGGAAATGGGGTAGAAAAAATAATGGATGATGCATTGGAGGAGAAGGTGAATCGCTTTTGTATGTTGCACCATGCCTCTATGGAGACGTGGCTCACCAAGTACCAGATCGCTAGACAAGATTGAGAGGAAGCGGGATATGAATTTCGATGTAGTACACGCCATCAACTGATTTGATATCCTGAGGGCATGGAGGAGATGCCACGATTCATGTCAATGCGATGGTTGCATGGAGCCTTGACCACGGCGTCTCGTGAAGGGACGGAGGTCTCAATTGAGGAGTGGGAATTCTCGAGGGGATGTAGTCCAAAGGTGATGACGTGTTTAGGATTTGTCGTATATATATTTTATATGCGACAACTAATTTGAGTGTTTCAATGTATAATAAAAAATATATAGTGCAGCGTGGTCGTGCGGACGGTATTTTCGTGTGGAGCATATTGACAAAGTGTGCTCCACAATGGACTTTGGAATCATGGCAAGGTTTAAGCAGGAAAGCCGACGACAAGCAACGGATCCAAACACGGTTATAGATGAGATGGAGTATTTTGGGAACTTGCAAAGTATTATTACGGTGGATTACCGTAGCTTCTCCATGATACTATTTGATGTGCAGTGATTCAAAGTGGTACTTGAAGGAGTTGGAGCAACAATTTGATGAGGTCCATCTGGATTTCTCGAAATAGATTCCGAAAAAAAATGGACGAATTCACGTGACACCTTTGTGTTGCCAGCCCATTGTGAACATGTGCATGAACTCATTTGTTTATTAATTGTACTACGATATGGTACATGTCACAATAGTTTAATCTCTCTGATATGTGTTTGTGAACATGTAATCTATACCTTCAGCTCCCCAAAGTGCAAGAGTATATGATCAAAGCGATGTTTCGAGCATAGATGAGGACAATATGCAAATAGAGAGGTCGATATTGCAAGGAGTGGAGGCCGTGGAAAGCTTGGAGCATGTAGAGGAGCCAACATCGACTAACAATGATGGAAATACAGGAGTCCAAGAATTCTTTGAGAACGAGGTGGACTCATTCTTTTGTGGTGACATGTCTATCGACCTTCCAGTGTATGCGGAGTTGTGTCAGGAGATTGACATGGGACCATAGGATACTTCATACTTGGAGCATCCACTTACTCAATTCATTGACTAATTGCTTATAAGGGTACATAAGATATGAATTTTAAGTGATATCATTTTTTTAGGATTTATATTACCGTGCTTTGTATGATTTAAATTGATTATGCTAACATCATTTTTTATCTGTGCAGGTGACCTTTTTGGATACTTAGATCATCAGGATGAGTTGAGGGATGAGCGATGAGGAGTTACAGGATACCTTCACGCGCATGTCTCCAGATCAGATGGCAAGATTCAGAGACATGGCAGACCAGGAGCTATCTTGGACATTGTCATGCCGCTCTATTAGATCTACTTCGGTGCGATTAGATGCTTCAGCTTCGAGCAGACGAGGTCGATGCTCCAAACTTGGGCCAGAGGGAGGGAGTGCTTCAGGGTCAGGGGGATGCTGTAGAGATACAGAGGCAGTGAGCCCGCGGTCGGCATGGGATACATGTGCTACTCCTTGCTCTTGTGGCAGTTCTAGGGAGCGTGGCTCAGGTGGTTGCTGTGGAGGCATGGGTTTGTCATACCTGTGGGGACATCTACTCCAGTTACTCCGGCTTCTGCTCAGCCGTCTACAGGTGGCATCCCTATGGGTGCTACATTGATATATACTACCTCGGTCGGTACACCGGATGTACAGGGGACTCCTGGATATGCCCAAGAGCATGGTTGTAGGTGGGAGAGGACCCATCTTAGGCATACCCCAGAGGGATATGCCTATCTTGTCGATGATAGGTTAGGAGCCATCATCATGAATGATGAGGGGAGGAGGGTAATGGCTTGCATGAGAGAGTTGTGCCAACAAGTTTTTTGGCACAACATCTTAGATCATTGGAAAAACATACCGGAGGGGAGCAAGGACTACATAATAGCATCCTTGCATGAGGAGTTTCCGGTTCCAGCCACAGTAGATAGATTTTCTACGAGCTGGATGATGGATTGCATGTGTGCATATATGTCACACAGATGATCGGACACGTGCAAGGCACTCAAGAGTGGGGCTGCAAAGCCCAAGTGGCTAGATGCAGACAACTGGCACCGACTCAGGGAGGAGGAGCCTACAGATTCTCTAGGATGTTGGAGTCAGCAACGCGAGGTGGCGAGGGTACGACTAGAGGTCGGAGTGGTCCATCATCTTGGGAGTGGCGGCCACAGGACATATCTGGAGGACTTTGTAAGTTATTCTTTTGTTTTGCTTTCTTATTTTTTTGCAATATCCTTTGTATTGACAATCATGTTTCTAACCGTTAGTGTTTTGTTTTCTTTGCAGCACTCCATTACAAATCGCGATCTGACCGACCTTGAGACTCGATATGCAAAGAGGCACGGTCTCACTACATTGATCAACCGATTGTATGGACGCGGCGGCCCTGTAAGTTACTCATCTTTCTTGTCTGTAGTTACCATGTTTAATTAGAATGCATTATTGTATAGTGGATTGATGTGTAGTTGTTTCTTTTTTTGCAGTGTCTGTTCGATGCTCCTTTGCGGTGGCGGGATGAGGTTTTGGATGGCGATGATCTATAGCTCGCCCTCGGATCCCTGGAGTTCACACACCCTTCTTTTTTGGTCACGTGATCTGTGTAGACATTTTCTATGTAGTAGTGATATCTTGCCATGATTGTACCAGTCACTTTCATTATGCGATCATGTATTTATTTCATGTATCAGTGTTATGATTTAAGTACTCTTTGTTTTTGTTTACACGAGCATTGTACACAGTGCAGAAACTATTTTGTATGGCTCAAATAAAGCACACAGTGCTATATGTGGCAGAGCACCTTGCTGCCTTGCCACAAATTTTTTTCCCTTGTTAACCGTCGCTATTAGCATCGCAAAATTACCTGCACGTGTCATTATTAGCATCACAGAGCGTCGTTATCAGCGTCGCTATTTGCGTTGATATTTGCGACGCTGATAACGACGCTAATACCAACTGTTCTATGGTGTCGCCAATAACGACGCTTTTTGCGAAGACAGGGGTAAATTTTGTTATTTACATTTTCGTCGCTTTTAATGTCGGTATAAGGCCTATATCTTGTAGTGTAAATGGTTGATTTTGTGATGGATTGATTGATTTTAGATGTAATGGAAGTGTTTTGGAGTGTGCTGGGATGGGTTAAGAAGATTTGAGAAGCTCATGATGATTTTTGGTTGAGATATGATATTCTTATAGGTTTTATGATATGTCTATTTGGTTCTAATAGGGTCTATTTTGATTTGTTTTATGAGGTTGAGATTGTGAATGAATCTTTCAAGGAATGATTGAGAGTTTGTTAAATGGTTTTTGATGGTTTGAGGTGGTTTTGTTTTGAGTTATATGGTTTTTATACCTTCTGTAGACCTTTTGTAGTGTTCTTTAGAGCTTTCATATTTGGCATGTAAGCCTCAGTTTCCTTCTATATGTATTCTGATGGATGGATGTTTAGATTGAAGAATGTTTTACAATCTTAAAAGAGGAATAATACAAGCTCAAAATAGCTCGAAGAAACAGAAGAAGTAGCTGAAGAAGACTTGAAGCAAAGAGTGAAGTGACAATGACACTAATGAGCTTCCAAGGGACATTATAGTGGCTTTGCTAACTCTTCATATTAGGCATACCTCTTGGGAGGGGTATCCATGACTAAGAGAGGATTATTGAGAGTTATTCTTGGTTAGTCTCAGGTACTATTAAGAGAGAGCACATGTGAGGGAGATACTATGCAATGAAGTAAATTAGCCGCATTAGTTTGCTTACATTTACTAAAATAAAACCATGTAAATATCTTAGCCATGATGGTTCTAGGGTTTACTATAAAAAGGCAAGAAGAGATAATGTGGGAATCTTTATTTTCTTGGAGATTTCTTATTTAGCACCATCTTGGGGTGAGTACCAAGCTTTATTTTCTAGTATCTTGATTTCAACTTCCATGACTACAATGTGCTATGGTATAATGGAAGATGAATTTGCATGGCCTTGAAATGAAGCATTTCATGTTATTTTCCTATTATTTTTTAGTTTCGTTCATTAGTTTTCTTTTTGATTTTCATGCATGCATCGATTGAAGCGGAAGCATTAAGAAGGATAATCTTCTGAAAGTGAAGATATGGCAATCTGATGCTAGGCTTATTCCACTGTCATTGAGTAGAATCTGGATACAACCGTAGACCCCATCACACATTCAATCTTTCTTGTTGTCCCACAAGCGATGAGATGTGCACATGCAAGCCCCAACCTCTGAGGCCTCCTATCGGACTAGTATGCCGTGATGAATTGGAAAATGGCATCTGTCAGAGCTTTGATCATCAATGAATTCAAAGTCAATAGAAGAGGGGCATCAATAAGATTTCTAGCCAATAGCAGCCATGGTGAATAATTGAGAGCAGAATGATCCACATCATCATCAATAAGAGCATGAATGTAGCAAAGGATTTTGAAGTTGGATCATCCCCATAAGCTTCAACAGATGAACATTTGGTTCTCTTCTTAGTATATGTTCCATTCAAATTCATTGTCATGGTTAAGATAACATATCAAGGATGAGTTGTATACCCTTAGTGTGGAACAAGAATATAAATTTAGCAAACCCTGTGATCAATCTATTTCTGAAGGATCAGTGAGGTTCTCATCAACGAGCATCTCCTACAATCTAGGGTGTACTTAGAATATGAATTCAACAAACTTTCTTATCAATCTCTTCTAAAGGATCAGTGAGGTTCTCATCTCAGAGCATCTCTTGTGTTTTGGACTATGCTTTCCTTCACAGAAAGAGGTCTTGAGAGAGTAGGTATCGCAATGAACAATGTAAGGGCCACAAATTCAAAGCCTATGGCCCTACTTGTAACTCTATCTTTCATGATGACAGACTCTTCAACCTAGCCATATGGACAGCATAGGCCCTCTTTACATTGGGGGTTTTGGCTACAATCAACAAATCTTGGTTCAATGGAGTACCTATGGAGCTTGAAGGAGAAGAGCATGCTGCATGGCTGAAATCCAACATGGAGCAAGCTTTTGATGAAGAATCTTGGTCAATTTGAGGCTAAATTGAAGCCATTCTCATCAAATGTTCTTCATCAACAATATTCTTCAACCCCAAGTACAATAGGTATTTTCAAACATCTTTTAATTTCTCTTGAATATCCTATTGCTCAACTTACCCAATTGATGAAAGAGAAGTTAAATTAATAAGAAATTTATCCACATCCCTAAATGTATTACATGATCTTTCCCTAGAGCTTTAATAGATGGCAATGATTACCAAACCACTCTGATTTCATTGCCATAATCATACTTTAGCTTCTAAATTTCTCATCTATTTCTCCCTAACATTGACATTGCATTGTTTGATTGTTGTCTCAATTGTCATGATAAAATTTGTGCCCAATAGTAAGTGAAGAAAAAAAAAAATTTGTAATGTAGTGAGTCACTAAAGGTATTTCTTACCTACTCTCATTTCAATTTCCAGCTCCTTTCACTTAATTCTTGCATATCATAAAATGGATACCTATTTTCTTTCAATCCATGCATTTCATGCTATGTTATTAGCCTAGTATTGATCTACCATGTCATTTCCCATGAGGAAAAGAGGATGCTAGGCAAGTTAGTAGGACAATAGTGATGTGACCCTGCCCTACTATACCAAGGAACCTAAAGGGGAGCACAAACCAACTTGAGAGGGAAATTTGCAAACCCGGCCTCAAGTCACAGATCCCACGCATTTTTCAATTTGGGTGCATGTACCAACATAAAGAGTGATGTACTTGGCCTCTAGCATGATGTGCTTAGGAAAATGACTCCATGATGTATTGACAAATGTATGGGCAGTATGATATGTGGGCAAATGTATGACATCATGAAACACTTGGCAGATATGGGTAGAGATATGTAGAGCAACATGTATGCTTATTGATGCATTGAAGTACTTCATTTTAGCATTGAAGAATGTGACCACGAAAGCAAATAGGAATTCATTGTTGGATTAGTTTCCTACAGTCGCAGCAGTGGGATTAGTCAACTTGTTTTGGGTATTTGCAGAGATTATTCTCAATACGTGCAGGGTGTAAAGAATTGTAGATAGCAACTGAAAATTGCTTACAAAATATTTTTCTTATGGAAAGAGAGCATGAAGCTTCTCAAGAAGCTATCTACTATGTGAACCATGATAATGAGGAGGCGGAAATGAGTTCAACTCATGCTGCAGTCAACAATCAGGCAAATGAGGGTGAAACAACTCATGTATCTATGGATTCTAATAACTTTTAATAACTATCGAATGATATAAGGGATATGAAGTTGGGCATTGGCAAACTTGTGGCTCTCTTTAGTGAGAGAATATTACCTACAACAGTCCCAAGTATTCTAAGCCCTCCCATTGTTGGGGAGTGGCCAAGGATCATAACACCTAAGGTTTTGAGGCACTATGAAGTTGGAGAGCCATCTAGAGCTCAACCCTCTCAATTTCAGCCTCATTATCAGCCAAAGGTTTACAGAAGCTCTAATGGTCAAGATCCACGAGAGAGTATCCATGCTAACTCTAAGCATGATGAAGACACACATGGGTGTGATCCTTTCTACAAATCTTTCTATGTTCAGCCATCAACTATCCCAAAACCTCTCCATGAAGAGAAGTTTGAAGAACAAAGATCATATCATGGTCAAGCAAGTGGGGGCAATATTTCTCATGGGCAGCACCATTATAATGGACTTGGTCATGTCAATTCATCCCCAAATTCTTATGGGCAGCAATAGCAGCATGTCAACAATAATCATGCTTACAATCAACCTTCTAAGCAAAGTCCTCATTCTAATTAGTTTTGGCCTCACCAAATTAGTGGGTAGCAACCACAACTAAATGCCACAACAAATATTCAATCTCTTATGTATGGACAACATCAAGGAGTATATGGAAAACCACATGTCATGGGTGATTCCTTCTCGCAGCCACAAGGACAATATAATTAGTCACATGGATTTGGAAACCCTAACGAATAGCAATAACCATATGATCATGGAACATGGAGCAATGATACTCACAAAGGAAAAATTCATTTGGTGCAAATACTTATGGGCAACAACACTATAATGGCCAACCTCATCAATTTGAAAGGAAATACAATGAGAAGATTACCATTTCTAATTTCAAGGGCGATAATCCATCCCCAAATGAATTAGAAGAATGGTTTGACAAACTTAATATACATTTCTCTTTGTATCCTAGACCAGAAAATGCTAAGGTCAAGTTGGCAGCCCTACACTTGGAGGGATATGCACACACTTGGTGGAGCTACATGTCATGGATTGGTCATGAGTTCTTGACATGGGAAGCATTAAAGAGAGCAATGATTGAAGTATTTGTATCTCCAATTGAAAAAGAGAGGCTGGAAAAGAAGTGGTATGCTCTTAAACAAAGGGGATTATCGATTAGAGACTATTCTAACTAGTTCCTTAACCTCTCTGCGTATGTGGATGGGGTATCTGACAATGCCAAGCTGAATAAATACATATTTGGGCTCTAATCTTCTCTATCTTTGGAAGTAGGAAACATGAGACCTTCTTCCTTACAAGCATCTATACACTTGGTTGAAAGGTATGGTCAAATGTACAAGAATTTTCCACCAAGAATAGGGCAACATTTTTAGCTAAACCAGACTACTAGGACAATTGTTAATTTTGGGCAGACAAAGATTGATTTTCAGCAAGGAGGAAAGCAATCAAATACCAACAATAAGATCCCTTCATTTCCTATAGCTTATGGGTCAAAAAAATGCACTAATTTTAGGTTTAATGCTGAAAATAGATCGGATGGAAAAATGATTGAAATTAGTGAAAAAAATTCATCTCCTTTGGTGCAAGGAAAACATGTTTCCAATGACAAGCTGAAGGACATGTATGCAAAAGGACTATGCTTCAAATGTAGAGAGAAATGGTCTCCTAATCATAAGGCAAAATGCAAAGCCAAGAATGTTAAGGTAAGTATGATCTTTGAGGAAGATTTGAATGTTTAAGAAAATGAAGGCAATGTATTTTAGTTTGAGAGCCCATCCACTCTTGAAGAGATGCATGACCATGAAGAGGATAGCCATCAGGAGTTTTATGATCCCATGGATGGTTTTCCATTCGATCAGGGTGGATATTATAGGGATGATTGATCTAGATTCCTTGAGGCTATGCTTTATTTCCCATGATACATGGAATGGTTCTAAAGGGGATAATACCCTATGCCTTAGAGGCTACATCAATGGAAGAATGTTTCATATTCTTATCAACTGTTAACCTCAAATCGAAATGGCAGAAAAATAAAGGAAAAAGTGCAAATAGAACAAAAAGAGAGCAAAGGCGTAAAGGCGGCCTCGAAAACTAAATTGAGGCAAAAAGAACAATTTTAAAGGAAAGGCACCTCAAAAACTCTAAAAACTCTTGTAAAAGAGCGCCAAGCTCCCTCCTATGCCAGTTGTAAAAGAATAGACGGGTATAGGATTACGGCATGAAGCAAGAAAAGGGAATTAGAAAAAGGGACCTTGCCACAATGGCCGGTCATGTAATAAGGGATGGGCGCCCATGGGGGTTTTAGGGTTTGTATATATAAAGTTCAAAAAGTGAATGAAAGCTCATTCTTTGGTGTGTGGCTAACAAGAGTCCTCTCTTCTTCTCTTCTTCTTGCTTGTGTGTGTGTTCTTGAGGGAGGAAGTGTGAGACTGTGAGGGAGTGAGTGAGTGTGTGGGAGTGAGGGATCAAGAGGGTGAAGGTCTTCACCATCTCCTCTTCTCATTTCCTCTCTCTTCTCTTCCCTTCTCTTACCTTGCACATGGCTATGGAGAATGGAGCTTGGAGATGGAGGAGGCTTGAGGATGCTTGAGCTAGTATCTAGGATCGTGGAGCTACCGACTTGTGTGAGGGAGGAGGCAACTCATTTCGGCATCAGGGTAAGCTCACTACACCCCAGAGGATCGACAATGCGTCAGCTAGGTGAGAGAGAGCCATAAGAGCTTGCTTGGAATGCTTGAAGCAATAAGTGGTTCGTGGGTCTTGGCGATTGAGTGAAAGCTCCCACATTTTGGTTCCGTTGCTGGGACCAATGGATTCAAGCTTGAGCCCTCGCGCACCTCATATCGAGCATTGAAGGGTTTCATCCCCAAACCAGAGCTTGAGATAGGTAGGAAGTTTGGTTTTTTGATCTTTGAAACAAGTAAGTATTTTGGATTATTTTGCTGGTTTGATGATTGGAAAAGATGGAGAAATCATTTTAGTGTTTTGCCTTTGACCGTTGTTGCATTTAGAGTAGGTTACGATTAGGAAACCAGATAGGAAAAGCATAGGGTTTGCTGCTATAAAATAGGACTCAAGTCATGCAAAAATGGGAAAAAAAGAGTGCTTGGGATGTTAACGTTAGCAAGTGAGTGATTGGGGACGCCAAAACCTTACCCGGGAAGGGATTTAAGAGCCAAGGGGATAGGGAAGAGCTCATTTCCTGGCCTGACATTGAGAGAGAGTGAGAGAGAGAGAGAGAGAGAGAGTGTGTTTCCAGCATTGATTTGATTTGATCTTGCCATTGAGGAGTTCTCCGTGTGACTCAGGTATGTCAGGACCTCTCTACTATGTATTTGTTGTGATCTGGAAGGCGGCATGCTCGATGGTTGTGCAGATCATTAGATTCGATGAAATCATTTCCCACGTGGCCATCGTCGTGCACGGCTTGGCTCGTCCGAGTGTCGGCGATTCTGGGCCGAGTCCCAGAATCGGCCCTCGGACCATTTGGCCCACTTGACCATTCGGCCCTTGGCCAACTATACTCGGACGCCTTTCACTCGGCCCGTTTGAGTGAAGCTTTCGGACCAACCTTAAAATTCGGCCCTCGACCCAGTACCACTCGAACAAGTCAACACTCGGCCTGGTCGAATTCACCATTCGGCCCTCGGCCCATTAGCCTCGGCCCACTCAACTTAGACCACTCGGCCTCGGCCCACTCGACTTGAACCACTCGGCCCTTGATCCACTCGACTCGGACTACTCGACCACTCAGCCATCGGCGCTTGATCCATTCAGACTAGTTACCATTCGGCCCTCGGCCCGTCCGAGTGAATCCACTCGGCCTATAATTCCATTCAGCCCTTGGCCCCCATCCGAGTGACACATTCGGCCCCTACAACTTGGACGAATAACCCAAAGATGGACAAGACTGCCAGACGTGGGTCAACAAGCCTACTAGGCCTAAAACAAAGCAAGAGGGTGCGTAAGCTACTTAGACACTTGTTTTTTGCACTCACCCTGAATTTCCACACTTGAAGTACACTTAAGGACAGATGAAAGCCTGATTGAGTACAAGTGCATGGGAAAGAACACACACATATTGAGTAGAGGTAAATTGAGGATTGGATGCAATAATTCAAGGAACTCAATCTAATAAACACCTCAGGGAACCCACCAGTAGGAGAAGATCCCAAGACATAGATGGATGACCAAAGTACAGAGTAGGACCAAGCAAGCTGCACTAGAGAAGTGGATCTCACCAGCTTGTTCAACCTAATCAACAGCTTGGTGGAGCTCGAGAACACGATCATGTCAAAGGAAAGCTCAAACCACAGGCCAAATGAGGAACTTGACTTAGGAGTTTTTCTAGAGGCGATTCAGCTAACTGGTAAGCAGCTATGATGCACACGCTTGGTATGAGCACCGCGGCAGAACAATAGAAGCCATCATAACAGTGACTTGGAAGAGGAATGGAAGCTAGCCCACAAGGAACTGCAAGGCATAGTGAAATACAACCAAGACCAGTGTGCTAGGAGCTTAAGGCAGAACACAGAATTGTGTGAGGTACAGTGGGTGTTGAACCTAGCAAAAGTGGGAATTGGACCAATCATGAGAGAGCCCTAGAAGGAGACTTGACATTGAGTGAGCTTCTCATGAAGCGATTGCTCGACAACACTGCAGCGGAGCAGAGTACTGGAGCACTAGCGACATCATTACTAACATGATTAGAAACAAAGTAAGGCTCTAAGGGCCAGTTTAGAATCCCAATTTTGTTGCAAAGCAACTCGACAAGTACCAACCCCACGATGACCCATATAGCTTTGTAGAGCAATTCGAGCAAGTTTGCGAGGCCAACGGCCTCACCGACTTGACTCAATGCTCTCAACGATCAGGAAGAAGAGCTGTAAACGGAGAAAGAAGAAACCCGAAGCTAAGATCACACAGAAAATCGAGACTGCCACTACTCTGCCTGCTGGAAAGAAGGTCACTGATGTGGAGACAAAAACCTCAGCCCCTAAAACAACTGAAAAGGGAAGTGCTAGAGTAGGGGAGTACCCACATCCGAAGTGCCAACTAGAGGCTATCGAGAAAGTGAAGGAATGGGTAAGAGAGGCCCAAGAGCACCTAAAATATGCTGAGCCCATCCTAGAGGATGAGATCGATCTCTCTAGCATAAGCATGCCAGTCTCACCCCCTTGACCGAAAGCAAGAGATGCAACTGTGCCGCAAGCAGTACCGCTTAGGCAAAGCCTCGACGCTACAGGTCAGCAAATCAGTCGGCCATTGGCTAGCACAATCTAGAATAGGAGAAAGACGAGTAGCCAATGACCTCCTTACCACATTGTTGATCATTCCTGTGACACTGAGCCTAGGAGACCTACTTAGGCAGTATTCCACCCTATGGCAAGACCTGAAGCAGTGGGTCGAAGGATCACGAGAGCAAGCTGCCATAGACCTGTACGACACTGTGACACAGAGACACAAATACCGAGCCTGATGCTGCACTCTGTGCCTAAGTCCTTGCACATTAATGCTTTCTGGGAAGGCACCGAGACACATGTGGTCTTACCTATCTTAGCCCTAGGTGACACAACTAGAAAGGGGATTGTAGACACATGGGCGGGGGTTAGTGTATTGAGCCACATAGTGCTTCAAACATAGGGAAACCCGCCTGTGGAGACTGCCACATTCAATGTCACACTAGCAAATGGTATGAAAGTGAAACCATTTGGGATACTTAAAAACTGGCCGGTGAAGATCGCATGCGTCCAGTTCTCAGCTGACTTTATAGTCATGAAGGGAGTGGACTACGATATCCTATTAGGCCGACCCTAGATGCGTAATGCCAGAGTCAGGGGTAACAACTTAATCTACCTTGGCAATAGAATGGAAGCTGTGAGGGTAGAGATGGACACATGGAAAACCTCACCTGTCCACTTGGATGGAACAAGGGGTCATGCGCATGGAATGTGACCATGCATGGTTGGACAAGGAGCCATAGATTTCGAACGAGCAGGCCTAACCCAACTAGGTACGACACCAGTGCTTAGAACAGAGTCACCCTCTGAGCTACGACCGCCAGGAGAAACCACCTCTTCTAACAAAAATGGTGAGCTCGATTCCGAGTTGGAAGTGAGCTTAGATAGCGACCCAGAGATAGCTAGACCATCCAAGACCAGACGCACCAAGGGGGACCTACCTGTCCACCTTAGGCGCGCAGATGATTGAAGGGAGATAGGGAAAAATAGCCTTGGGATGCACAAACGGAGGAGCAAAGAAAGCCACAAGATCTCCCAACAAGGAGATTTACGAAGTTCAAGAAGGGTGACACGGTAGTAATCTTGTTGGGTGCCAAACGCCAAGGCAAATGAGTGAACCCATCGAGGGGCCAGCCAAGGTCAAGGAGATGAACCTAGCACAAGAAGGGGAGACATCTCAACCGGTCTTAATTGCCAATGACTTGACTGAGGAAGAGGAGACAAGTCTTGTTGCTCTCTTGCGAGAGTATATAGATGTGTTTGTTTGGTCCTTGGAGGAGCTTAAGGGGGTGGATCCGAGTATACTAACTCATAACATACCCATGACACCAGACGCAACACCGGTCAAACGATGCCTTGTTCCTGGAAAACATTCAAATTCACATTTGTCAAAACACCCCACTCAATTGTCGAGTTGTTACGCACTGAGATATCAAGAGACCAAGCCATCAAACAATGCCTCATTATGTCTTATGATAAGCGTGTGACTTCCTCCATCACTGACAAAGAAGTCAAAGAGTTGAAAGCGTTAGCTGATACCGACTCCCCATTTTTACAAAACTGGTACACTCTGCAATTGCAGTGGGAACTCGAAGGATGCAAAATCATGACCAACGCTGAGCAGCGCCGTGCAACCAAGACGTCTGAGTACGACCCAACCTATGTCGCACCCATCTCATATAGAGTGTTAACCACTTTTTGTGGCCAACCCATGGAAGAGCACGTCAAGGGACACCCATATCTTGATCACCTCTTGACCGAGGAAAAGCTCCATATCGGTAGCTGCGTCAATTCCGGCGATTTACTAACCAATGTCCTCACTTACATCACACACATAAGTACCCGACCCTTCGCTCTAGACCCCAAGTCTTAGTTGGAATACGACCCAGCATTCTATACTTGGCTCATGCGCAAGTAAACCTTATACCCGAACATTGAATGCCCTGGATCTCCTAACCTTTGATCCTAGGAAGGATTCTTCTCAATCTAGAAGGGGAGAGGGTACAAGGGTAGCGTGAAGGTGAATAGGGTGAAGGTGAATCAAATTAAAACCAATCAAGATCAAGTAAATGCAATAAACACCTAAGAAATGGGTGATGTAGGAGGGATGTCACAAAACAAGTTCGAAGGGAAGAATTTGTATTGGAGTTTAATGCTGTCATTCAACAAACATAAAATCTTTCTTTTCAACAAATTATTGTATGTATATTAATTGTAGCACTAATGGGAAGTATGGTTCATGACAGGAATGAGAGATGTCGCAACAAGAACGTGCCCACAACCTCCCCTTCACAGAAGAAGAGAGAGCACAGTACGGCATCAATCTGGAAAATCGAGCTTGCAGTTAGCTAAAATTCCGCAGCATTCACAACCTTGAGAAGATGGTGGCCAAGGAGCAGGCCGTAAGGAGGATAGTGGAACAGTGCCACCTCCACAAGTACCTAGAGAAGTTTGCACAGGAACCTAATCACACGAAGTGTGTGGAGTTCTTGAGAACGTACAACCCCGACCGAAAGTGCGGAATGGTGATGGTGGGAAGGGGGGACAATGCCCGGCAAGTGCACGTACTGCTAACCTAGGCCTTGGTGGAGAAAGCACTGGGACTGGAACCTAGGGTGGAGACAAAATGTAAAAGGGATGTGTATGCCCTGCTAAAGATGAATAGGGAAGAAGTCAGAGAAGGAGGAGCGGGAGGCTCAATCCAAATGAAGAAAAACAAAGGAGTTCACTAGGAAGGCAACTCAAAAGAAGAAACAGAAGGCGGTCAAGAAAAAAGAAGAAGAAGATATGGAAAGAGCAAAAAAGGAATCCATGAGAGAGGTGACAAAGTGGAAAAAGAAGAAGGAAGAAGCTGAAAGGTTGGCCGAGGAAGTAAGAAAAATAGAAGAAGAGAGAGAAAGAAGAGCTATGGAAGAGGAGGTAGAGTTGAGAAGACAACAAAAAGAAGACATGGCCGAAGCAATTTGCCGATCTATAGAACAACAGAGCCGACTCTATGGCCTAGAGACCTTAAGTCCGCCTAGGGAAGATAGACCTGGCTCAAGCACACAAGTACCTGAAGCCATGCCGTCCACGATCATTGAGGGCAAGGGTAAGGCCCCCCTCCATCCCATTCTGACCCCCTTAGTACATGACACCGAAGCCACCACTGCCATCCCCATCATCCCGGCCAGCACCGACATGGACAACTTTGTGGCATGGATGCCTTACTTTATCATTAAGGAACTAGCACAAGGAAGGAGTGGGGAGGCCACAACCACCAGGCACAAAAGGCCAACTACGGATGCCGAATCCAAGCAAGAGCCAAAATGCCAAAAATTGAAAGCCTTGACCACCCCAATCCCCACCACCATGACGCCGCACGCAAATCATGAAGAATACGTCGATGAACTGCTCTCACAGTTAGAAAGGGAAAGGGAGGAAAGGAGGATCGCGATAGTCAAGCTGGAGGTAGAAAGGGAAGCGGTAACGGCCTTCCAACTCAAAAAAAACAAAGCAAATGGCTGCGCAACAAAAGGAAATTCTCGTCTTGAAGAGGGAACTGAAGACGAAAGAAGAAAAGGAGCAAAGCTGATGGTGACAGCTCATAGATGAAAATCAAGAGCTCGAGAAGATGCAAAAAGATATGACCTGTTGATCATGCAATACAAGGATCTAGTAGTGAAGATAGGGTGGATCGAGCAAGGCATGAAGGAGTTTACCGCAAGGGAGGAAGGGAGGAAACAAGAAGAGGAGCACCACCACTGAGAAATGGAAACAATGACTGAAAGGCTGAGCCTCGAAAGAGAAGAATAGGAGCGAATGGGCAAAGAGTTGGAAGATCAGTAGCGGAGCCTCACAGCCTTGGTGCAAAGATAGGGAGAAGACATGGAAGAGATGAAGAAAAGGGTTGAAGTGTGGGCAGGCCAAAATGATCAAAGGGTGAAGACCTTGGCGCATCGCCTGGCTCTGGTGGAGAAAGAGAAAATCCTAGCAGAAGGCAGAGCAGAGGCAACCCAAGTGGCCTTCCACACTCAGCAACAAATCTTCCTGAACACCTTGATGGATGCCACACATGAGGAGGAAGGGGAATCCATGGAGGCAGTAAAAAAGAAACTAAGCATAGCGTGCAAAGCCCTACGAGTAGGGCTACACATGCCCTCCCAACCCATTGTAGTGGGGCTAAGCCCGGGGAAACACTGTAGGTATCTGCTATTGGTTGGCCTAAACCCCCAGGAAATTGATGCCTTAGGGTTTTTAGAAGGGATGCAATAGCAAGAGCGCCTAGGGAGTGAGACAGAACTGCACATCGACCTAGGTAGATTCAAAGAAGAAGTGGTTCCACAACCCCCTTCACCTCATCCTAAAGGGCAAGGGCAGCCAACAGACGCATCTGCGGAGAGGAAAACCACCCTGAGGGAGAAGAGGAGGAAACTAGTGGAAGAAGCCAGATAAAGATTAAGAGCTAACCCTATGGCCCAGCCCTCTGTACCCCTCCCGCCATGCCCAAATGACATGCCCCCCAGTTTTCATGTGAAGCTCATAGTCTGGGAGAGATAGGAATAGGAGAAGAAACCCTTCACCTTTAGCTTCCTCACCCCCAATGCCCTGCGCAGAGTTCCTCCCACTAAAATAGTGGACGAGGTGATCAACGTCGGAAGCCACCTAAGCCAATAGTGGCTGCAGGAAAGAGAGAAGAATCCCACCCTCTGGGGCACCAAGGATGTGTTGAGATATCGAGCTCCACTCATGATATACCAGGGTGACCATTGTGCATTTATGTCACCGACGTGTTAGTTGTAGACGCGGTTGGTACACCGCCCATGAATAATAGCTAGATGACAGCTATCCTTATCTACTCTAGTTTGTGGCTTGGTTAGTATGCCACCTTAGTTAGTTGAGTTTGGTTTGAGACCCATATATAGGGTTCTTCTATTTCTTTGTATGAGAGTTCTTTTGGCTTACACAACTAAGAAGAGGAAAACTGTTTTCAGCCTCCACCTTTGTGTGTATTCCCCCATTGTGCAAGCAAGAAAGCTACAAGTGAGACTCCTTCCTTCTCTCCCAAAATCTTGACATGGTATCAGAGCCTTGTTCGTGGTAAGGAGCTCAAGAAAGCAAGCCAAGCTCGCGGTGTTCTAGTAAGAGGAGCAGTGTTGCTTTCATTTTCTGTTTTGGGAGCAGATCTCTGCAGGTAACACAGCCGAAAATTGCAGGAGTGCATTGTCTCAGGTTGAGACGCCCTTCGCGGTGAAGCAAGAGGGCAGTATATACCGCGGGAAGGGGCTTTAGCCCTCGGCGACCCTGTTTTTTTGATTTGAGGCCATTTCGGGGCCTGTTTTGGAGGCGGAAATTTTCTGCACGTACTCAGGAAAATGCCCAGTTTTATGTTGTGCAGCCACTGTTCTACAAGTCGGTGAAAAGTTTCTGTAGAAATTGCATCGTATGCTTGTGCGCAGAGACATTGGGAGTTACAGAATCATCCATGTTGCCTGTTGATGCAAAATCGTCACTAGGAAGTGATTGTGTGGTCAAATACCACTTTCGTGAGTTTTGCAGATTTGCCTTTGTGAGGCTGAAGCTGTGCTGTTTGCAGTGACAGAATTTTTTGCAGTGTTTTGTAATGGCGTCTGATTCTCTCTCACAGATTGTCACTGAAAAGCTTGACAAGAACAACTTCCAAGCATGGAAGTTTAGAATGACGAATTTCCTTATGGGAAAAGGATATTGGGAATTTGTTGCAGGAAATGAAGAAGAACCAGTTCTTCCTGATGTTCCCCATTAACAACAAATGCAGGCATTTAAAGCATGGCATGAGAGAGCCAGGAAAGTTATGTACTGGCTGTCTATTAGCATTTCAGACTCTATGATTGTGCATATTCAGGATGCAAGTACGCCAAAGGAGGCATGGGATACTCTTCAAAGATGTATAGCACAAATACACAAGCCAGGAAAATGCAGCTCAAGCAAGAGTTGCACAATGTGCAAAGAGAAAATATGAGCATCAATGACTACCACATGAAGGTGAAGAAGATTGCAGATGCACTTGCTTCCATTGAGTCGCCAGTGGAAGATGATGATTTAGTTTCTGTGACCTTGAATGGTCTAGGAAAGGATTATGCACAGTTTCGGACATCCATTTCAGTTCGTGAAAGATTTCCTGATTTTGAGGAGTTGATTGCTCTTCTAATTTCTGAGGAGCAGAGAAATGGTGGTGCATCTTCTTCAGGAGGAACTTCAAAAGAAATTGTCTTCTACTCAAATGCTGGAAGAGGTAGAGGTAGAGGTAGAGGAGGCCGATTTGGAGGCCGTGGTAGAAATCAGAATATGCAGCAAACTCAAGAAAACCAGTCCTATGGAGGAGGATGTGGTAACTCTAGAGGCAGGGGGAGCCAAAGAGGTCGTGGTGGATGGCAAAGAGGCCAAAATGCAAACAGTAATGTTGAATGCTACTATTGTGGTAAAATGGGTCATATGGCTAAAGATTGCTATAAAAAGCAGAATGACATCATGAATGGAAAACTACAACAAGGAAATTATGCATCTTCTAGTAGACAGGGTGATGACAGAAATGAGCATTTGTTCATGGTGCAGCACATGAACAATTCTGTGACAAGTACAGAAGAAAGCAACGATGTGTGGTATGTTGACTCAGGTGCATCAAACCACATGACAGGTCATGCAGAATGGATGGAGGATGCAAGGAAAATGGAAAAACCAGGATTTGTGGAGACTGGTGATGATACTGCACATCCTATTGTGCAGATTGGAAAAATTCCTTTGTCTATGCAGGATGGGAAAAAGAAATACCTGTCCGATGTATTTCATGTCCCGAATATCACCAAGAATCTAGTTTCTGTTGGTCAAATGGTTGAACAGGGCTTGCAGGTCAGATTTAATCCTCATGGATGCTTTGTTGAGGATATGAAAAATAAAGGTCGCTTGATAGCAAAAGGAAAGAAGAAGGGCACAATGTTTACGTTGGATGCAGACATGTCTGAATTGAGTGCAGCAATGTTTGCACATGGGACCGGTGTAGTTGCAGATATTGATATCTGGCATAAATGCATTGGTCATGTTAATGTACAGTGACTTAAATCAATGCAGGCCCAAAATATTGTTGCAGGATTGCCTATATTCAAGGTTGCAGAAATGCATAAGATATGTGAAGCCTGTCAGTTTGGAAAATAGGCAAGGAAACCATTTCCTAGACATGTTTAAGAGAGTAAGAAGCCATTGGAATTAATCCACTCTGATGTGTGGACTACTAAAGTTGCATCTCTTGGAGGCTGTCATTATTTTGTTACTTTTATTGATGACTATAGCAGAAAAGTTTGGGTGTATTTTATGAAAAAGAAAAGTGAAGTTTTTGGGCATTTCAAAACTCTTAAAGCTATGGTTGAAAAAGAAACAGGCCTGCAAATAAAATGCCTAAGGTCAGATGGAGGGGGAGAGTACCTCTCAAATGAGTTTGCAAGGTTCTTGCATGAGCATGGCATAAAGCAGCAATATTCATGCAGTCATACCCCACAGCAAAATGGAATTTCAGAAAGAAAAAATAGACATATTGGAGAGGTGTCTCGTGCCATGCTCAATGAAAAAGACCTACCAGATTTTTATTGGGCTGAAGCAGTTGCTACAGCAGTCTACATACTAAACAGGACTCCCACTGCAGCAATACATAGAATGACTCTAGAGAAGAGGTATACTGGTAGGAAACCAGATATTTCTCATTTGAAAATTTTTGGTTGCATTGCTTATGTACATGTGCCATATGAGTTGAGATCCAAGTTGGATCCAAAAGCTGAGAAGTGCATCTTTATTGGTTACTCTCTGCAGCAAAAAGGGTATAGATGCTATAACCCTTCTACTCATAAGTTTACAGTGAGCAGAGATGTTGTTTTTGATGAGATGAGTAGCTGGTATAAACCAGTAAATGTGATTGATGATGTAGATGCACAAAATGGTAATGCTGCACAGAATTCACAGCAGCAGTCACAAAATATTAGTGGACCTGGAGCGTCCTCTAGCAGTGGTTCACATTCTTCGCCATGGACAGGCAGATTGAGATCAGAAGAATCTTCTCAAAGTAATGCGGATAGTGGTATACAGGTATCATGAAAAGGAAAAGAGAAGGTTGATCATCCCATGTTTGATGTGAATGCAGGTCACTCTTATGTGGATGGTGAATCTAGTGGCTCAGAACAGAGCATTGATGATGAGTTGGGTATTCCTTCTATTGTTACACCTGGAGTAAGGAAGACCAGGGATGTTTTGAGAGCACCTGGGAGTGAACCCACTTTGCGCAGGTCTACCAGAGTTAGGTATCCTGTGGATAGGCTGAAATATGATGGATTTACAGCCATTCACTATGCATATATGGTCAAGGTGATACAGGAATCAGAACCCACTTCTTTTGAGCAAGCCATGGGAAAAGAAAAATTGGAGAAAGCCATGGATGAAGAAATGGATTCCTTGGAAGCAAATGCTACATGGGAATTGGTACCTTTGCCTAAAGGTAAGAATGCAATTGGCTGTAAGTGGGTTTATAAGGTGAAGCACAATGCAGATGGTTCTGTGAACATATACAAGGCAAGATTGGTAGTCAAGGGGTATGCACAAACATATGGCATTGACTATGAATAAACATTCAGTCCGGTTGCAAGGATGGCAACCGTAAGAGCAGTCATTGCTATGGCTGCATCAAAGGGATGGTCTTTACATCAGATGGATGTAAAGAATGCCTTCTTACATGGTGATTTGCAAGAAGAGGTCTATATGGAGCAGCCACTAGGTTATGTGCATGCTGTTCATCCTGAGTTTGTTTGCAGGTTGAAAAAAGCCTTGTATGGCTTGAAGCAAGCACCTAGAGCATGATCTGACAAGATAGGACAGTATCTTGTCACTATTGGCTTTCAGATTTCCAAGGCAGATTTCTCACTTTATGTGAGAAAAACAGAGAAAGGTATTATGCTACTTGTCATTTATGTTGATGATTTGATTATGACAGGTGACAGTGATGAAGATATCCTTCATGTGAAAATGCTATTGAAGCAGAAGTTTGAAATGAAGGATTTGGGAGAGCTGCGTTATTTCTTGGGCATTGAGGTGATTAGATCACCAAGTGGGATTATTGAGTGTTGAAATGACTTGTTTTTTGGCTGATTTTTGTTGCTTTTGAGAGCTGAATGGTTGATTTTATGAGATGATTGATTGATTTGGAAGTGGTTTGAGAATGTTTTGGATGATATTGATTGTGTTTTGGAAGATCATGATGTTTGTTGGTGGTTCTGTGATGTTCTGATAGGTTCTGTATACCTTCTGTTTTGTTCTGTTTTGGTCTGTTTTGTTCTGATTGTCTTCTGTAAAGAGGGAAGGAGTATTGATTGATGAAGAATGAGATATTGTGAGAGCTTATTGAATAGTTTTTGAGAGTTTGGAATGATTTGAGAATGAGTTATGTAGTTTTGATAACCTTCTGTAGGTCTTCTGTAGAGCTTCTGCTTCTGTTCTGTTTCTGTTCTGTTCTGTACTGTAGCTGTTCTGGTACTGTTCTGTAGACTGTTCTGTATGCTTCTGTATGTGTTCTGTGGAATGTATGTGTGACTTTGGGAAAGTTTTCTAGCCTTGGAAAGAGGTGAATACAAGTGCAAAAGAACTGAAGGAAGTGGAAGAAGTAGCTGTTGAAGACTCAAGTGAAGACTAGAGTGAAGTGACAATAGTGAGCTATGAAAAGACACTGTAGTGGCTCTGGTGACCCTTCATATCAGACATACCTCTTGGGAGGGGTATCCACGACCTAAGAGTGATTTTTGAGTGTGATTTTGATATATTTTAGTGAGGATATGATGTATTATTGATGGAGAGAGAGAGAGAGGGTCAGAGATAGTCAATTCTACTCAAACAGAGTGATTGTATATGAGAGATTGAGAGAGAAGACTATGAAGATATTGAAGATGAATACTATGTGATGTATTTCCACTCAAAGATGGTGTATTCCTTTGCTTTCTTTGTTCTATTGATGGATTTTGTGAAGATATTGAAGAATATGGTTGATTCTATTGAAAACCGTGGGAAATCTACATAATGCTGCATGAAGATTTGTTGTGCCTGGTGTTCTTTTCTTCGTTGTGATCATATGAAACATGATAAACAAGCTTGTTGATGTTACAAGATATATTTTCTTGCAAGAGAATTCCCTTTTCCTTGGTGTTCCTCTCGGGGCTCCATGTTTTTGGTGCGCAGCCGGGGAAACTTGCCATCAACAAGCACCAGAAGAGGCTGAAAATGAAGGAAAGGGCATTGCCAAGAAGAGAAGAATTCAATGGATGTTTGTAAAGTTCCTTCTTCCACTGAAGAGTTGGAATTCCTCATAATCAAAGCCACTTTCCACAAGAAGTTCATCCCACAATGGCAGAAACACATCACCATCATGATGCATGCTCTATGTGGTGGACAGTTTCCTCTTCCTATTGAAGCAACAGAAACTTGCACCTTGGTGGCAAACTGTTTGGGAATAAACTGAAGAGCAGAAACAGAGAGAATGACCATCCATGGAAGATTTGGCATTCATTGAGAAGTTTCCAGACAACATCAAGTGGGAGATTGTGAAGAAGCTTCAGGAGTCTTGGTCTGTAGAGGTTCACAAGGACAAGAAGGAAAAGAGTTGGAATTTGTTCGTGGACGCTCAACAGTAAGATACATGGGATGCTTAGTGTACTGATAATCTTCTGTTTGTTCAATTAGCAACCCACTGGAAGTTGGTAGATAGAGTGTTTTTCACAACATACACTATTGAAACCATCAGAAGCTGGCATTACTATGATGATGGCACCACCACAATGCTCAGACGTATGCATTTTGACACCTTCAGAACCGAATACCTTCCTCTGTGCAGTGGCATGAAAGCAGAATTCAGGGACGTTGAAAAGAAAGAAGTAGAAGAAATGTTGGCAAGAGAGTCCTCCAGAGACTGAAGCCTTCTGTTAACCCTCTGTGGAGCACTAACAACCTAGTGGAGCCAACCCCCTGATGAATGACGCAATAAAGAGGCAAGCGTTAGAACGAGTCCAGAGGTACGTGAGAAGAGAGAAAGCAAGGATCAGAGCGGAGAGCGAGCTCGCAACAGAAGCCGCCTTTGACGCCCTTGCGGAACTCTTTACAGAAGTCCCAATGGCACATCAAGCCCTTCCTCCTCCTGCTGGAGGTCCACTTCCAAGCCAGATCCGTCCTGGAAATATTGATGACAGGCCAGCGAATGTAGTCCCATTGCCAGTTTTTAAGGGAGAGTACAATGAAGACCCCGATCTTCATGTAGCAGAGTTTATGGTAGCGTGTGTGGCTAACAATGCCAGAACCCCTGAGCATTGGTTAGCAATATTCCCCGCCACTTTCAAGGGCGCGGCGTTTCAGTGGTATGAGAGACAAGCAGCAGGAACTTTTGGCACATGGGACGACCTGAAGTTGGCCTTCCTCACTAAATTCAGGCGTGAAGGTTTTGAAGAGCGGATGCGAGAGGAATTCATGAACCTAAGTCAGTCCTCTGGAGAAAGAGTAGAAGCCTATGTCTCACGAATGGAATCCATCCTGAAGAGATGGACTAACCATAATCTAGATGATGGCATTCAGAAGGGGGTGTTTCTCAGAGGATTACAACCGGAAGTCCGTAAGTTTGTGGAGCTACAAAGACCAGCCACCCTGCAAGCTGCAACAGAAGGTGCAAGACTGTACGATGAAGTGGAAGCTCGATTAGCAATGAATACAGGAAGAGGAGTCCTACCTCCTCTAATGCCAGGAATGATGTACCCACCAAATGCAGTTCCAGGGACTGTTCCCTACCCTTACCAACAGATGCCCCCAGTATCACAGTACAGTGCACCAAATCCACAGTGGCCACAATCCATGCCTCAAATGATGGTTCAACCACAACAACAATGGTCCCAGCCAATTTCCTCAATGCCAAATCAGCAGCAACAGTGGAATCCTACCAACTGGAGCCAACAGCCAACAGTTCAAACAGGAGCTCTGAATCAGAACCAGAACAGAGACCCCTCTGTACCAGCCCAACCCGTTTATGCAGTAATTACAGAGACTCCTCAAAACCCTCCTGCCAGTGCCTCAGGAGGAGAAATCTTGAAGGATTATTTATCCAATTCAGTTGCAAACATCAAAAAGGAGTTGATGGATGTGATTACAGAACAGCTACAGACGTTGAAAGTGAATACCGCTAGCATATCCAATGTTGCAGGAGCAGGAAGAGATGTGATGCGGTCAAACACTTGGTGTGGTAAGTGTCATCAAGGAGGCCATTTAGCCACTGAATATACACGAAAACCAACCATCCCTGGAGCTTTCTGTTCCTACTGTTTGTAGAAGAACCATACAGAGGACATTTGCTCTCTAAAGGAGATGCATGATAGGAGAAGGAAGGAAGAAGATGCAAGATTTAACTTGCTGGAATCCAAAATGACAACACAAGATATTGGACCCAAGCCTAGAGAGTTTGGTCCTAATTTCGGACCCAGAAGATTTCCCTCTCAAAGTTACAGAGGAAGACAGTCTGGCGGTGGTCAGAGATCAGAAGTGGAATGTTACAGATGTGGAGAAAAGGGACACATCTCACCAAATTGTCCAAATCCTCGAAGGTCAGTGGATTACAAGCCCTTATGCAGTCAATGCAAAGGAGAAGGCCACACTGCAAAAGACTGTCCAAGCCCAGCCCTAGTGAAAAACAGTGCTACTAATAGTCCAGCCAAGGCCCAAGAGCCTACCTCCAATTTAGTGGAATTGGAAGTTGCTGCTATCACACGTGCAAAGCATAAGGAACCACCTATCCAGAAAGAAAATAACCCTCCTGCCAGAACAGTGAAGTTCAGTCTTCCAGCAGAAGAACAGAACAGAACAGAGCCTAACAGTGTCGTACAGAGCCCTACAGTGCCACAGAGAGTTACAGAGACAGTTACAGAGACAGGACCAGAGGTCCAGGATACAGAAGAGGAGGACGTGCCACAAGTGGCAGAAGAAGTTCACATGATGCCTTTGTTGGAAGAAAGAGGGAAAATGAAAATGGGTGTTGCCCCATTCCCTAATCGGTTAGAAAAGCCAGTGGATCCTATTAAGGAATACGATCTGGTCAGAGATCTAGATACCTTTAAACCAAACCTCACATTCCGACAATTATTGATGTTGTCTCCCAGTTGCCGGAAAAGGTTCAAAAGTATACTGACAAGAAGACGTGGCTTAAGGATTGCTCCCTCAACAGCAACAAAGCCCAACAAGGCTCCAGAGCCTGTAAAAGAAGTGAATGTGGCTAATGCTTTCCTAGATCCGGGTACGCCAGAGATTGGCGTGTGGATTGAAGGCTGCTTCATTGCAAATGCACTGACTGATGGTGGTTCATCAGTAAACATTATGACGGATGTGACAATGAAGGATCTAGGCCTACAAGGTGTGCAACCCACCCAATGGCTCATCAGACTGGCGGATCAGAGTAGAATCAAGCCTTTGGGCATTCTCCCATATGTGAAGACTATAGTGGCTGGAAAAGATTATTGTCTAATCTATCTGGTGGTGAAGCCAAACTCTTATGGTACATCCTACCCTCTGTTACTTGGCAGACCATGGCTTTTTGAAGCCCGAGCAAGGACGGATTGGTTCAAAGGAACCTTGACCTTGGGCAGAGGACCCAATAAAGTGGTGCTGAAACTGTATGGTTCTCAAAAAGGACATGGATCCACCTCCTTGGAATTATCTTCTGACTCCCCTAATGAGGCTACAGATGGAACGTCAGCAGACGAAGATGCTGTCAAACAGATCCTTCCCAAGAAAACAGTGGCACATTCCTTAACAGTGGATACTGTAAGCCGACTTCCAAAAGATGCAAAGCCATTATCAATGGGTGAATACTTCTTGCCTGAACCAGGAATGACTTCTGAAATCACTTCTGATAGTGAGATAGAAGCATGGATGTATTGCTCTCCCTGTTACATGGCCATAGCAGAAGCCGAGACAGAGGCAGGAGAGGAAACAGAGAATTTGTTCTTCTATTACAGAGCTCCTACAGAGACAGAAGCAGAAACAGAAGCAGAAGCAGAAGCAGAGACAGAGACATAGACAGAAGCAGAGACAGAGACAGAAGAGGATGGATATGATATGGACGAAGAAGATTATGAAAGTCCAATGGAAGGGTCTATCCCACCTGAAGAGGATATATTTGAGGAAGAAGTTCCAGAAGCATCAGAAGCTGATGAGCTCATGCTATGGGACAGAATGGTGATGGTACCATTTGGTCTGGTGAATGGATCTTCTCATATGCAAAACCTTTATAAGAAATGGATTAAGAAGAACAAGCCGTCCTTCAGCAGTGGCTCATGCTGTCCGAACCCATCCTTGCCGAAGAAAGATGATGATGATGCACCGTGCCAATCAGCACCAGTTCCACCAACCCAACAGGCATCAGAGGGTCCCTGTTATGTGACGTTCCTGGATGTGTCATCTTCAGAAGAGGAGTCTTCAAGCCAAGAGTTAATTACTTTTGAAACCAAACCTGAAACAGCTTTAATCCCATTCCAATATCTTAAAGAGCAACCTAAGTCTCCACCAAAAGAAGAAGTGAGTTCTAGTGGGACATCAGAAGAGGACACCACTCCCTTGAAGGAGTCGGATCTGTATCCAGAAGCAGTCCGCGGGACCTTCATCCGTGAAGTAGAAGGTGAAAGGCAGTTAACCTTTGTGGATGCAGAAGGCACTGAACGCCACTTGAAGGTGGGTAGCAGTCTCCCAGAAGAAGAGTTGTCAACCTTGTACAACTTGTTGAAAGAAAATTTGGACGTGTTTGTGTGGTCTTATAGAGACTTAAAGGGGATTGATCCCACAATATGTCAACATCATATTGACTTGGAGCCTGATGCCAAGTCAGTACGGCAACGACAGAGGCGAATGAACCCGAATTATTCTACATTGGTGAAAGCGGAGCTGCCGAAGCTTCTGGAAGCCGAGTTCATCTATCCAGTGGCAAACAGTGAATGGGTTTCACCCATCGTGGTTGTACCCAAGAAGAATGGCAAATTGCGAATATGTGTGGATTTCCGAAAGCTTAATTCCAAGACAAAGAAGGATCACTTTCCTATCCCTTTCACAGACCAACTGTTGGACACAGTGGCAGGACATGAGCTTTATTCCCTTTTGGATGGATTCAGCGGATACAACCAAGTGCAGATTGCGGAAGAAGACCAATCCAAAACAACCTTCACCACAGAATGGGGGACCTACGCTTACCGAGTGATGCCATTTGGGCTCTGCAATGCCCCTGCTACTTTCCAACGAGTCATGATGGCTGCATTTCAAAATCATCTGCACGACTTCATTGAGGTATATTTGGATGACTTCTGTGTCTATAGTTTGATCCGTGAACATTGGGAGCACCTGGAGCAATGCTTTGACCGATGCCGGGAGTATGGGATTTCCCTCAACCCCGACAAATGCATCTTTGGGGTTTCTTCTGGAGTCCTGTTGGGCCACATTGTCTCTGCACAAGGGATATCAACAAACCCTGCAAAGATTGAAAAGATCGCAGCTCTGGCAGCACCCACCAACCTCAAATAGTTGAGGGGATTCCTAGGCCATGTGGGTTACTACAGGAGGTTCATAGCCCACTTTGCAACAAAGGCAACCTCCTTGCACAAGCTCCTGAGGAAAGATGCAGAGTTTACTTGGACGGAAGAATGTGACAAAGCCTTCCACATTCTGAAGCAGTGTCTGATAGAGGCACCCATTCTGCAACCTCCTGATTGGACGAAAGAGTTCCACGTACACACTGATGTATCTATTGAAGGCTTAGGCGCAGTCCTATGCCAGAAGGGCTCCTCGAAGTTGGATCAACCGATCTATTATGCAAGCCGGAAAGTCACTGATAGGGAACGAAACTATACAGTGACAGAGCTGGAGTGCTTCGCAATGGTGTTTGCCTTAGAGAAGTTTCGCCATTACCTCCTATCTACCCACTTTAAATTTTATGTGGATCATGAGGCCCTGTCCTTCTTGATGAACAAAGCAGATGTGAAAGGACGAATGATGAGATGGCTCCTTTTATTCCAGGAGTTCGACTTTGAGGTGATTACTAAGCCTGGCCATTCCCATGTTCTGGCTGATCATCTGTCGTGTATCCCACAAACTGCAGACGAGGAGCAGGATGACCCAGACCTCCCTGATGCTTCCCTATTCTTGGTAGAAACTGTAACTCCCTGGTATGTAGACATTGCCAATCTGCTGGCAACCCAACAGTATCCTCCTGGTATTTCTAGTCGAGAAAGGAAGAAGCTCATGCTAGAATCAGCCCCATACACCCTGCTAGGTGGTGCACTGTACAAGAAAGGCAAAGATGAAGTGCTCAAAAGATGTGTTGCAGGAAATGAGATTGGGATTGTTCTGAAGGCTTGCCACAACGAGCCATGTGGAGGTCACTTTGCAAGAGAAGCTACAGCCAAGAAGGCTCTGCTAGCAGGATATTGGTGGTCTACCATTCATAAGGATGCCTATGATTACTGTAAAAGATGTGATGCTTGTCAGAGAATGGGGAAACCCACCAAGACAAGTGCCATGCCACTGCAACCTATCCTTCCTTTGAAGCCGTTTGAGAAGTGGGGCATTGACTTCGTAGGTCCGATCGATCCTCCTACTAGAAGGAAACAGAACCGATACATCCTCGTATGTACGGATTATGTTACAAAGTGGTGTGAAGCTAAAGCCCTAAAGCGGGACGATGGTAACAGCGTGGCCGTGTTCATGTATGAGAATATCATCACCCGTTTTGGTAGTCCCTTAGAGCTGGTAAGTGATAGAGGCACTCATTTCCTCAACAAAGTCATGGAAGAGTTGACAGAGTTGTATAAGATCCGCCATCGCAAGTCCACTCCTTATTACCTCAGAGCCAACGGCCAAGTCGAAGTCACCAATCGCATCCTTTGCTCGATTCTGACAAGAAAAATTGCCACACATCGTCGTGATTGGGATGATCGACTTACAGAGGCCCTCTGGGCGTACAGAACCTCCCATAAAGCAGCAACGGGACAGACACCTTTCCAGCTGGTGTATGGAACAGAAGCCGTTTTTCCTGTTGAATTGGAACTACCCTCTTTGAGAGTGGCTATCAAAGAGCGTTTGGGGGAGGATGATTCACTGCAATGCCGTCTCCTGCACTTGGAATGTTTGGACGAAATTCGTAGGATGGCTCTATAGTGCATGGAAGCCACGCAAGCTCGACGCAAGGCTTACCATGACAGCTTCATCAAGCACAAGGAGTTCAAAGAAGGTGATTTGGTCCTAGCCTATGATTCACGCTTTGGCAAGTTTCCTGGCAAGCTCCAACAGCGGTGGATGGGCCCCTATAAGGTACTTGCAGTCAACCCTAATGGTTCTGTCCAAGTGCAGACCGTTGATGCCTCTGATGATCCCTTTCTGATCAATGGATATCGCACGAAGAAGTACTTCCCTCCTTGGGGATCTTGACAATTACGGACACTTGATCCTTTCCCTCGTTGGCGCGGCACTGTACTTCTTATGATGCTACTTCTGATAGCCGTTCTTCCATCACTCCTGATGAAGTGGACGCAACCCTCTGTCCCCTCAAACCCCCCTTCCAGCCTTGATTTCTTATCCTCTATTTTCCACCAGCGACAGTGGCGAGGTTGGTCTTGAGACATGGTTTTTCTACCATTCCCTTGCTCAATTTGCACCAAAAAAAAAAAAAAAACGAAAAAAAACAAAACAAAACATATCGGTCATGGGAGAAATGGACTTAGGTCCCTGTCATGCCGACCTATTCTTCGAGAAAAGGTGGAAACACCCTCGGGAATAGGGAAAAATAAGAAAAAGAAAAAGAAAAAGAAAAAGAAAAAAAACAAATCTGTTATGAGAGAAAAGGAAGAAATTCCCTGTCATAGCAGGCCTCGTTCCAAGAAAAGGTGATAAACGCCCTTGGGCGAGAAGCTGGCTGTGGAAAAGGTGGTAACACCCAGCAGTACAGAAAGTGGATTCATTAATTGATATCCCTAGGATCCAATTCCGACGCTACCTCCCTTGGTATGCTGTGTCCTGGGTCTCTCTGTAAAGGGACTACCTGTCCTCTAGTAGACGACATGTTCCTGTCCGATACAACGTTCGATTTGATGGCTACCTCCCTGGGGTACGCCTCTTCAACAACTGATGACGCGATCTTCATCGACAAACGATCGAGTGATGTGAGCTTTCATCCTAACCGGATGGGGAAGTGAGTATAGTTGCCCTCTGTATCTATCAACAACGAGTGAGACAGAGGGTGGGGCGAGTGACCAATCTTTTCCCTTCAAATCAAATGAGAGGTGAGAAGTGTGAATGAAGTGTTGCACGCACGGGATGGGCCTCTCAAAGCACAAAGCTCAATTTGTTTCTGTGCACTGCACCATAAGGCTCCCTGGCCTTCCTTCTCGCACCGTATGCCGGCACAGGGCGGGATGCACAGTTGCACCATCAAATGCGCACAAGGCATACAACCTTTGCACAAGTGGCCGTGAGGATTACATCAATGGGTTTCAGGAAAAGGCTGCCCTCTGATATCTATCAACAGAGAGTGAGACAGAGGGTGGGATGAGTGTAACTGGAGTTTCTTCAATCAATTACCGAGAGGTGAGATTGAGGGACGTTACGACACTTGGAGTCAGGTATGTTCCACTTTCCCTGTGCACCCACGGGATGGGTCTTTACCGTCATCACAAGACACGTCACCCTGTTCTGTACACTGCACTGTAAGGCTCCCTTTCCTTCTTGCACTTATGCCAGACGGGTTGGACGCACTACTGCACCATCAACTGTGCACCCTGGCATACTCCTTCTGCACCATTCCCCCCTTGTCGATTCCTCAACCAGGTATGAGATATGGGTTTTAATCATTCTTCCTCGAGAGATATTAGTCATGGGGCGAGTGACTGTTCTTTCATTCCAATTGAGTGATTGTGAGTTGAGTATAGTATCCCTCATCATCGACAACGCATTTCCTGCGATTCCTTCGACCAGCTACCTCCCTGGGTACTGCCGCGTGGTCCCTGCCATGACGAACGTGTGCCGAGAAGATGCCTTGGTCCCTCCAGCGCCGACAACCACAGTGGACGTGCCGTCGACACTCAACCTTGATTCTTGACGAAATGGGCCAAGTTTTTCTAACCCTACACCTTCTGTTTCTTCGTGACGGTCATGTTTTAAGTGTGGGGACGTTAGTGGATGGTCTGTGGCATGGTCCTAGGTCCCTGTTGCTCGGTTAACCCTATCCGTTAAGGTCTTAAGTGTGGGGACGCGTCCCTGCGCGTCTACCGTGCATACCTTTCTGCATATGCCTTAACCTGTTCATGCATGTATGCCATGCCTTGTTATTACCCTGATGGGGTCCCTTCCCACCCACCCGGTTATGTTCCCCCCACCCTTGGAGCTGTTCCCCTGCAGTTTTCCTTCATTCCCTGATTTTGAGGTCCTTCCATGTGAATGCACCCTATGTTCACCGAAGTCCCAATCCCACCTTATAGCGATGTTCCTCCCTTTGAACTGATCATTTTTTCTTTTTACCTACCTTTGTTCCGGTGCACGGTTTTCAAGTTATTAATTTTTGAAGCATTTTGCGCAATTTAGCCGGTTTTCCATGTGAACGCACTTTTCTTGCTTTGGAACCGTGATCTGCCATCATAGCCCTGACAAGAACTTTCCCCCTGACATTTTTCCTTTTTATTCCGCATCATTCCGCTACACGGTTTGTCCGTTATTAATTTTTCGGGTTTTCACGACTTTTTCGTGTGTATTTTTGACGTTTTTCCATGTGAACCTGCCCTATTTGCATCGGAATTCCAATTTGATTTGACATCCGTGTCCCCTGTGCCTTCCCTTACCTTTTCCTTTTTCCTCCCCCCTCTTTCGACTTCTGGATTTATTATTATTAATTTTTAAATATGTTTTCGGGAGTCTTTTTGGTGTTTTTCGCATGTGAACCCTTCCTACTTCCACCGGAACTGCGCTTTAATGTGATAACCCTATGTCATTCCTTTCTAAGGCCATTTTTCCTTCTTATTGTATGTCATTCTGGTGTACGGTTCGCCCGATATTAATTTCTGATCCCATTTTCAAGGTTGTTTTTTGGATTTTTCCCATGTGAACACATCTTATCTCAGTCGGGATTATGTTTTGATGTGATAGGATTGTCGGGCACATCTTTCTGCACAGTTTTCCTTTTTTTTGCACCTCGTTCCGATGCACGGATCTTTCGATATTAATTTTTAATTGCGTTTTTTGGTTCGTTTTTGTGTTTTTTGCACGTGACCGCCCTTCCCCCCTGGAACCCCCGTCCTGTATTTTCCTTGTTTTCCGCCTGCCGTCCTGCCCACTTTTTGCTTTTACGCTATTTCGATTTGACGTCCGGATTGGGAGTTATTAATTTTTCTTTATTTTTACGTGTATTCGCTCGCCCGTTTTGCGCGTGAACGCGCCCTTTTTCGATTTTACGCGTCTCCACGTGCCCCGGTCGTGTCCGCATAACCCGTACCGTCATCCGAGTGCCATTTCAATCCCGTCACGGCAAATTTTTTTTTTTACCCCGCCCCGCGCACGTGCGCGGGACGGGGATACGCCCTTTTTGACCCTACCCACCCCCCTTTTTAACCCTGTCCACCCCCTGTCCACCCCCTACCCACCCCCCTTTTTGACCCTGCCCAACACCCCCTACCCACCCCCCTTTTTGACCCTGCCCAACACCCCCTGCCCACCCCACCCTGCCCGCCCATCCCTTCCCCCCAACCACCTCCTCCCTCCCTCTCCCTCTTCTTTCTGCGTCCTCCTCCCTCTCCCTCCTCCTTCATCTCCTTCCTCCATTCCCTCCCTCCCTTTCTTCCTCTTCTTCTCCTTCTCCCCTCCTCCTCTTCTTCTCTTTCTCTCCTCCTTCTCTCCTCCCCTCTCCTTCCCCTCCTTCCCCTCCCTCTTCCCTTCGTCCACCTCTTGGTAGTCCTGCAGCGCCCGCCCCAGACCCCCCGCCCCGCTGGCCTCGCTGCAAGGACGCCACCCCTAAGCTCACCCCTTCTTCCTCCTCCTGCCCGCCTGCCTCCCCCTCCTCTACTTCCTTCTTCCGCCTGTCGCCGCCCCCCGTTGCAGGCCGTCGCCGCCCTGTACCGTCCGCCCTTCGACCCAGCGGCCGCCCGTGTCTCCCCTCCGTTCGCCCGCCCTCCAGCCGCAGATCGCCGCCGTCAGACGCCGTCGGGGCCCGCGCCGCTGGTTCCGAGCCGCTGCCGCCCGTCGACATAGCCGTTGCCGCCGCCGCGCCGCTGACAAGTCGCCGGCCCCAGGTCGTCGTCCGCCCTCCGCCTCCCGCGTTGCCCTCGTCCTCGTCAGCAGCCCCGCCCGAGCCGCCCCCTTCGCCAGCTGACGCCGCCCCACCGTGCCGCATCCGACGCCCTGGCCCGTCCTTGCAGATCGCTGCCGTCATCCGCCGCCACCACCACCTTCTCTAACCACCTCTTCCCCTAACCATACTAAGGTTAGTCACTAACCTTGGTTAGTTGATCACTAACCTAACTAGGACTAACTAGTTTAACCTAAACCTAACTAGGATTCACTAGGACCCCACTAACCTAACCTAACCCTAGTTAGTTTACTAACCTAACCTAACCCTAGTTAGTTTACTAACCCTGACCCTAGTTAGTTTACTAACCCTAGTTAGTTACTAACCCTAACCCTAGTTAGTTTACTAACCCTAACCCTAGTTAGTTACTAACCCTAACCTAGTTGACTAACCTAGCTGACTAACCTACCCTGACTAACCTACCCTGACTAACCTAACCTGACTTGATTTAGGTAGACTAACATGACTTACCCACACTAACCAGACTTAATTGACTTCTTTCTAATTGACTTATTTGATTAACATGATTTATGTGATTTAATTAATTTCTCACTTAATTTTTCCATTAAAAAATTCAGAAAAATTTCTAAAAATTCCTTTTGTTTTTTGCCAATTTTTGGGAGTTTGTCCGCTGGAAATTACCTACCCTAAAATTTCTGCAAATTCACTATTTCCTAATTAATTCCTCTAAATTGCCAATAAATGTAGAAAATTCATTTAAAAATAGTACAAAATTCTACAAAAATTCTAAACAATTCTCACAAATTTCACTCACCTCCCTTGCTCATTTTCCATTTATTCAACCATAAATAATCACAACTTAATACCAACAAAAACAAAAAAGATAAAAAAAAATAATACAATCAAATTAAAAAATAAAATCAAATCAAATAAAAAAATAAAAAAAATAAACATAAAAAACCCATACAAACTAAATCCACACATCCGCTAAGGTGTTGTGTTTCTTGTTTCATCAGTGATCTTTACTTTTCCTTTACTGGATTCACTTCTTTTGGGAGACTCTTCCGTGCGCATTTCTGCATTACATACACACCCCTTCCAGGTATTTATTTTATGTGCTTTATTTATTTTCATTTCCCCCTTAATCACAAATTAATTGTTAAAATGAACTCTTTAATTCACCCACAGTTTCCACGCGCATTCGCGCTAAACACACATTCTTTTTAATTAAAATAAACCCGCCGTTCACTTAGCACGCGCTACGTGCGCTACAGAGGCACTTTAAAATTTTAATTAAAAAGAACCAGCCGTCACATGAGCACGCGCTGGCAAAAAAAGCGCTCCACATCACCTTAATTTGTAATCAATGAATTTGCATTTAGAGACCCAGTCGGGAATCGAAGTCTGGGAATCGAATAAAAGCACCGCTTCACCTAATAATTGGTAATTTGATTTATAATAAGAAACCGCCGTTTTCTTGCTAAGGTTTATCACCTAATAAAAATTCACCCATTCCTAATAATTGATTAAAATCAACCCTTCATTAAATTAATTTCCCCCTCACTGCACTTACTTCCCCTTTTTAATGAACCGTTTCGTGGGATGGGTATGCACAGTCATTAGCGTTGTTTTCCATGGTCCAATCTTGGTTTATCACAGATATAGTATTGATATGTGTAGGATGTGGTATTATTTTGGTTTCCTGTCTTTGTTACGGTTACGGGTACGGTATGCAGTTTTTTTTTTCTTTTGTTGCCTGATACGGGGTTCTGGGTGTTTGTCTGATGCATCGCATGAAGCTTTCGGTCGCATTTGTCTCAAGGTCATGTCAAATTTTTTCTAGGATGTGGTTTGTTTGGGGTTAGTTGGTCAAGTCACGTTTTCTTATTTGGTTGTTCTCTTATCCTTAGTTTTTGTCTGTTGCTTTGCAGGCATTCTCCTTGATTGTCTGTGTTTGTGGTGTGTGTGTAACCATCTGAATGGCGCCTTCTCATGCTCCTCCCCCTATCCAGTATGTCCCATTAGTTAGTAGGGATTACTCTTCCCTACTTACTTTTGAGCCTCTCACGAAGGCGGGACTTGCTGCTTTTGTGGCCACTCCTTTTCCATTGCTTCCAGAGGATCCGTCGTTATGTGATGAGTTCCTGGCCTCTTACAGCAAGAAGACAGGCGTAGTCCAAGGAATGTCTATGACTTTGACATCTCGAGGCCTAGGGAAGGCTCTGTCTTTACCCTTCAAAGGAGAACCTTTTGTGACCACTCGTCAGCTCTTCTCTAATGAAGAGATTCTCAAGCTGTTGCAGAAGCAGATAAGGGAAATCCTCGATGTTAAGAAGGTGATAAACTCTTCAGGAGTTTCCTTTTCTATGATCACTGATCCCGTATGGAAGACGATGTGTCAGTTCCTTCAGGACAGGTTTATGCCTGCCAAAACGCCATCCCACTATTTGTCCAAAGAGCTTTTCACAGCTTCCAGGATGGTGCTGAAAGGAGTTGCTATTGATTGGAGCACTTACCTCCTCACTAAAATGGATCAGCATTTTGTTAAAGTCACCAGGGGTAATGTTACCAATGTCACATATGGATCATATTTGTCTGCCTTCTTGACCTATTCAGGTTTATAGAAGACTGTGCCTCCACCTCCTCCATCAGATCCAGTACCTCCTTCTCCACCTTCAGAAGAGTCAGAACCCATTGACATAGAGGATGATGATTCTCCGCCTCCCCTGGTCATACAGCGCAAACGCTTGAAGAGGGTAGCGGATAAAGCCCCTTCTGTACTTCCTTCAGTACCTATCCCTGTTACCTCTGGCAGTGAACTCCCTGGGTATCTTACTTGTAATAACCTATTCCGAGCACATCGAGAAGGCTCTTTGGAGATCTCAGTTCCTTCCCTGAACAGTCTCGTTTCAGGAGATGCCATTCCTTTCCTCTGCAAGGATATTCAAAGTTCCATTGAGTTGTCAGTGACAACCTGTGTTCAACAGCTGTACGCATCTTTCTATGAAGAGCTCATGCAGTCCAAAGACCAGTTGCATAAGGCAACATCTGAGTTAGCTTCTGCTAAGGATACCCTAGCAGATTTATTTAAGCAAATGGAACAACAAACCCAACTGGTTGCCACCCAAAGCGATGAGATTTCTTCATTGAAGACCCAGTTACTCGCGGCTCAGTCACAGGTTACTAGCCTTTCCGCAGAGAAGGAGAGGATGTCCAGAGAAGCGAATGAATTCCACGCTATCTTAGATGACAAGCTTTCAGCTTTACAGATGGCTAATGACACAGTGGCCAACCAAGCCTCCCAAATCCAGCAGTTGCAAGATCAACTGGCAAAGTCCCGCTCTGTTCCTCCAAGCCCTCATGTTCCATTAATTCCTTCTCTTTCACAGCAGGACTTGGTTGCTCTTCAGAGACAGGCTACTTTGTGCCCTCTATTCCAAGATAAAGTGGAAAGATTGCAATCCAGAATTGACTTATTATGGTCTACCTCAGGAATATGTCTTACCAGACCATTCTTTCTTTGTCCACTACCACTTACAGAAGTTGGTCTTCTATATGAAGCTTTCCACGATGGATTTACCTTTTCCAGAGGATGGCTGGAGTGGGGCTTGGTCTGCTGAGTTGTTGACAGAGGTAGTCAAAATGGTCTTTGAAGATTCTGTCATGCCAGACACCATGTTGACGTCATACATGTATCTACGCAGAGATTTGTTAATTCCAGATGAGGTAGATATGGCATGGTATGTGGGGGATGTGGTCTTACAGGCTGTTTTATATGTCAATCATTTGGAGTTGCGCGTAGCTGACATGTTCCAAAGTTATTCCTCCAAAGTGGCTGATTGTCAGGATAATTCGTGGCATCCCATGATTGATTCGGTGGTCCTCAATCAAAGACAAAACACAGCTCCTACCTTTGCCCAGAGTACTAATCAACTGAGGATGGATCTCTTAACCTATCTTTCAAAGCATAATCCATTTGATGCTACCTTCTTTGATGCCTATCATAGACGATCTCTCTTAGGACCTTCTGTTCCTACCCTCCTTTATTACCAACAAATGGCTCACCGCTATGCTATATATTTTTCCCTTTGTCAATCTAATTCCACAATTATTTTACCCCTTCTTTTCCAACCTTCATCTTTCCCTCAAATTTCCATTTTCACTTACTGTTCCTTTATTGAGGATAGGGTATTTTCCCCTTCTCCACCCTGTCTTTCTCCCTCCATTAATGTACCCTCCACATTTCCTATTTATCAGTTAACACCGTTCCTTAGTGATTCCCTTCAAATTTCTGCCACTCATTCTTTAACCTTTTCTTCCTTTTATGATTTTTCCTATCCTTCCCTTCATCCACTCTTTCTTATTCCACTACCCTCTCCTAACACTTCCATATCTCAACCACCTCAGTTGGTTAGTGACTGTGACGGGTTTGATAATTAGATTTCCAGAAGAAGGGGATAGAGTTCGGATGATTGCCTTACATGACCGCAAATTAATTGGCCAGTAATTCCAGGAGAATGGACAGCTTCCAGTCAAGCTTATCAAAACTATGTTCATTTTGCCCAGCAGTATTCACAGTCTGCCGATCCCTCAGTGAGATTAACTGCTCACTTTGCTTGGTACCTGGCGTATATGCATAGGCACTCTCATAATGATTCAAAGCCTATTCCAAAGTTGTGCATGAATGTCAATGTTAGCATTGATTCCCAACAGTTGGAGATACTGTATTTTCATGCCCTCTGTTTGCCTAGCAGATACAGATGTCAAAGTCATAGACATTCCTTGGACTACGCCTGTCTTCTTACTGTAAGAGGCCAGGAACTCATCACATAACGTCGGATCCTTTGGAAGCAATGGAAAAGGAGTGGCCACAAAAGCAGCAAGTCCCGCCTTCGTGAGAGGCTCAAAAGTAAGTAGGGAAGAGTAATCCCTACTAACTAATGGGACGTACTGGATAGGGGGAGGAGCATGAGAAGGCGCCATTCAGATGGTTACACACACACCACAAACACAGACAATCAAGGAGAATGCCTGCAAAGCAACAGACAAAAACCAAGGATAAGAGAACAACCAAATAAGAAAACGTGACTCGACCAACTAACCCCAAACAAACCACATCCTAGAAAAAATTTGACATGACCTTGAGACAAATGCGACCGGAAGCTTCATGCGATGCATCAGACAAACACCCAGAACCCCGTAAGGTGAAGTGCGTAATTTCAATATCTTCAGTGAGAGAATGCTTAATGCTTATATTTTTTTTTGGTTTTTTTAAAAAAATGTGCTTCATGGCGTGATTGTCTTTCAACCTATCTTGGATGTGATGTCATCCTTGTAAACAAAATTGTTGAAGAGCCCTATCTTTTGAGTTTTGTTTGGTGTGCTTTGTAACCTAGGCTTCAACGACCTAGTTGTGTGTGTATTTTTGTGATATTTTATTTCCTTCCAATGACAATTCAAAGAAGATTGAAGAAAAGAAATAAAGACTGAAGATTAATGATGAAGATGAAGATTTTTGCAAAAGCTGATCGTGGTCCTTCTTCAAGTTTGTTCGCGGGGACGCTTCACACTTAAGCATGGGAGGAATGATGACCGGGAAATCAATGCAAATATAGGCATAAAAATGTGCTAAACATGGAAACATCCTTCGCAAATTAACACTTTGCTTTTGTACCCCTTTGTCAAAAAAATCAAATATGAAGCAATGTAAAATGTGTAGTCCAAAAGAGACACACTATAAAATATTCCTAGGAAAAGGAAAGGTCAAACACCTTTGTCTCATGCTAAAAATTGAGGGGACTTTAGACCTTAGCCAATGTATGCAAATTTGAATTTTATAATTCAAGAAAGGAAAAGGAGGTGGTTGCAGTCGTGGGATTTGGGGAGGTGGGAGGTTGAGGTGGTTACACCCTCTCTCTTCCTTTATCTTCTTCTCTCACGGTTCATTTCTCCCTCTCTCATTTTGGCACAACACTTGCCTTCTTGTTCTTGCTTCCCTCTCTTGTGCTTCATGCTCATTTCTAATGGAGAGTGAGGAAGAGGAAGAGGGTGAGGATGGAAGAATTTCCTAATTTCTTGTGTGCCTCTCTCTTGTGTGTTTGGAGAGCATGGATTCTTGGTGAGAAGGAGAGTTTTCTTGCAGGTTTTCATGGCCAGCAATGTATTTGCAGCCTCTACCTAGCCGGTTCGTGGTTCATATTGTGCCGTGGCAGGGTGCTCTTCAGGGATACAGCTCTTGCAGAGGCAGTATGGATTGGACATGCTGTCCAAATATGGGATGACAGGCTGTAAGCCTATTTCAATTCCTTTGGAGCAGAATGTGAAGTTGAGCACAGATGCAGGTGAGCTTCTGGAAGACCCTACTATGTACAGATGCATAGTAGGAAGCTTGATTTATATGACTATTACCAGGCCAGATTTGAGCTATGCTGTTGGATTGGTAAGTCAGTTTATGCAGGCTCCAAGGAAACCGCATTTGGATGCGGCTAGACGCATACTCAGGTATGTGAAGTCCACATTACAGTATGGACTATTTTATGAGACTGGGGTACAGATACAGTTACATGGATACACTGATGTTGATTGGGCTGGTAGTATTTCTGATAGACGATCTACCAGTGGATATGTGTTCTCTTTTGGGAGTGCTGCAGTCACTTGGAGCAGCAAGAAACAGCCTACAGTTGCCTTGTCGAGCATAGAGGCCGAGTACAGGGGTGCAGCAATGGCTGCATGTGAGGTAGCTTGGTTGCATAAGCTACTTTATGATATGCATCAGCCTACAGATGGGCCAGTTGTCATTTATTGTGACAACATGAGCAGTATACACTTGGCAAATAACCCAGTCTACCATGCTAGAACAAAGCACATTGAGGTGCATTATCACTATGTGCGGGAGAGGGTTTTACTAGGTCTTATTGATCTAGTTTATGTCAGCACAGAGGATCAGGTAACTGACGTATTTACGAAGGCATTGGGCGCAGAGAAGCTGCGCAAGTTCAGAGGCCTGCTTGGTGTGCAGGAATTGGGATTGAGCTCGAGGGGGAGTGTTGAGATATCGAGCTCCACTCGTGATATACCAGGGTGACCATTGTGCATTAATGTCACCGACGTGTTAATTGTAGACGCGGTTGGTACACCGCTCATGAATAATAGGTAGATGACAGCTATCCTTATCTACTCTAGTTCGTGGCTTGGTTAGTATGCCACCTTAGTTAGTTGAGTTTGGTTTGAGACCCATATATAGGGTTCTTCTATTTCTTTGTATGAGAGTTCTTTTGGCTTACACAACTAAGAAGAGGAAAACTGTTTTCAGCCTCCACCTTTGTGTGTATTCCCCCATTGTGCAAGCAAGAAAGCTACAAGTGAGACTCCTTCCTTCTCTCCCAAAATCTTGACAGGATGCGAAATACTGGCAGAATAAAGTTTTCGAAGTGCCCAGATATGAGTGCCAACCACTGTGGCGAAGGCGTATTTGCGACACAACGTATTCGCATGGATGGCCTTCTATAACCTCGGGGGGGGGGGGGGGGGGGGGGGAGGGGGTCACTCTATACAAATCCTATATATCACGTGCGTTCATGGCATGTTTTATATATCCCTATGTGACCTTTTTTGTGATATTTCTTTGACCCTTCTGTGTTTTTTCCACAATTTATAAATCCCTTTCTATAAGTTTTTTTTAAATACAAGAATTTAAGAGAC
The DNA here is from genome assembly GCF_053477565.2 of Lygodium microphyllum. Lineage (NCBI taxonomy): Eukaryota > Viridiplantae > Streptophyta > Polypodiopsida > Schizaeales > Lygodiaceae > Lygodium > Lygodium microphyllum. The sequence goes on from NC_141138.1 coordinate 93,938,993, forward strand.
CCTTATGTAATAAATAAAAAATACTAGTTTTATCGTAGAATTGATCGCGAACTAGTTGCATCAACGCCTATCTACCACATCACCTGATTTGCTACATTTTACTCCTTTGCATCATTGCTAGGCTATCAACTCATCAGTCACTACTATGTTTGTTGTTTTTAGCCTCAACTGCTCCATCAGAACCTTCTTGAGCTGTGTTTATTGCTACATGACACCTTTGGAAATTTTTTGCTACGTTTCAGGATCTGTCAAAGTATGACACACTCTTCAACTCATACTCTTTGCCCTGGTCCTCAAGACACGAGAGTTCAATGTTTAATATTCACCCTACATACTGTGTTTGTTGCATTGAGAATGATATATATATTCATCCTAAAAATTATTTCCATCACATTGATCATCTAAGAAGGGCTCTATCTTAATATACTTGTTGTTTACCTTAATTTCATGGCTCCAGAGACCCCAACAAAGTAAGTTCAAATTTACTAGCCAATTGCTAGTCTCTGTATCATTACTAAAAGAGGGGGTGAAAGCACTCATACTTGTATCTCTTGTTTTCATTGAGACTGAGAAGTTTGTGAGAGGTCTTTGCTTTGGATCGTGCTCCGTATCTTTTCGAGGAGGCCCTCGCAAGCCTATGAGTATTGCCTTTGAACCTTCCTTGCTCTTGATGAGTGACTTCATGTGAGAATTTGACTTTGTGTGCTCGACCTTGAGGGACATAATCGCAGCAATGCATCATCAATCTTGCATCTCACCTTCATGCCCACGTTTGTCTTCAAAATCGTGTAACGTAGCTTCAATCAACTCAAAATCCCAATCTACAAAAATTTTAACATGAAAGGGTTGAGTAAGAACCAATTCAAAAAGATAATAAAACTTTTGAACATAAAAAGAGATAGGAGACGAAAGAAAGTTATAGTACCTTCATTTGATGCCATATAAGAATGCAACTTCTCTATTGCTTCTTCTATTTGCGTCTTGTTATCCTTTGCTGGCTGAGGTACTCCTTTGGGCATATTTTATTTTTTCAATCCTCGAGCAACCATATACTTGAGCTAATGCTTCTTACTCTCCAAGACATGGAACCTCATGACGTTAGAGAAGCAATCGTAAGCTATTATCTTTCCTTCTATTGAGCCTTTACCATAAATATCATTACATTCATGACACCAAATTCGCACACGAGGAGCCCCATCAAAGTCTTCGGAATGCTGCTCAAACCTAACATCCTCGGAATTGCCATTTCTTTGAGCTTTGATCTAACTCTCTCACATTCTCATTGCCAAACTTCAAGAATATCTGGACTCAATAGTTTACTACTTAGCTTTGTAGTCATATTTGGTTTAGCCTCACAATCTGCATCAGCAAACCGATTGAGAGCAATGTCTTTTATTTGGAGGGGGAGGGAGAGATTCCTCTACATTGCATAAGCTTCGTTTGATGCAAACTAGGGGCTGATCATTGATTGTCCATCGTCCCTCTTGTCGCTTGGTCAATGCATACCCTTCATCAAGAAACCCAAACGGCTCCAAGAGAAGCTCATCCCCTTCAATTTGTTCTCAAACATGAGAGAATGTGGGTTGGCCTATGTCTCTTTTGACTCTAACAAGGCCTATTTCCTCCTTGCTCTCACCATCGACCACTTGAATCCTAAAAAAGGATGCCATGGTGCCAAGACTCCTATGCAAAAAAAAACCACAAAATAAACTTGTACAATCTACTTGCATAGAAACAAAATATCCATAAATGAGAGAGAGAGAGAGAGAGAGAGAGAGAGAGAGAGAGAGAGAGAGAGAGAGAGAGAGAGAGAGAGAGAGAGAGAGAGAGAAACAGACTTACCAGATTCTTTTGTTAGTCGATTCTTGGACAAGCTACTATACCTATCAAGGCAAGGGTAGTGCAGGGCAACTTTTGGTGTGATGCTATTCAATGTTGACTACATATAACACAAAAGTATACATCACACAAATGTGTATATATAAATTCACACCTACCTACCTGCAAATACATATGCACATTACAACAATAACTTAGAGAACAAATGCAAAATTAAAGTAACATTCCATGATTGTATGAGATTGCCAACAAACTATTTGTTTAGTTTTAGAAGTGGTTTGTAGATATGTTTGAGCCTAATGATAAATGAAGGGAGGTTACAATGTGATGCTATTACCATTTGATGACACCTTTGGACTTTTTAACAAATGTTGTATCGACGCTTTCGTGCAAATTTTAGGCGTCAATGACCTCCATTAGCATGTCGCCCTAGTTTAGGGCTCTCTCTCTCTCTCTCTGTCTCTCTCTCTCTCTCTCTCTCTCTCTCTCTCTCTCTCTCTCTCTCTCTCTCTCTCTCTCAAACATTCTGCTCTCTTTGTGTTTCCAATAGCCAATTTGTTTGTAAATGCTTTGCAATGTTCTGTAGCCCAAAACGCACCACCAGTAGTAGCAACAACCACTTGGCTTGGAGTTCACAGCCTCACGTTGTATGCAACACAATGGCAGTGAACAAATAGGTCACGTCTTGTCGCATCATAGTAGCAACCAACACGCTTGGCACCACCCACCACCCAAAGTCTTCAATGGATACTTGATTTATTACAAAGCATGTTGCAAACCTTATGTACTTCAGGGTGATGGATTCGAGGCACTAAAAGTAGATAAACAACTCATCCATATGCTGAGAATATTTTTATTGAGCCTATTTGCTATCTAATTCTATACTTTGCTTACAAGTTTAATTGGTTGAACATAAACAATTCAATGGATGACTCCTCTTTTTTTTCAAAAAGATTTGCGTGACAGTAGCATTGAGAACCGTGTCCAAAATCAAGGTAATTGTGGCTCCTGCTAGACACTCATCTCAATTACCTTCATTTTGGGTTGTCCAATGTTAGCTTCCAAATACCATGTCTTAGGCATTAGAGACAAGTATATATAGCAACATGAAAACAAAAAACTAGTAATAAATGGACATTGATAATGCTCTTGAACCAGGGCATTGGTTGGGCTCATCATTGATCCCTATTTTAGCAATGCATCCTGTAAATGAAGGTTTTGCATAATTGGGTGGAGTGAAATGCTAAATTCATAATAAAGAGAGATGTATGTGTGTGTGTGTGCATTTGGAATTACAATTTTTTCTAAGAAGATATAGTTGAAGACATGCTTACTAATGTTGGTGCTCTTGCTGTTGCTCCACATAGAGATGAGAGGGAAACTAATGATGGTGCTACTCTACTGCTACTCAATACAAATTTCACAATGGAAAAGTTGTGTTGCTTACTGTTGTTTGAACAAACCTAATCAGCAAACTCTTCATAACCTATACTATTGAAACCCTCTAAATTTGGTATTATCAAGACAATGGAACTATGATGATCCTCACGAGAATGAATTTTGATACATACATAAGCGAATATTATTCTCTCTATAGTGAAATGAAAGCCGAATTTAAAGATACTAAAAAGAAGGAAGTATAATAAATGTTTGCAAAATAGTCCTCCAAAGACTAAAACCCTTATGATTTTCTTTTTCTGAGTACAAATAAGGTGGGTGGAGCTAACTCCTTGATAAATGATGCGATCAAGAGGCAAGCACTAGAATAAATCCAGAGGCACGTGAGAAGAGGGAAGGCAAAAATCAAAGCGAAGAATTAGCTAGCAACAAAAGCCTTATTTGACACCCTTATAATACTCTTTACAAAAGTCCCAATGGTGAACCAAGGTCCCCTTCCAAGTTAGATACATCCCTAAAATGTTGACGATAGGCTAGCAAATGTAGTCCCATTGTTAATCTTTAAGGGAGAGTAAAATGAAGACCCCGATCTTCATGTAGCCAAGTTCATGGTAGTGTGTATAAGAATCAATAACAAAATCCCAAAACATTGATGTGCAATATTTCTTGCCACTTTCAAAGGCATGGCATTTCATTGATATGAGAGATAAGCAGCAAGAACTATTGGTATATGGGATGACCTAAAGGTGGCCTTTCTTACCAAATTCAAGCATGTAGGTTTTGAAGAGAAGATATGAGAGGAGTTCATAAACTTAAGTCAATCCTCTGGTGAACAAGTGGAAGCATATGTCTCTAGAATGGAAACAATACTGAAGAGATGAACCAGCCATCACTTGGATGAAGGTATCTAGAAGGGAGTTTTTCTTAGAAGCCTACAACCAAAAGTTCATAAGCTTGTGGAGCTAAGAAGACTAGTCAATCTGCAAGTGGAAATGGTGAAAAGTGCAAGATTGTATGATGAAGTTGAAGCAAGGATGTTGATGACCTTAGAAAGGGGAGTCTTACCTCCTCCCATGCCATGAATGGTATACCCACCAAATGTAGTCATAGGGACTTTTTCTTATCTCCACCCTCAGATGCAAACAATGCCATAGTATAGTGCACCAAATCCACAGTGATTGCAGACAACAATGCCTCAAATGATGGTATAACCACAACAACAATGGCCTCAAACCATTCCCCCAATGGCAACTTAACAACAACAATGGAACCCTACCAATTGGAACCAACAACAACCAACAATCTCGATAGGAGCTTTGAATTAGACTCAGAATATAAAGGACCCAAATCAACCAGTCTATGTAGTGATTACATAGACTTCTCAAAATCCTATGTGAGTATCCCAGGAGAAGAAAATTTGAAGGACTATTTGTCCAATGTAGTTGCAAGCATCAAGAAAGAGTTAATGGATGTGATTATAGAACAGTTGTAGATATTGAAAGTGAATACCACTAACATATCTAATATTATAGGAGATAGAAGAGATGTGATGCGATCTAATACATGGAGCAAAAAGTGCCATTAGGCAGAACATTTAGTCTCTGAATGTACCTAAAAACTAACTATCCTTGAAGCCTTTTATTTATATTGTTTAAGGAAGGATAATATAGGAGACATATGTTCTTTGAAGGAGATGCATGACAAGAGGAAGAAATATGAGGATCCATTGGAATCTAAGATGATAACCTATGATATCAATCAAAAGCCTAGAGAGTTTGGTCCTAATTTTGGTCCGAGGCTCAAAGCTATAAAGGAAGATAGTCTAGCGGTAGCCAAACATCAAAAGTGGAGTACTACAGATGTGGAGAAAAGGGATATATCTCACCAAATTGTCCAAACCCTAGAAGGTATATGGACTACAAGCCCTTATGCAATTTATGCCAACGTGAAGGCCACTCTAGAAAAGACTATTCCAATCCAATCCCTATGAAAACTAGTACTACGGAAAGTTTGTCCAAGGCCCATGAACTTGCCTCTAACTTGGTAGAATTAAAAGTGTTCACAATCACATGTGCTAAGAAAAAGGAACCACTCATCCAAAAAGAAAATAATCCTCTAGCCAAAACTGTGAAGTTCAATCTCCCAACAAAGAAATAGAATAGTATAGAGCAGAACAATACAGTACAGAGTAGTCCAATGCCACAGAAGGACACATAGACAATTACAGAAGCTGGAGATGCAAAAGTACCTCCAAAAATAAAAGAAGTTCAGATGTTGCCGCTTCTAGAAGAAAGAGAAAAGATGAAAGTGGGTGTTTCCCTATTCCTGCCCATGGATCCTATTAAAGAGTATGACTTGGTCAAGAACCTAGATACCTTTTGTCCTATTAAAGAGTATGACTTGGTCAAGAACCTAGATACCTTTTTTCCTAACTTGACATTCTGTCAATTGCTAATGCTATCCCCCACCTATCTAAATAAATTTAAAAGTATACTAACAAGAAGACATGGCCTAAGGATTTCTCCTACAACTACCACCAAGTCTAATAAGGTCTTAGAGCTAATAAAAGAAGTGGATGTAGCTAACACCATCCTAGATTTTGGCACCCTAGAGATTGGTATTTGGATTGAAGAATGTTTTATTGTAGATGCATTGACCGATGGTAGATTATCAATGAACATAATGATGTATTTAACAACGAATGATCTAGGCCTACAAGGCATGCATTCTACATAGTGGCTTATCAAACTAGTAGACCGGAGCAATATTAAGCCTTTGGGAATTTTCCCATATGTGAAGACAACCCTAGCAGAGAAAGAGACTATTGGCTGACCTATCTAGTAGTGAAACCAAACTTCTATGAGACCTCATATATTGTGCTTCTAGGAAGATCAACCCTTTTTGAAGCAAGAGCACAAACCAATTGTTTTAAGGGAACCCTAAACTTGGGCAGAGGACCCAACAAGGTGATAGTGAAGTTTTATGGCTTGCAAGAAGGTAATGGATCCACCTCTATATCAAAGTCTTAACAGACTCCTCCAATGAAGTTACATATGGTATATCAATAGATGAAGAGGTTATCAGATGGATATTTCCTAAAAAAACAAAGGCGTAGTCCTTGACAATGGGAACTGTAGGTTAACTCCCAAAAGTGGCAAAGTCCTTGTCCATGGGTGAATTTCTTCCCTCCAAACTAGAGACAAGTTTCAAAATTACCTCTGACAATGAGATAGAAGCAAGGATGTACTACTCTCCCTATTAGATGTCCGCATTAGAGCCAAAGATAGAAGCAAAAGTAGATATAGAAGATGAAGTAAATAATCAGTTCTTCTCTTATAGAGCCCTTGTTGCAGAGGCAAAGATAGATCCCAAAGAGAATGATGATGAAAGCAAACAAGAAGATTATGAAAGTGACATGGAAGAAGCTATCCAACCAAAAGAGGATACTAACGATGAGGAAAAGATAGAACTTGAAGATGACAATGATGAAAGAGAAGAAGAATATTATGAAAGTGACATGGAAGAAGCTATCCAACCAAAAGAGGATACTAACAAGAAGGATGTCCCAAAAGCTTCCGAATTGGACTAAGCAAAATATGCATTTCTTTAGCAATGGCTCTTGTTATCCTAATGTACCCTTTCCAAGAAAGGACGGCGATATGCCTTGCCAACAGGCATCAGTCCTACAGCCCAAACAGAACATAGATGGTCCTTATTATGTGTTGTTTCTAGATGCATCCTTAGAAGATAAGTCCTCGAGTCAAGATTTAACTAACTTTCCAACAAAATCTGAAATAGCCCTGGCAGTATTTTAACAATCCAAGAAGATAGACGATTCCCCTCTTAAGGAAGAAGTTAGTTCCAATAGAGCATTAGATAAGGAGGCCACTCCCTTGAGGGAGTCGAATCTATGCCTACAATCTATACCTAGAAGTAGTCCTCTGTGGGACCTTCATCTATGAAGTGGAAAGCCAAAAGTAGCTAACTTTTGTGGATGTAGATGGCACAGAACGTCACTTGAAGGTGGGCAGTAGTGTCCTAGAAGTGGAGCTATTGGTCTTGTGTGACGTATGCAATGAGAACTTGGACGTATTTGCACGATCATATAAAGATCTAAAGGGGACTAATCCCATGATGTGCCAACATCACATTGATCTTGATCCCAATGCCAAGCTTGTAAGGCAATGACAAAGGTGCATGAATCCAAATTACTCAACCCTAGTGAAAGCATAATTGTTGAAGCTATTAGAAGCTAAGTTCATTTATGCAGTGGCTAATAGTGAATGCGTCTCAATCATTGTGGTAGTACCCAAGAAGAATGAAAATTTACGGATCTATGTGGACTTTCAAAAGATGAATTCCAAGACAAAGAAAAATCATTTTTCTAGCCCTTTCACAAACCAATTGTTAGACATAGTGACTGAACATGAACTTTACTCTCTCTTGGATGGATTCAATGGATATAACCAAGTCCAAATAGCAAAAGAAGACCAATCCAAGACAACCTTCACAACAAAATGGGGAACCTATGCTTACATAATGATGTCTTTTGGCCTATGTAATGCCCCTACTATCTTTCAAAGAGTGATGATGATTGCATTTCAAAATCACCTACATGATTTTATTATACTTGGATGACTTTTGTGTCTATAGTCTAATCCATGAGCATTGGGAACATTGGGGGAAATTACCTACATGATTTCATTGAGGTATACCTAGATGACTTCTGTGTCTATAGTCTAATCCATGAACATTGGGGACATTGGGAGAAATGCTTTGATTGATGCCAAGAGTACATGATCTTCCTCAACCTAGACAAATGCATATTTGGAGCCTCTTTAAGCATCTTGTTGGGCCACATTATCTCTACACAAGGAATAGCAATAGACCCTACCAAGATTGAGAAGATTATAACTCTAATAGCACTGACCAATGTCAAATAGTTGAGGGGATTTCTTGGCCATGTGGGCTATTACAGGAGGTTTATCACACACTTTGCAACAAAAGGCGACCGCTTGCATAAGCTCCTGAGGAAATATGTAGAGTTCATTTGAACAGATGATTGAAACCTCCTAATTGGACAAAAAAATTCCATGTACACACTTATGCATTTGTAGAGGGTTTCGGTATAGTCTTATACCAAAAAGGATCCTCCAAGCTACTAGATTAGCCTATCTACTATGTAAGCTGTAAGATCACTGATCAAGAAAGGAACTACACATGACTGAGTTAGAGTGCCTTGAGATGGTGTTTGCCTTGGAGAAGTTTTGATGTGTTGTCGATGCACTTCAAGTTTTATGTAGATCATGATGCATTGTACTTCCTGATAAACAAAGTCGATGTAAAAGGCAAAACGATGAGATGGCTTCTTTTGTTCCAAGAGTTTGATTTTGAAGTGGTTACAAAGCTTGATCGCTCCCATGTTTTTACCGATCATATATCACAGATCCCTCAAACTGAAAAATAGAAGTATGATGATCTGGATCTCCTTAATGCTTCCCTGTTTCTAGTCAAATGGTAACCCCATGAAATGCAAACATTGCCAACCTTTTGGCCATATAACAATACCCTCGTAGAATCTCCAGCATAGAGAAGAAGAAGCTTCTCTTAGAATTAGCTCCCTACACTCTACTAGGTAGCACTTTGTATAAGAGAGGCAAAGATGAAGTGCTGCAGAGATGTGTTGTCGGCGGACATGAGATCGGGATAGTGCTAAAAGCATGTCATGATGAGAAAGGTTCTGCTTGTGGGCTATTGGTGACCCACACTACATAAAGATGCCTGCGATTACTACAAGCAATGTGATGCCTGTCAATAAATGGAAAAGCCTACCAAAATCACTGCCATGCCACTACAACCCATCCTTCCCCTAAATCTATTTGAGAAGTGGGGCATCGACTTCATGGGCCCCACCATCAATCCTCCAATCAGAAGGAAGCAGAATCGGTATATCTTGGTATGTATGGACTATGTGATGAAGTAATGTGAAACCAAAGCCCTCAGATGAGATGATGGTAAAAGCGTGGCCCTATTCCTATACAAGAATATCATCACTCGTTTTGGTAGTCCCTTAGAGCTTGTCAGTGATAGAGGCACTCACTTTGTGAACAAGATTATGGAAGAGTTGATAAAGCTCTACAAGATCTGCCATTATAAGTCCACATCTTACTATCCCAAAGCCAACGGCCAAGTCAAAGCTACCAATTGCATCATATGCTCAATTGTAATGAGGATGATTGATGCACGTCATCATGGCAGGAACCATCAATTTACAGAGGCCATCTAGGCATATAGAACCTTCCATAAGGCTACTACATGAGACACATTTCCATCTTGTATACAACATAGAAGCTATCTTCCCTATCGAGCTAGAAATACCCTTTGTGTGAGTGGCTATCACAGAGTGCTTGGGAGATGCTAAGTCCCTATAGTAGGGCCACCTCCTCCACTTGGAATGTTTGGACAAGATTCTCAAGCTATCCTTACAGTTATGGAAGCCACATAGGCTCCAACGAAAGGCTTACCATGACAACTTCATCACAAAGAATTCAAGGAAGATGACCTTGTTCTCGTCTATGATTCATGCTTTGGTAAGTTTCCAGGGAAGCTCCAACAAGATTGGATGGTCCCCTATAAGGTACTCTCTGATGATCCCTTCCTAATTAATGGTGACCACCTCAAGAAGTATTACCCTCCATGGGGATCCTGACAATCACAGCCAATGGTCCCTCTTCCTTTTGGGTGTCGCTCCTTACTACTTCTCTCGCTATTTTGCTAATATTCATTATTCTCATTCTAACAATGTGGCAACATTCTATTAGTCCCTCACCTCCACCTTTTGCCTCTATTTGGTTACCCTCCTATTCAACCCAATTGAGTGGCGAGGTTGGTTTTGATCTATCATGGTGTTTTACCATTTACGTGAAAAAAAAAGAAAAAAAAATCATGAGAGAAAATGACTTTGGTCCTTGTCATGCTGACCTGCTATTCGAGAAAAAATAAAAACACCCTCGGGAGTAGGAAAAAAATATAAAAAAGAGAAAAAACAAATGAGAAAAAGGAGAAAATGTAAAAATAAAAAGATAATAGAAAATATTAAAAACTATTATGAAAGAAAATTAATTTTTTTCTATCATAACAAGCCTCGTTCCAAGAAAAGGTGGCAAACACCCTTGGACGGAAAGTTAGCTATGAAAAAGGTGGCAATACCTTGTAGTCTAAAACAACTCACTTCTTAGTTAATATCACCACGATGCAATCCCTAAAGCCACCTCCCTTAGTGCATTGTATCCTGTGCTTCCATTAGTGCATCTAACCCCATAGTAGACGACCTCTTCTACATGCCATCCAAGTTTTTGATTTTTTGGCTACCTCCCTCGGTGCGTCTCTTCATTGACCAACACTATTTGGCATCATCAACAAGACAAAGTCACTCTTCATTAACAATATCTGAGTAATCTACTACCTCCCTAGATATGCATCTTCATTGATTGATACTATTTGGCATCATCAACAACAAGACGAAGCCGCTCTTCACTAACAATTTCTGAGTAATGTGAGCTTTCATCCTAACCGGATGGATCATATATCTATCCACAAAGTGTGAGATAGGGGGGTGAGAGTGACTGGTTTTCCCTTCAACCAATTCTGAGAGATGAGGATTGAGGGATGTTACGACATTGGTGCCATGTACATTTCCATTTTCCTATGCATACTCACGATGAACCTATGCCATCACTATCAGACATGTCACTTTGTTTTGTGCACTATAATGCAAGGCTCCCTTGCATGCCTTCTCGCACCTATGCTAGATGGGTTGGGATGCACTGATGTACCATCAACTGTGCACACTAGCATACTCCCTCTACGTCATTCCTCTTGTTGATTTCTCAATTGAGTGTGAGATCTGGGTTCTAATTCCTTCCTCTCTGAGTGACGTGAGCCATGGAGTGAGAGACTAATCTATCATTCTCACATGAGTGCATGTTGAGCTATGTGCTATATTCTTTCTCATCGACAACTTAATAGTTCTCCATCAAAACGCTACCTTCCTTGGTGATGTTGCATTGTCCATGTTATGCTAGATGCATGCTATGTCAAGTTGTAGTACCCCTTGCGGATCACTTTGACACCTAGAGTGTCGACATTGCCTCGACCATCAGAATGGGCTAAGTATTTCTAACCCTACATCTTGCATTTATATATGTATGTCATGTGTTAAGTATGGGGATGCAAGGATTCGGTTCATGATCAAGTGATAGGACTCTTCTAATTAGACAAACTGGTCCATCAACGTTTTAAGTGTGAAGACGTGTCCCTGTGCATCTCGCCTACATATACTCTTGAATACACTGCTATATGATCTTTAAATGATGTCATGTTTTATATATGCCCTGTTGGGATTCTTTCCTCACCCAACCGTCCTATTGTAACTCATCCTTCAGGCCTCTTCTTGCCCATTTAGCCCCTTTTTGTTTTGCTGTTCTTTCATGTGAATGCATCATTTGTTCACCAAACTTGAAATTTGACCTCACAATCTTGTTCATCCCTTTGAACTCGACACTTTTTCCTTTTTATTGCACTCTGTTGTTCTGAGCAATAGTTCCTTAGTTATCAATTTTTAAAGAATTTTTCGCAAATTGGATGTGTTTCCATGCAAATGTATATTTTTGGCATCGGAACTGTAGTTTGACATGGTATCCTGATTCTTTCCTTTGCCCAAACATTATTCTTTTTACAGTCCATCTTTTTGACACATGACTTGATTATTATTTATTTATGTGTGTTTATGGGTACTTTCTTAAGTGATTTTTGTTATTTTCCTATGTGAACACACTCTTTTCTCATCGGAATGGTATATTGCTTGGATATTCTTGAGCCACGTATCTATCCGGATATTTCTAAATTTTTCTCCCCTTTGTTTTGGTACATGAATTTCATGTTATTAAATTTTTATTGTCTTTTCGTATTTTTAAAAATTTTCATGTGAATGCATCCTCTTGCCACCAAAACCACATTCTAACCTAATAGCCCCATCAAACATTGCTACCCTAATACCTTTCCTTTTTGTTGCACTTTTTTTTAAAACTAATGGGTCTTCTCAAATTAAATTCTATTTTGTTTTCTGTATGCATTTTTGTCATCTTTTCATGTGAATGTCCCTATTTCTCATGAGACTCATGTTTTGATTTGATAGCCCTATCTGTCTAATCAAATCAAATATTTTTTCCTTTTCTTGCACTCCATTCTAGCAAACAGAATTTTCATTATTTTCGATTACGTTTTTAGGTGAATTCTTTAATTTTTTCCATGTGAACGTCTATTTTTCATATTAGACATATCATTCATGTTGTCCATCCTATTCCCTCTATTGTCTTGCTTTAATTCCTTCTTGTTGCATGCCAATCCGAGGTTTGAAGTTTTTCAAATTGAAATTTTCAGGAATTTGTAGTCTCATTGTTGTCCGTGTCTCAGAGAACGCCTCATAATATGTGTCGTCGAGTCGACATCTTGTGGCCGACCAGCTCGTGCTTTTCCCTTTCCGTTTATTACCGGTATTGCAAAATTCATTATCCCACCCCGTGCATGAGATGAGGGCATGCATTTTTTAAAATTTTCTTTAAATAAATTATTTATTTTAAAAAACAACTCCCTCCTCCCATCCATTTCTTCTCCCTCTTCTTCTTCTTCTTCTTCTTTTCTCTCCTCCTTCTTTCTCCCTCCCCAACCTCCCTCCCCAACCTCCACCTCCACCCCCACCTCTTTGTTCTCCTTCTCCTACCTACCCCCTGCCCTTTCTACCCCTCCACCCTCCCCATGCTGCCCTCCTCCCTCTCGCCGCCTCTCACCCCACCTTAGTGACTCAACCCTATGCACCCTGCCTGCGCCACTCACCACTACACCGACCGCCACATTGCTCACAGTGCCCCGTAACCCTGCTACCGTCCCCCCTGATGCCTTCATTGCTCCTCCGCTATCCTTCGTCCTCCTCTCCCTCCTCCTCCTCATTCTCCTCCTCTATCTTGCTTCTCCCCTTCATCCTCCCCCATCGCTATCCTCATTCTCCTCCCACCTCCCTACGACTACCTCCCTTTCCCCTAGCCCCCCACAAGCACACCCCCAATCTCCATTGCCCCCCTTCCCCCACTCCTCCACAAGTACACCCCCAATCCCCATTGCCCCCCACCCCCCCACAAGCACATCCCCAATCCCCATAGCCCCCCTTCCCACCTCCCCCCCTCGGCAAGCCCACCCTACTTTGCTGACAGGCCCCCTTTCCTCCCATTTTTTCCAACAAACTGACACCCAACTCTGAACCACCTCTAAGGTCCCCTATCACACAAATACATGGTCCTACGTCGATCCTTGCATGTTAAATTTGTTCCGTAAGGCTTGTTTGCACGCCACGATTTTCTTGGATCACAAGTGTGTTGTTTAAGGTGTCATTCTTTATGTGCGAGGTTGCATATGGCGTCTCAGAGCCATGTTGTGGAGTTGCTACTGTACACACGTAGTGTAGCAAATCTGGGTACATGCCTTCCCACAATATTAATTTGCTAAAAATAAAAATATTAAAAAATTTAAATAAATAATAAAGTTTAAATAAAAGACAAAAATTTATTTTAAAATATCCAGAAAACCTAAAATATACTAATTTTTTTTCACAAATATAAGTTGAGAATCACAAATAAAAAATAGAAAAACAAATAAAAATCTAACACAAGCCTAAAAATTCTATTAAAAAATTCTAAAATGTTTAAAAAAAGTTGAAAATCTTCTTAAATTTTGAAGAAAAAACTAAAATTTTCCATGATCCATTTTCAACCTTTTTATTGCTATTTGCAAAAAAATAAAATCCAATAACTAATAAAATCGATTTTTTTATAAAAATCTCTAAAACTCTAAAATATATTGAAAAAATTACATGTGGTGTTTTTATCGTGCTATAGATTTTTAGCTTGATTGGATAGTATTTCGGATTGCTTTGCAGCTACATTCCTCTCCACTAGTCGATTTTGGTGTGCTCATTCCGATTAGGGTACATTCACATACCCAACATGTATCAAAATTTTCCTTTCTTTTTAGTGTGCTACAAACCACATTTAGTTGCTAAAATGAACCATTCAATCGCCTTTTTCATGTGCACCTGTACTCAATACACATCATTTTAAATAAAATAAAATACAAATGTTGTTGACATTGCATGTGCTTCATGCACTAAACATGCACATGGTAATTTGTAATAAAATGAACTAGTCGTCATTCTTGCACATGCTAGCAAAAAAAGGGCTTCACGCATAATAATGGGTAAAATTGAATATGCATTTAGAGACCTTTAGAGTTGGGGTTGAAGTCTGGGGTTCGTTTTAATGTATGGTAAACACATAATAACTTTCCTTAGTGGATAAGAGGGATTTTTGTTTTCCTTTTAAGGTTGATCACCTAATAAAACAATTCACCCATTGGTAATAACTTGTAAAGCTCACCTACTATTAAATCTAGATTTATCTATACTACACATCCATCATCTAATCAATGAATGTGAGATGTGGGTATGAGGGTGACATAGTCTCTTAATTTATCCTTGTTGTCAAGTGCAGTCTGTGGTCTTGATTCTGTAGTGTCAAGTGTGGTGAATTTTGTTGTGTTTATGGTATTTTAGCAGTCAGACGAACGTAGTCAGGGGTTACAGTGTGTATATTTTTTAGCTTTCTTGGTTGATATAGTTTTCCTTATAAACTCTATCCATGTAAATTTCACTACCTCCTCAAAATCCTCTAGTGGTTCCTACTCCTTGTATTGAAGATTTTGAAACGATTTGTGAAGATCATGACTCCCCTTCTCCTTGGACAATTAGAGGAAGCGCTTAAAGCATGTGGTTGAAACAGTTCCAGTCTTAGTTCCTCAAGTGTCAATCCCTGCTAGCTCATGCAATATCATTCTTGCATGCCTTGCATCTATAAATTTATTGATGGCACACAAAGATGGTAGTTTGAACATATTAGTTCCTTCTCCGCATTGTGTGGTAGTAGAAGACACCATTCCTTTCTTGTGCAAGGACATTCAGAGTTCCATAGAAATATCAGTTATAGCTTATGTTTAGCAATTGTACTCTTCTTTCTATGAGGAGATATAACAATCCAAGGAGGAGTTACATAAGGCGGATATTGAGCTTGCCTCTACTAAGGAAACTCTTTCTGATATTTTCAAACAAATGGAGTCACAAAATAAATGGCTAAAAGCCCAAAAAGTGAAAATATCCTCTTTGCAAGCCCAATTTACTGAAGCAAAGGCTCGAGTAGCTACTATCAATGACGATAAAAATCATCTTTTTAAGGAAACCCAAGAGCTTAAAGCTTTAATTGCTACCTAAAAAGTAGAATTACAAGTAGCAAATTGTACAATTGAGAATCAAAATACCAAGATTGAGGAGTTAAAAGAATAGTTGGCTTAGTCATGCTCCATTCCTGGAAGTCCTAATTTACCATTAGTACCCTTTTTATCAGCTATGGACTTGGCTATTCTCCACTATAATGTAACCTTGTATCCCTTATTCCAAGCTAAGGTGGAAAGGCTTCAATCTAGAATGGACCTTTTGTGGTCTTGTTTTGAGTAATTTATGGAATACATCTTGCCAGATCATTCTTTCTTTGTGCACTATCAACAACAAAATCTACCACTTTATATGTAGCTACCCACTATAGATTTGCATCCTCCAGAGGATGGATGGAGTGGTGCTTGGTCCTCAAATCTCCTAGCAAAGGTTGCCCGAATGGTCTTTGTGGATTCAGACATACCTAGCACCATACTGATGTCTTATATGTATCTTAGAGGTGATCTTTTCATTCTCAATTATGAGGATATGCCTTGGTATGTGGGAGAGATTATTTTCCAAGTTGTTCTTTATGTCTGACATTTGGATTTGTAGATGGATGAGATTTTTCAAACCTAGTCTTTCAAAGTGGATGCATGTCCTGAAGTTTCTTGGCATTCTATGATAGAGTATGTGGTATTAAATTAGAGACAATTGAGAGCCCTTGCAGGATTACAAAATACTAACCAACTAAGGGAGGATCTTTTAGCCTATGTTTCTAAACAATCCCCTTTTGACACCTCCTTCTTTGAAGCTTACAATCATCAATCTATTCTAAGTCCATCAGTGCCTTCCCTATCTTTTTATGAAAAAATGGTCAACAAATTTGATTCTTATTTATCCATAATTCAATTGACTCCCCATGTTATTTCTCCTCTTTTTTTTCAACCACAATGTGATTCTAAAATTCTTATATCTACTTATTGCCCATTAATTTTGGATCATATGTTCTCCCCTATTCCTCCTTGTCCTCCACCATCTACCACACTCCTTTCTACTTTTCTAGCACATTTCTTAACTCTTTTCTTATGTGATCTAGTTAAATTACATGAGTCTTCCTCTTTAACCTTACCCCTTCTTTTTTTTACGATTTTGCCTATCAATCACTTCATCCCTTAATACTTGTTCCTCTTTCTCCATCCACATATTTTATTCCTAGTCCCTCTCAATTGGTTAGTAGAGACACTCAGATTTTGATTTGCAGATATCTAGATGTAAAGGGTGGATTCAAACTAATTTATTGACATGACCTCAAATTAATTGGCCTATGATTCCAAGGGATTGGCAAACTCCTATACAAGTTTACCATAATTATTTATAATTTGCCCAAATTTATCATCAATTTATTGATCCTTCAACTAGATTACCTGCTCATTTTTTTAAATATCTAACATACATGCATCGCCATTCTCATAATTATTGGATGTTCGCTCCAAAGTTGTGTATTAATGTCAATGTGGTGGATATTAATCCTCGTTAGTTAGATATCTTGTATTTCCATGCTCTTTGTCTTCTAAGCAAATATATTATCCTTGTGGAGAGGATGTGCTATTTCGAATTCTTTCAAAATCTTCCCAAGATATTTGTGGATGAATCCTTTTCCATGGATAGGTTTAGAAATTATCATGCTTTAAAAGAGAATATTTTCAGTGATGTTTCTTTCTGAATGTAATTGGTTGTTGAGCTTTAATGGATCTCTTTTCATTCTCCTTTATTGGGGTACCATTCAGATTGCATGTGTCATGCGTTTGTGTGGGTGTGTTCAATTTATGTTCTTCTATAAATATGGTTCGAGAAAGTAGAAAAGCTATGAAGATACTAATTCATGGATATGGCTATAGTTTTGAAGACTTGTAATGGAATGAAAGAACCTCTTATATCCTTTACTAGTTTGTTTGGTTATATTTTGTAAGCGATTGGTTCATGCTTCAAGGTGTTTTCCTTTTATCAATCTTTTTTATAGATCCATGTTATTTTAGAGCTTGATGGGGTCAAGGTTAGTTCATGGATACAGATTGATCGATGTTTGAGATAGAAGTATTAAGCTAGTTTTTGGGCATAGTATTCTTTCTTGTTCTAGGACACTTCTTGATTAAGTGTGGGGATATGTTGAGGCTGAATTGACTTGTTTTTTAGGCCGAGTTTTATTATTTTTATGAGCTAAATAGTTGGTTTCTAATTGATTGATTGATTTTGGATATGTTAAAAGTATTTTGGAGTGTGTTAGGGTGGGCTAAGAAGGTTTTAGAAGATCATGATGAGTTTTGGTTGAGATATGATGTTCTAATAGGTTCTGTAATATACAAGTTTGGCTCTAGTAGGGTCTGTTTTGCATCTATTTTGATATGTTTTCTTTCTATTTGTCAGTTTTGAGATTGTGAATGAGTCTTTAAAGGAATGATTGAGAGTGTATTGTATGGTTTTTTATGGTTTGAAGTGTTTTTTTTTTGAGTTTTATGGTTCTTATTATGCCATTTGTAGACCTCATATAGTGTTTTTATAGAGCTTCTGTATATGATCTATAAGCCTCTGTTCGCTTCTATATGTGTTCTAATGGATGGATGTTTATCTTGGGGAATTTTTTGCAAACTTGAAAGAGGAAGAATACAAGCTCGAAATAGATTGAAGAAACTAAAGTAGTTAAAGAAGACTTGAAGTGACAATGACATTGTGAACATGAGTGGTTCAAGGCAAATCAAGTTGGTAGGCAAGGTCTCCAACTTTTCTTAAAATTTGATATGGACCATAATAGCGATGAGCAATCTTATTATTTCCACCTCTAAGAGAAGAATAACAAGACTTATGTACTCTCAAGGAGACCCATTCTCCCTCTTCAAAGTCCATATACCTTCACTTATCACCAACATAAGATTTCATAGTCTCTTGAACACCATATTAGGGGACTTGGAAAAATTTCAAGTCCTATTTTTAAATAAGTGATAAATATTTGACCACGTGGCTAAATCTTGATCCATATTTGAAATTGTGATTTGAGAAGATAGCTTATATAGTATTTAGGATCGACTCCACCTTTAAGTTCGACAATAAGATTTGACCATGTGATCAAATAATAAAGATATTGGGGGCTTCCAAAGTGCATGGAAATTCCCTAATATAGTATTCTTGTGCTTTTTGAATATTTTCCTTACATTACTTCTTTAGGACCTCTATCTTTTATAGCTCTTCCTTAGCAAGGGGATTCACTTCATCATGAAATAATGATAAAGGTACTTGAACCTTGTAGACATACAAAGCCTCAAATGGTGACATGTCTCTACTCATGTGGTAGGTGTTGTAGCAAAACTGCACAACATGAATCCAATGATCCCATGCATTTTGTGTGTCATGGCAAAATTGTCATAAGTAGACTTCCAACCACTTGTTGACTCTTTCAATTTGACCATCCCTTTGTGGGTGGTAAGCTATAGATGGAGTTAATTTTGTTCCCATGGAAGTAAAAAGGATTTTCCAAAAATTTTCCATGAATTTTGTATCTGTATCAAAAACAATATTCGTAGGTAAACCATGAAGTCTAAAAACTCCTTCCATGAATTGATCTAGTTAAATACTAGACTTTAGTGGATATAAAATGGGCTAATTTGACAAGATGATCAACCATAACAAAAATACTATATTGCTCTTGCTTGGTAGTAGGTAATCCTATAATAAATCCATGCTGACATTAGTCCATTTACTATATGGAATGGGTAATGGCTGAAGTAGACCCCTAGGCAACAAATTGAAATCTTTATTATGTTGGCATGGTAAACACTACATCACATATTCTTTGACAAAATTCATTTCCAATAGAAATATTTATGGATATTATCAAAGGTTTTAAATATACCAATATGCCCCTCCAAAAGATAAAAATGTATCTCATGTAAGATCATTTGCTTAAAAAATATCTAAGGAGTCAAATATACTCTACTTTTGGACCAAATAAGTCCATTTTGCCACTTGAAATTGGGAAATTCAAATTCATTGCGTTACTGTAATTTTTGCTCATCTAACATATATTCTTCTTGTATGTCTTGGATCCAATCTTTGTAGAAAGTAGAAAATGCATCTACCACTATATTACCCTTGTCTACCATATAAGGGATCTTAAAGTCATATTCATATAGTGTAGCTAACCACCTTCTTTGCTTAGGAAATATGTTAGACTGTGAAAGAAAATACTTCAACACTCGGGGATCACTTTTGATTTTGAAATGGTTGTCATAAATATAGTGATACCACTTCTTAATGGCATAAAGTATGTCTAATATTTGTTGCTCATAGACATGGATTCCTCTTTCTTTGTCATCCAACTTCCTATTTTCATAGGAAATAACACCATGTTCTTGGCATAGAACAATCTCAATACCACCACCACTACCATCAGCATAGATGGTGATTTCTTTAAAAAAGTTTAGGCATACCAAAATAGGTGCTAAAATAAGGAGACTTTTCAACTTATCAAAGCTCTTTGTGGCTATAGCATCCCAAAAGAAAGCTTCTTTCTTCAATCTATCAAAGAGAGAAGTTGCTACATGGACATAATTTTTGATGAATCTCCAATAGAAAGAGGATAGTCTTAGAAATTCTCTCAATGAAGTAGAATTTTTTGGTATGGACCAATCTTTAATGCATTCTACCTTCTTTGGAGCCACCCTAATCCCTTTCTCACCCATCATTTGACCCAAATATTCTACCTTATTGGTCATAAAAGTGTACTTGCTTTCCTTTGCAAAAAGCTTATATTGTCTCAACGTAAGAAGAGTTGCACCACGGACATGTTGTAAATGATCCTCTCTATTCCTATTGTATATGTAAATAATATCAAAGAATACCAAGTCAAATCTATACAAGAGTGGTTGTAAAACCTTGTTTGTAAAAACTTGGAATGTAGCATGTACATTAGAAAGTCCAAATGGCAAAATGAAAAAGTGGTAGAGGCCCCTCTCTATCCTAAAAGTTGTCTTGTACTCACCTTCCTTCATCTTGATTTGGTGATAGGTTGACCTCAATTCAATCTTGGTAAACAGCTTTGCATCCTTAACTTTATCCAACAAATCGTCAATGCAAGGAATTCGGTACCTTTTCTTTATAGTGCTCTTGTTGAGGTCTCTATAATT
The DNA here is from genome assembly GCF_053477565.2 of Lygodium microphyllum. NCBI lineage: Eukaryota > Viridiplantae > Streptophyta > Polypodiopsida > Schizaeales > Lygodiaceae > Lygodium > Lygodium microphyllum. The sequence continues at coordinate 93,959,723 of NC_141138.1, forward strand.
GATGCACATCCTCTAGGATCCATCTTTTTTCTTAACAAGTAGTATGGGAGAAGCAAAGGGTGATTGACTAAGCTGAATAAACCCCAATTTTCAATAAGTATTTAACATGTTTCTCCACTTATTCTCTTTTGTACTATGACAATCTATAAGGGGGTTTGTTGATAGGTTTACATTGTAATGATGTAGAAGGCTGAAATATGCCTTTAAACTCTTCCAAAAGTTCACAAAGACATGGATCACACTCGTTAGATGCAAAAGATTTTTTATTTTCATCCATCTTTGAGAGGAAAAGTGTGAAAATACAAGACATTGCGTTGATTTCTCTCTTCATCTTCTTTTTATTGATTACTTCTACTTGTTTACTCTCTATGCCATTAAGTGTTACTTGCTGCCCCTTCCAAGTAAACTCCATAAACATCTGGTTGAGATCCAAGGAAAACTTTCTAATCTTTTTAAGCTATCATAGCCAATAATTATGTTTATAGGGCCTATATCTAGGACAATCAAGTCTGTCATAATTGTGTAAGACTATGATAGCTCCATGGGTGTTTGTAGGAATATCTCCTTGCTCAACTCTTGAGCTCTATTAGCCACTTGTACCTTTAGTGGGATGTCCATCCTGTGGGGTAATAGTTTCAACTCAAATAATGGCATTAACAAAGCTATGTGTGCTTCCTGTATGAATAAGAATATGAGCAATCTTAGAACTGATCATGCCTTTGAGTCAAAGAATATTCTCTCCTTTACAACCCATCCAAGCATCTTGAGATATAAAACATAGTATGGGTGAGCATACAAGAGCTGAAGAATTATCCATCGGTAATCCACCTAGATCAAATGGAAACTTGTTGATCGGATCCAAATGAAAAGAGCTCTCTTCTCTTTTATATTTCTAACTCTAGCTTTCAACAAATTATATGACTGAATAAACATTCATAGGCTTTGCTATCCCCACCTCTGTTGAAAGGTTTTGATCTAATTCAAAAATATACTTGTTCAACTTGGCTAAATTAGAAATGCCCTCAAGATGCATGGAAAGGTTTATGAACCAGCTAGAATACTCAACCATAGATCCTTACTGTCTAAGATCATAGCACTTCCTTTTCAACCTTTCTTTTTCCATTAGAGATACAAAAACCTGTGTCATGGTTGATTTAAAGTCCTCCCATATATGAAAACATTGCCCGATTTTCATCATGTATCTTCACCATCTATATGTGTATCCCTCTAAGTGTAAAGGTGCATTGTAAATCTTTGCCTCATCATGGTGTGGATAGAGGGTAAAATGCATTTCCAATTTATTAATCCATTCTTCAAGCTCCATTTGTGAGGGATTGTCCCATTTGAATTGTGGTATGTTGATTTTCTCATTGTACTCTCTAGCATTCTGGTAATGATGGCCATTGTTATTGGGTAAACCACTTGATTGTTGCCTTGGAGAGAGATTATTTAATATTGGATATCCATGGTTATTGTTAATGGATTACTGACCATTCTTCTTGATGCCAAAAGAGTAATGACCAAGTGAGGTAGTTTCAGGTGGCTGATGATTATGATGGGATTGAATAGGTGAAATCATTTCCTCAAGATTATCATTGTTGAAACATGTTCGCTCTTCTTGAATCTTCATAAAGGTATCGACCTTGTCTATTCCTTGCATTAGGCATTTATGAGTTTTGTGGATAAAATTGTTTATAGAATGTGTCACACCCATGAATGCCTTCTTTTTTCTAACATGTTGAACTTTTCATGCTGTCCATGATCCTCTTTGAAGAGTCAAATTTTGGTATTCCCCTATTCCAAGAGTTAGAAGGAGGCTAAAATATTTCCTTAACCCTTGATGGACCACCTTGTTCATAGGTTGAGTATATAAACTGATGGGCTGCCCTTGACTTCACATTATCTTTTGGAATTGATGCTCCATTATCATGAAAAGGTGGAGTGCTTTACTACTTATTACCCAAGTTGCTAAGAATGGAGATCATCTGATCAAACTTAGTGTCCAACAATTAATTATGCTACCCAAACTTCTTAAAGTAATTGACCATTTGTCCAAAGTTATCATCAATTTTTTGGTTCAATTAAATGATACCCTCATTCATGCATTCAATCCTATGAGAAAGTTTTTGAAATTCATTTGAGTTATGTGAACCATTTGCTTCAAATATATGTACCACATCGTAGGGTCTCTTGGCCTCGTGATTCTTCATGTATGTTGACATCATTCCCATCCCTATGTCCATGATTTGTGGCTCTAATAGATGAATTAATCTCTGCTCAATACTCAGCTATTTCTTCATTTATGCTCTCCAGCATTTTCCATTTCTTCTTATTCTTGGCCATCAAAATGGTTGCATAAAAAGAAAAATTTCTATCAATAAATGGGCTATAACAAGAGTTATACCCCTTCAATCCTTATGTTTGTGGGCTCAAAATGAAGCTTAGTATGTGCAGATAGGGAAGATTTGCTAAAATTACAGGTTGCAGTTGGGTAAGGGATAGTCCTAGACCAAAATAATGTACTCTACCTAGCTATCTAGGAGTTGTTTTTAGTAACCACCTATCAGAAAAATGGGCTTAACTTTTTCTTGAAAACTCCAATTATTGCCAAGCTTCTTAGTTAGAATCAAATCTTGCTTTGTGCTCTATGTGTAGAGTATAAAAGTTCCATGTTAGAATTAAAATATCTAATTCTAATTTTACTTTTCTATGATTGTTTAAATTGTGATAGTTAATCCTGTAATTGTCCTATTTTGTCAAATTTAATTTTGGGTATACATCATACACCTATGTCCACTAAAGTACAATATGTGTACCCTTCAAATACCTTATAACCATCTGTAAAAGATAAGTAAACCTCTAATGACCTGCAATTCCTTTATGTTTACTATCCTCTTTCCCCCTATTTTAGTGCACTATTTCCCAATGATCTTGAAACTTCTTTGACTCTATCTTGAGTGGTCTTCTGCAGTCTTCTACCTATAGTGGGGGGTAAAATGATGGATGGGACACTGAGATGGGCTTTGAAACTCTGGAAGGTATTCAAGGTTCCTTTTGGGCTAGATTGTGCATCCCTATGGATTCCTAATAGAAATGGAGGGTCATCTCTCTTTTATCTTACCATCTCATCCAACTTCGACCTTTTTCCTTGGTCAATATATGTATACATGGCAAAGCTAGTGTTTTAGAAAACAAGGATGCTTTGTATGATTGAAATAAAGCTTTGGCCATTCAATGAGATGTAGAAATTTGAAAGATAAATGAAATGAAGAGGATTGAGAAAGATTTACCTTTAGTGATTAGTGATTCATTGATCTACTAAACTCGCCTTTTACAAATTTCTTAGATATTTCAATGTATAGGATCACAAGAAATCAAAATGTAGGGATTAGGCAAACACATGAGCAAAAATTCACTAAAATTTTAAGATCAAAATATACCATCATGCATATTTCAATCATGAAGTATATCAATTATGAAAATCAAGCCAAAGGCCTGAACTATCCATCATTTTATTATGGAGATTCAATTAACAATGAATAGGCATTAAGTTTTAGTATAAGTGGATTGAATTTATCAATCAAGCAAAGAGGACATACCCAATTCAACCCCTCCTTCAACAATTGGCTAAGCCTCAACAATTGGAATTGGAGAGACTAGAAATGAATAGATGATATATCTTCTTTAATGCTTGAGGTTGATATGGCATGCTGAAATAGAAAAAATGCCCTAAAAATAGTTTACAGAAGTTCTGTATAAGCCTTCCATTGATTAAGAGTCCACTTGAAGTCTTCAAAAAGCTTCAAGAATGCCAATCTTGAACCATGGTTTCTCGCATCGAGTAAAGAGAGATTAAAAACCAATAAATTTGAACCAATGCTATCAAGTAAAGTTGAAGATCAATGAAAAGCTTCAAGAAATGCTTTAGTTCTTGATTAGAAACAAGAATCCAAGTGTTTTTAGTAATCCATAAATGCCCAAGCATTCAAGAAGAAGTCAATGCTATGGAACCAAGGTCTATTGCTCCAATGTTGGATCAATCTTGATGGAATGGCCTTGTACTTGATGCTCAAAAATAAAACACTTGATAATCCCCATGACTAAAGCATAAATTGATCAAAAGTTCAAAGAATTTTATGGCTACCCTGTTTTTCTCCAAATTAGAGACCAAGAATCCTCTAAATCTTGCCCAAATGCATCAATCTTGTTTCCTCATTAAATGCTGAAGATTAAGAATGGTATTTAGGAGATATTTGAGTAAAAGTCTTACAAAAGTTACAAAAATTAATCAAGATTTAGCGTGTTATCTACAAACTCCATGGCTAGGGTTTAGAAGAAGCTTTAGGAGGAGAAAATGTCTCAATGTCTGAAAAATAAGGCAAGAGAATGCTTTCAGGAGCTTACAGAAGTGAAAAACCCATGGAATCTTAAAGAAATTGTTGAAAAATCATTGCTATCATGAATACTCAATAAGAGGAGGAGAAAGAATCCATGACTGACCTTAAATCTTGAAGAAATATTGAAAGAATGACCTCAACTTGGTGGAGAACCTTCAGGGAATGCCATAGAGCAATCTTGAAGAACTAGTGATGAGTTTCATGCTAGAGATAACTACTTGCTTACTGCCCAAATTTGTAGTGCATTTTTCACTGATGTGACTGATGCTCCCACATGGGTAATCTGGTCTGGTTGATGGTAATCATTTTGCTAAAAATACTTTAGAGGAAGTGAAGAATGAAGTTGTAAGTTCAGATGAAGAAAGTCTTAGCCTAGAAGAAAGATCTTAGTAAGATTTCAACCATGGGATCTTGGGACAGACTGAGAGAGAAGAGAAAAATCCTTGATTAGTAAAAAATAATCTAGTTTAAGCTTTTTCTAAACTCTATTAACCCCGATTAGTCCTAGAACCTTAAAAGTGGACCTCTTCTTGTAGGGGGAGCTACCAAAATATCCATGATCCCTCAAATTTTTCTTCAAATCTTCTCTAAAAGCTCCAAAAATAGTGAAGACTAACTGTAGGAAACCCTGAGTAGTCACAGTTTAAACTGTACTAAGTCCTATAACCAAATCTTGAATTCCAAGTATCCTAGATGGTGCTAGTAACTAGATCTAGGCTTGAAAACAACCTTACTAAGAATCAAATTCAAGGCTCTAATACCATTGACATGAACTTCTCCTAGACTAAATCAAAATAATAAACAAATCAATAAACAACTATTGAATTAACTAGCAATAGCCATGCCATTGATGAAAATGAAGTCTATAGCACAATGAAGCCATAGCTAGTAAAAATCAAAGGTACAATTAGAATCATGGATAAGAGATTGCTGCAAGAAATCCACCACTTGCTATGGTGGACATTGAGTATTCACCCTTAATGTTGGTGGGGAAGGCAAGAAGCCTCAAGCTAAAAAAAATGAAAAAGTTTACAAATGTGCTAAAAGATGTTTACAATGGCACACTCTTGCTTTTTATACTCTAGCTCCAATTAAGCTAATTTCCCTTACGCTAAAGGGTTGTTTTATTACATAGATGCACTATATCAATTCTTGAGGAAAGATAAAAGGTTTTAATAGGATGAAATGCATACCAAAGCAATGAAAGAGTTAAAATGTTTATGGAAAATCACACAAACACGATAAAAACTTGATTATAAAAGCCGAAGGTCTATCATTGTCACTGTTAATACAAGTCCTATAGGAATTGTATGGGCTATTTGGCAAGATGATGAACAAGGATACAAGTATGCAGTGAGATTTGGTACTAAGGTGTTGAATCAATGACAATGAAAGTATCCATAGATCAAAAGGGAGTTATGGGGAGTCATTACACTATGAAAGTGTGACATAGAATATTTTAATGGAACTTCACTTAATGTTGAGATAGATATCTTACCACTACCTAGAATGATTGCTACTTGTTCTACTCTAGCCATTGTTATGTTACAGTGCATTGTCTATATCAAAACCTTGAACCTTGAACCTTCAATCTATAGGTACATGTGTGTGCTAATACACATACACATACACATATGTCATGCCCAGATTGTTTCATGCGTGTGTGCATGTACAAATGAAATATCTAAGGCATGGGTGGAAACTAACTCTAAAACTATGGCTAAGACAGCAAAACATATTGCGTTATCATTACCTGTACATAGCAAGGAGAAGATAGAGCATGCACATTGATAGCCTGATTTCACATATCCAAAGAAAATTAGGCATAAGTTTACTACAAAATTTTTAAAATAATTAAATATTTTTCATGAGAATATTCAAACACATGGAAGAAGAATTGATCTCTTTGGTTTATACGGGATATACAATCGGTAAATAAAGTAACAGGTAGGAATATTGGAGCAAGTCCAATTGTGGATTAGTGTGTAGAAGTCTTTGCTGGAAGGGTATTCTACTCCTTGGGTGTTGTTTACTCTAGGGATGATCATGTCCAAATTAAAAGTAGAGATTTAGCAACCATGAAAACACCTTTAGGATTGGTTAGATCGTGTACTTAGCAACTAATTCAATTGCACATGTGATAAATGCTATGAACATAGTCTTATGGGATTTATGCCACAAATCACTGTATCCTTTCATGATGATGTGCCAATATAAGGGTGAAAGGAAGAGGATAAGGATGAATTCATGAATTCTAAGGTATGTTGAATATTTTTTACACATCACAAAGCTATTTGTGAAAGTATCCTAACCCAATTGGAAGAAGAAAAATTAACTATCCTAGGGAAATAAATAGTTTTTGGAGTTAAGGAAGTGTTAGATATGCTCAATGCCCCACCCTCATAAGGTGCCACCAATGATCCATGGTGCTCAAAGTTGTAAGGCCCCCATTATGAGGAGAAGCCATATGTGAGCTTGGACATTGTTTGAGTCCAGACTTGTATGTCAGATGAGGTCTATGTGACCGGATGGCAAAAAGGTGACCGTTCTGGGTCTAATCTTTGGGTTAGACAGAGTAGTTATGCTGGTAGCAACTCGAGGCATATTGCATCAAGTTGCGGGGTAAGAGAGTTATTAGGGGCCCTAGCCAATGGTAAAGGAAATATTCCCTAGAATATTCCCTGGCCAACTAGTGGAGGTGCATATGGAAGGTCAATAGACACATGTGCACATGGAAGGTCAATAGACACATGTGCATATGGAAGGTCAACAGACACATGGGCACATGGAAGGTCAACAGACACAGGTGCATATGGAAGGTCATCCATCATGACCCCCCTTCACAAGCTATAAAAGCTAAACCCCTTCACAGCCACCATCAATCATCTATCTTTCACCCAGTCAGAGTTGCTCTTCACCTATCTTCTGTCTAGATCGCCATCTTCACAGTGGAAGCGCACGGGTAGACAGAGCCATCTCTGTATCAGTTGTTTGGAGATAAAGAAATTTTATTATTCTCCTCTTATTTGTTGTGTACTCTCTATCTCTTTCTTAGATTCTGTTCGATGCGCCATGTAATTTTTACATGGTATCAGAGCCCAGGGGGCTCTAGGGATCAAACAGTGCGCAAGAGGCAAAGGCTTCAACAACAAAAAGGAAATATGTCGTCTTTCGGAAGCGGTTTTGGTGTAGTAGGAAGTGGCGCAAGAGGTAGTGCTGCTGTACTAGCTATTCAAACACTCAGGATTCGTCCACCAACCTTCAACGAAGGCAAGTTAGATGATACAAACTACACCTTGTGGAAGTTCAAAATTACAACTATCCTTGATTCTTATGAGCTTTTGGAGACTATGCTAGGGACTGACGTAGAACCACAACCTACCCCTGACCCATCAAATTCTAGTGTGATGATTCCTCCAAATGGAGATCTTCTACGAGCTTGGAAATGAAGGAATGCAGATGCATTGTGTGCCTTAGTTACAAGCTGTTCTGACAGTGTTCTAACTTTGATTCAGCATACAACCAAAGCATCAGAGGCTTGGAATGTACTGAGGAGTCAGTATGAAACAAGAAACCAAACAAGGATTCAAAACTTGGAGAATCAACTAGCAGCGAAGAAGTTTGCTGAAGGAGAGACAGTTGAAGCATTCATCACTTGGATTAAGAGTCTGCGCAATCAGATGGCTGGCACTGGGATACAAAAGACTAGCGAAGAGCTAGCTCGGAGGTGTCTTCGGATTTGTCCACAAAAGTTTGATGGACTAGTAACTACCCTTAATACTCAGGTGAGGCCTCAAGCTTTGACTTTTGAAGAGTTTTGTGCATTATTGATGGAGGAGGAGTTGAGGCTGAAAGCTCGAGAAGGAAGAAACAATGGAGATGCTACATTCTCTGCTAATGCAAAAGGCAAATGTGGTTCCTCCACCAAAAATGATGGGGACAAAAAGAAGATGGGCGGTAAGAAGAAGTTTTAAGGAGAGTGCTTCTACTGCAAGAAGAAAGGACATGCAATTGTAGATTATCATGTCAAGAAGGTAGATGAAAAGAATGGTCCCTTAAAAGTAAAGGGAAAGAGAACCAATACAGCTGAAGCAAAGTTGGAGTTATTCATGGCGACCATTGAGGAAGTGTGCTCCTCGGCGCAAGAAGAATCTACCACTGACTCATGGGTGCTGGATAGTGGGGCCTTCCATCACATGACCAACAAGAAAGGTCTATATAGTTCTATGCAGCCTCTACAAGAAACCATCACTGTGACGGTTGGAAATGATGCAAAATGCCCTACTGTGTGCACAAGTAAGCTTTGGCATGAAAGGTTTGGACACATCGGATTTGCAGTGTTGAAGGAGATGCAAAAGCAAGGTATGGTTTCTCACTTACCTACAGTGGTTGACTGAATTGAAGGAACCATGTGAAGCTTGTATGATGGGCAAGCAACAGAGAAAGGCATTTCCACAGGAAAGCAAGAATAGAGCACAGACTCCTCTAGAGTTGGTGCATGCTGACTTGTGCGCTAAGATGCCTACACAGGCCTTGGGGGGATCTTCTTATTTTATGTTGATTGTCGACGACTACAGTAGGAAGATGTGGGTGTACTTCCTTCATGATAAGGCTCAAGCTTTTGGTAAGTTTAAAGAATGGCTAAAACTTGTTGAGAATGAAACAGGGAAAAGTGTGAAGAAATTTAGAACAGATGGTGATGGTGAGTTCAACTCAAAGGAGTTTGAAGACTTTTGCAAGAGCAAAGGGATCAAGCATCAATTGACGACGCCTCACACACCTTAGCAAAACGGTGTTGTGGAACGCAGGAATTGCACCATTGTGGAGATGGCAAGATGCATGCTAAAGGGCAAGGGATTGCCTAACCATTTTTGGGTTGAAGCTGTTAATACTGTAGTCTACATTCTAAATCGGAGCTACACAAAGGCTCTCAAGGAAAAAATACCTCATGAGGCTTATACTGATAAGAAACCATCTGTATCACATTTCAGAATTTTTGGATGTGAATGTTATGCACATGTTCCAGATGAGAAGAGAAATAAGTTAAAACCAAAAAGCAAAAAATGTATATTCTTCGGTTATAGTGATGAGCAGAAGGCTTACAAATTATATGAACAAGAGGCAAAGAGGATCATCACGAGCCGTGATGTGGTGTTCAAGGAGGAGCCGCATATAGTGGAGGAGGAGAAGGCAAGTTCTTCCACTTTATTATCAAGCGAAGAAGTAGTCCACTATGAACCTGTCCCAAGAGCTGTCCCTATTCTTAAGGAGGAGGAAGCATCATCTTCAGATGATGAGGAAAAAGTCCACCAACCTGACATCACCCCACCGGAAAAGCCATTTCCGCGTTGGGTGAAGCAGCTCTATGACCACAATAATCATATGCTTGCATCTGTTGAGGAGAAGACAGACGGACCAAGGAGGTCTTAGAGAATAGAGGAGCAAAGGAGGGCTTCTGCTCACATAGTTAATATGGCCTTGATGGCTGAGATTATGAGAGAAGTAAAGGAGCCAACTAACTTGGAAGAAGCACTTATAGATCCAGCATGGAAGGTAGCTATGCAAGTCGAGTATGATAGCATAATGAAGAATGACACTTGGGAGCTAGTGGATCGGCCAACAAAGCAGAAGGTTATTGGCACCAAATGGATCTGGAAGGTAAAGTACAAGGCTCATGGTGCCTTAGAAAAGTACAAAGCCAGACTAGTTGCTCAAGGATTTTCACAGGTTGAAGGGTTTGATTTTCAAGAGTCATTTGCCCCAACTGCCAGAATGATCACTATTCGCACAGTACTTGCAGTGGCCGCCCACAAGCAGTGACCAGTTTACCAAATGGATGTTAACTTAGCATTCTTAAATGGTGACCTCAAGGAGGAGGTGTACGTGGCTCAACCACCAGGGTTTGAGGTCCCGCGTTCTGAGAACAAAGTGTATAAGCTGAACAAGGCATTGTATGGGCTAAAACAAGCCCCCAGAGCATGGTACCAGCAGATAGATAAGTTCTTTTTAAGCTTAAACTTCAAAAGATGTGCCTTAAGTGCTAACTTGTATGTTTATAGGGATGGTAAAAAGTTTGTAGTGATTGTCCTATATGTGGACGACCTTCTTATTATAGGTGACTATGAAGATATGATCAACCAAACTCGAAAGGCTTTGAGTTCTGAGTTTGAAATGACAGACTTAGGCTTGCTGCACTATTGTTTGGGGATTGAAGTCTAGCAAGAGCCAGGAAGGATCTTCATCTCTCAGAAGAAGTATGCATGGGAGATCTTGAAGGCGTTTGGCATGACCGAGTGCAAGGAGATAGTTACACCTATGGAGGTGAATGCGAAGTTATCCATTGAGGATACATCAACACTAGTAGACATTGGGAGGTACAGGAGGCTGGTCGGCAATTTGATCTACTTATGTAACACCAGACCGGATATCAGTTTTGCTATTGGTGTTTTGAGCAAGTTCTCAAACAAACCTCATGAGAGTCATTGGAAAGTTGGGATGCGGGTGCTCAGATACTTGAAGGAAACTCTTGACTATGATATCACATACAGTTCCGGAACTTCTCTTGTGGGGAATTGTGACTCAGATTGGGCAGGAGACAACAGTGATTCCAGGAAGTCTATTTTTGGTTATTGTTTCTCTTTAGGTTCAGGAATTTTCTCTTGGATTAGTAAGAAGCAGCTAACAGTGGCATTGTCTTCTACCGAAGCAGAGTACAAGGCATCTTGTTTTGCTGCATGTGAAGCAGTATGGTTGAGAAGGATCCTATGGCATATGGGAGTGCATGATGAAGAACCAACTGTGCTGAGATGTGACAATCAGAGTTGCATCGCCATTGCCAAAAATCTAGTGTTTCATGCATGCACCAAACATATAGAGATCCAGTATCACTATGTGCGTGATTTGATCGAGGATGGGATAGTGGAATTAGTCTACTCTCCAACAGAGGAGAATGGAGTGGATATCTTCACCAAAGCACTTACGAAGGATCTGCTTCAAGTTCATCTTCAGAGACTTGGCATTGGGCCGAGGATATAGTTCGCGTGCCGCCAGTGGACATTGAGGGGGGGTGTTAGATATGCTCAATGCCCCACCCTCATAAGGTGCCACCAATGATCCATGATGCTCAAAGTTGTAAGGCCCCCATTATGAGGAGAAGCCATATGTGAGCCCGGACATTGGTTGAGTCTTGACTTGTATGTCAGATGAGGTCTATGTGATCGGATGGCAAAAAGGTGACCGTTGTGGGTCTAATCTTTGGGTTAGATAGAGTAGTTAAGTTGGTAGCAACTCGAGGCACATTGCATCGAGTTGCAGGGTAAGAGAGTTATCAGGGGCCCTAGCCAATGGTAAAGGGAATATTCCCTCGAATATCCCCTAGCCAACTAGTGGAGTTGCATATGGAAGGTCAATAGACACATGGGTACATGGAAGGTCAATAGACACATGTGCATATGAAAGGTCAACAGACACATGGACACATGGAAGGTCAACAGACATAGGTGCATATGGAAGGTCATTCATCATGATCCCCCTTCACAAGCTATAAAAGCTAAACCCCTTCACAGCCATCAATCATCTATCTTTCACCCAGTTAGAGTTGCTCGTCACCTATCTTCTGTCTAGATCGCCATCTAAGCTTCACAGTGGAAGCGCACGGGTGGACAGAGCCATCTTTGTATCAGTTGTTTGGAGATAAAGAAATTTTATTATTCTCCACTTATATATTGTGTACTCTCTATCTCTTTCTTAGATTCTGTTCGCTATGCCGTGTAATTTTTACAGGAAGTCTTGATTATGAGCCACATATATGGGCATATGGGAGACAACCATCTTCAAAAAAGATAGATGCAATTTAGAAGACGAAGGAAGTAGATGGATAATAGTGGTGGAGGGAGCATAGGATCTCTCTCTCTCTCTCTCTCTCTCTCTCTCTCTCTTTGTGGTGGTAGGGCCAATGGGGATAGTGAATAGGTAGAATAGTGACAAGCAATGTGAGGAGGAATGGGCTAATTGTAGTAATGGCCTTGGTGGGTGGCAATGGATGGGATCATCGCTTCCCCCCTCTCTCTCCCCCTTCCTCTAGAGGTATAGTGCAAAGTACGCACCTGCACACACACACACACACACACAATCTCTCTCTCTCTCTCTCTGGTGCTAGAGATGGAAAAAGTGAATAAGTGGGGTACATGCTAAGTAGTAATTCAAAAGGTAGTAGAATGGTACTGTAGTGGGGTGAAAATGCAAGTAGTGATGGCCTTGGCATGTGTGGGAGATCATGAGCAAGAGAGAGAGAGAGAGAGAGAGAGAGAGAGAGAGAGAGAGAGAGAGAGAGAGAGAGAGAGAGAGAGAGAGAGATTTAAGGAAAAATAGGGTTTTTGAGATGCGATTTAAAAGTAAAAACATGAAAGAGAGATATTTCTTTTTTCTCTCTTTCTCTCTCCTCTTTTTTCTTTTCTCACTCTCTCTAAATATCCCTCCCTCCCCTCCCCCTCTCTCTCTCCCCCTCTTGTCTTTTTTCTTCTCTCTCTCTCTCTCAGCCTCCCTCCCTCCATCCCTCTCTCTTCTTTTTCTATTTCCTCCATCTTCTCATACCAAGAGTAAAGATTGCTAAAGAATTAGATTTCCCTTCCCACAAAGGCTTTTGCAAACTCATCCACAATCAGACTAGTTTCATCATTCCTGATAGTTACCTTATTCACTAGCTACATATCTTGTATCAATAGTAGAGATCCATTCTTCTTTCATAAAATGAAGCACCTATTTGAATATGGGGCAAAAGATGGCTCCAAAGTCCTCGTCCTCATCTTCTCATTCAACAAAACTAATTTTGGCAAGTGAGTTTTTGAAATTAGAATAGATTGCACATTCCAAGACACATGTAGCATAGTAAAGATGACTATTGGAGCAATAATATTGAAATCCACACATCACATGGATGAAAAGCAAATGCCTTACCATGCCTTGATAACAATTCCACAAAATATTGTTTCTTCTCATGAGTAAGAAAATACTCACAACCAATTTTTTTGTTCTTTCAAAGTTTATGTAGTAATTCTGCCTAATTTTCTTCAAATATGTGAAATTTGGCTATCAAAATGCTTGCATCTCTTTTCCTTGCTATGAAAAGGTAATGTAAAAGCAATATATTTTACCATCTTAGGCATAGTTGTATACTCAATTTCAGCCCATGCCTTAGATCATTCATCTATGCATGCACACACACATGTATAAAAATGGGCATGATATAGGCATATGTATATTGACACACAGATGTACCTATAGGTAGATATGCACTTTCAAACATGTGTGCATATATTTATTTTTACATACTAGGTCATATAATGTTTTAAGTGGGAACTTTTATGACTTTAAGAACCATACATACATATTACTTAAGTTGGTGGTTAAGAGCCTTCCTCATAAGAGTACTAGTAACTATTGTTGTCATGTATGCGAATGATGAGTTTATGGTTGTCATATATGTGAATGATGAGTTTATGGTTGTCATAGAAGGAAAACTAATATGGACCAACTAGGTCTCATGAATTTACATACGTGCATCCAATTGAATGGAGAGTATCTAAGGCTAAAGGGCATATTCCATATGCTTTTTATGCTTCATCTTTAAGTGGAGAGGTTCATCCGCTAGTTGTATGAGAGGAAAACTCGATAACTTATAATTATTTTAAATGACATAGTTGCACTTGGCCCATATAATATATTTTCTAAATGCACAAGAGTTGTTTTTATATCCGTCACATGATGGGTCAAAAATCTAGTTCTCATGAAATTACTATACAACATGCACTTTAATTTGCTAGATAGATTACCATGATATATAGCAAATATTACTAGACATATTGAAATTTTGACATAGAAAAAGTGGATTATCTATAATATTATATTGTTTTGGCTATGGCTTTCATAATAATTGAACCACTAGAATGAGTCCAACCCTAGAGATGGCTCCCAAATGTAGATTCAAAATTACCAACCTAGATATTCTTCTACTTTCTCCCTTCCTCTTCCATCTCTCTTTCTCTTTCTCACATAGTAGAATATATATATATATATATATATCTCTCTCTCATGCCCAAAGAGATAGCTAATCAAAGACAAAGGAGGACCTACATGTCATCATGATCTTCAAAAATGGTTTTTTGCAAAACCAGGATGGTATAGAGTTAAAAAATGCCTCCAAAATTTGTACATGATTTGGTTAAATAGTTACGATATATGAGGCCTAAAAACATTGGCCATTGTCTTGGTGGTTGGTTAAGAGAGACCCATTTCCAAGGCGTCTCGGGTTCAAGTCCAAGCATGCGATAGTCTGCATGTCACGGATTTTGTAGGGGCTGTAAGAGCACCTACATACATGGAACGTGGATTTCGTGGGGGCTGTCAGCCTTCTCTCACGTGTTGTATACACTACTCTCATGTGACACTTCCTCCCCTTGTGTGATATTCTAAAAAAATCAAAATTTTCAATTGAAAGCAACATTTTTTTCAATTTGAAATTCATATTTCACTCTTCCACCTCTACATGTTGTGGCTAAAGAGAGAAGGAGATCTTTGTAAAATTCAAACTTGAAGATTCATTTTTGGCAATACGACTCTTTTTGTGAGAAAAACCATCTTGGTGGGATAAAGGTGGGAAATTAAGTGGATCGAATATGTACACCACCCCCTTCTCATTGGTCCACCTCAAATCTCTCTCACAATTAGAGATGTCAATAACTCTTAAGCTAAAGGGCCCTTTTTGAGTCCATATTTCCCCTAATGCTCTCTCTCTCTCTAGTGTTGGAGACATTAGAAGTGAAGGGGTGGGCATGCAAGTAGGAATGTTAAGATAGCAAAATTCTACGAAGTAGTGAGGAGAAAGAATGCAAGTAGAGGCAACCTTGGTAGGTGTGAAAGAGAGATAGAGGTGGCCTCAGTAGGTGTGAAATATCACGAACGAATGAGAGAGAGAGAGAGAGAGAGAGAGAGAGAGAGAGAGAGAGAGAGAGAGAGATTTCTTTTCTTCTCTCTCTCTCTCTCTTTGAATATCCCTCCCTTATCTCTCCCCCTTTTTTCTTTTCTCTCTCTCCCTACCTCCCTCCTCTCTCTAAACATATCCCTCCCACAAATAGAAACAACCACAAAACTAAGGACAAAGCACACAAAATCTGTGTATGGCTTTGCCATTGATCTCAAAATTGAAAAGAAACCATAAACCTCTCTCTTAATAATGAACAAAATTTTCATATGCATCATCTTCATCCATAGCTTCAACCACTATGCATAAAAGAAAGAGCAAAGGGAAAATAGGAATTTCTGCACAAAAGACAGAGGAAAGAGGAGAGAGAAAGATTGGCATCATCTAAAAGGAGAACGTGTGTGTTGGAAGAAAGGAGAAAAAGAGACACATAATCAGCCGTGCACTCCACCCCACCTTTTTTCCAAAAGACACAAAATCCTTCATATTTTTATTATTTCTTTTAATTTTTAATAAATTCACATTCACGAGGCTTCTTTTGGCATTATCATTTCCTTCCACACTGAAACGCGAAGCATTCCTTGCAAACCTTGTCATAGAAGAACCACTATCTAACACAAAACACTTCCAAAATTGTCAGTAAAACTACTTTAATCACAAGGATGAGGCCTAGCCATGGTAGGATATAGGGACTCCAAATCCATGACCACCAAAGTAAGGAAACTCTTACCTCCATCACACTCCCACATTGAAAAGTTGGGCTACTCTTCAAATGATAAGGTTTTATCTTCAACATGAATCATGAGCACAACTCCTCCATCCCAATAGAGGAAGAAATAAGACTCCATCATATAGCTCCAAAGGCACCTGAATGGATAAAACTTGGTTGCAAACACATCTTTGTGTATCTTTTGATGTAAGGTGCATTAGCATGAATGGCTATGAGGATAAAACACTAAGAGAGGTATACCCTTATAAAGGGTTTTCATTTTAAATGTAATGTCATGATATTAATGGTTATGAAGCTTTAGGTTATGCATTTAGATTTTTTTTTGTATGTTTATTTGGATTTTCTGTTAAGGAATTATCTATTGTTTGACTGCATTCCCTCTATTTCTCCCTCTGTCCATCAAAGTGCGATGTCAAATGAAGTGTGCATCTATCTGCCTACTTTCTGATTCTGGATGCTTCTTCTTCTTCTTCTTTTTCTTTTGCTCTCTGCTTGTTTCGCATGGAGGCCAAGAGGTTGTGGTGAGGAGGGGAAGACAATGATTATGATGACAAACTGACTAACTACTATCTCTCTTTGTGCCTCTCTTTTTTTCTCCTTCTTCAATCTTTTCGATTCATATGTAATTATCTTCATACAATTAACTACATCAGGACCTTGAATGTGGAGAGGAGGCCACTTGTGTTGTTGGCAAGGTGTTGAGGCAAACTGAGAGGGGTCTCAGCTGAGGAAGAAGAAATATTGCAATTGTAATAGAGAGAGGAGCAAACAAAGGACATGCACATGTAGGGCTAGAATAGGGCATATTCCTTTCTTCTTCCTTCTTTTTTGTGTAGAAATTGGGTGAGTCGAGCATGTGACATAGGGGCTAGCTATTGCAAGTGTAGGTATTTGGTTGGAGTTTAAAGAAGATAGGTAGGAACTTGTATAGGCACAGAAAATAGTCTTCTTCTTGCTTCTTGATTATTTCATCGATTGCTTCTTCTTGTTCTTCTCCACTATCTCTTCTTCTCTCTCTGTGTTGCTATGTCTTTGTGTCTATGTGGTGCTTCTTCTTGTGATAAAGTGATTCTTAAAGGCAAAATTCAAGGTCTAAGTGGGGAACTAGCATAGCACATTTGGCCAGGTTGTCACTCCACAATGGCGTCATTCCTTCTTCTCTAATAGTTTGGGCAAACCAATTTCTTGCTTATGCCCTTATATGGCTCATTCAAGCATCTCGACTTGACAATCTCATCCTGGTTCTGTGTGGGAAACTCCATGTGCTCAATGGGTGTGGCCATTGTCTTGGACACGATGGTCAATACCTCGTTGGACGATGAAGGCAAACCCACCCTTCTTCTTCTTGGTCCTCTTGTCTCACTTGGTGAGGGTGGCCAAGATTACTTGCCTTCTCTTGCCACTTCTGTTGTGCCACAATTGGATTATATGCATTGAGGAGATCTTTTGAAAGATGTTAGGATATCACAATTTTGATAGCAAGTGACTTGAGTACTTGTCTTGTCCTTCTTATTCTTCTCATTTCTTCTTTCTTATCAAAGTTCTTCAAAGCTCTTTTCCCTCCTCTAATCAAACCAACAAACTAAGAAATCCCTGAGAAGATACATAAGCAAGTCTATGAACCTCTTGTATTTGGAGGATTAAAGAGTCAAAACCATTGCCATAATCAAAACAAGATGAGATGTTGAGTTGATTAATGTAAATCAAAATATTTGATAAAACATGTAAGCAAAATGCGTTTCAACACAGCATCCAAGGTAAGGGGTTGCATTTTCTTGTTCTTCTTCCTTTTACTTCCTCTCAAGCTCTAGTTGTTAGAGATCAATTACTTCCCCAGTTGTGCACCAGAATGAAAGCAACCCTCACATGAATAGAAACAACCACAAAATCGAGAACAAAGCACACAAAATCTATGTATATGGCTATGCCATTAATCTCAAAACTAAAAAGAAACCATAAATCTCTCTCTTAATAATGAACAAATTCGTCATTTGCTTTATCCATAGCTTCAACCATTATGCACAAAAGAAAGAGCAAAGGAAAAAGATAAATTTCCACACAAAAGACAGAGGAGAGATGAGAGAGAAAGATTGGCACCATCCAAAAGGAGAATGTGTGTGTTGGAAGAAAGGAGAGAAAAAGGCACATAATCAACTGTGCATTCCACCCCACTTTTTTTCCAACAGACACACAACCCTTCATATTTTTACTATTTCTTTTGATTTTTAATGCATTTGCATTTGTAAGGCCTTAGCCTTTACATTTCAATTATTTCTAACCTTTTGTAAATGCATGCACGTACACTTGTATATATACCATTTATTTATGATGGATGTGGATGTGGCCCCCTCATGTGTAAGGTGTATTTTAGTACTTTTTCAACAAAATGAATATTATTCCCTTTGCAAAAACTAAAAATGTGATGGATGCATAGACATCTTTGTGCCTTGTTTTTATGCTTCTTTTGGTGTCGTCACACACACTCTCTCTTTCTCAATCTCCCTTCTCCCCTTCCTCTCTCTCTCCTCTTTTCTCTTTCCTCTATCTTCTTTTTCTTCTCTCTCTCTTTTTCTCTTTTACTGTCCTCTTTCTTCTTTATATTCTCTCTTTATCTCACTCTCCCAAAAATTTCTCTCTTCTTGAGTTGCAACTCACAAACTCTAAACTTTTCATTAAAATCTCTCTCTCTCTCTCTCTCTCTCTCTCTCTCTCTCTCTCAATATTCCTTGTTCATCCCTCCCTCCTCTCTCTCTCTTTCTCTTTCTATCTCTTTTTCTCTCTCCTCTTTTCCCTACTTTCTCTTCTCCAATCCTTTTTCTCTTGAATTTCAACTCAAACACCCTAAATCATTTCATCTAAAAATCTCTCTCCCCCTTGCTTTTTTTTCTTTTTCTCTTCCACCTTTTTCATCTTCTCTCTCTCTCTCTCTCATAAAGGAAAGGAAAACAAAATTCACAGAGAGAGGGAAGTAAAAAACATTCACACAAAGAGAGGAAAAAATTTCAAAGAGAGAGACAGAGACATAGACAGAGACAAAGTGAAGAATAACAAAAGAAGGTAGAGCAAATAAAAAAATAAGAGAGAGGGAGGGAGGGATAAAAAAAGAAGAAAAAAGAGGATAAATAAAATCAGTAGCAGTAGCAGTGGCTATAGCAGTAGCAGTAGTAGTAGAGAAAATAGGGGAGAGAGAGAGAGAGAGAGAGAGAGAGAGAGAGAGAGAGAGAGAGAGAGAGAGAGAGAGAGAGAGAGAGAGAGAGAGAGAGAGAGAGAGAGAGAGAGAGAGAGAGAGAGAGAGAGAGAGAGAGAGAGAGAGAGAGAGAGAGAGAGAGAGAGAGAGAGAGAGAGAGAGAGAGAGAGAGAGAGAGAGAGGTGAAGAAATGAGGGAAGCAGAGTTACCATATGGCATAATGGTAACTTTACTCCCCCTGCAAAGTTGCTTCATAGTAGCTTTGCACGATAGTGCAAAGTTACTGCAATGTGGCCTAACTTTCCTTATTGGCACAAGGAATACTAATATTCATTATTTTGATGTTTATGCTCAAATTTACTAGTTAGAAAATGAGATTTATCTAGTAAAATAGATGGAAAAACTTTTTGGTAAATTTAACTAGTTTTTTATAACCTATTTACCGTTTTACTAGTTAGTAATTTGTTTTGAGTTTCTTGTGTTTAGCGTGCCGGTTTTGAGAAATCTAATTTAATAGCTTTCTATCAACTATAGGTTGTTGTGATGTTTGTGAGCCTTGTCTAGTTTGTTGTGGTGCATTTTGATTCTTGAAGAGGACTTCATGTCTTGAAGGTTGATATCCTATAGTAACTTTCATGTTGGAAGTGTATCACTAGTTTTTTAGACTCAATAGCTAGTAGGGGTAGTGATAGTAGAAGATGTTTTGCTATTGGAGATAGTCCTTTCTATTTATGGCAATTTGAGACAACTGAGCTATGAGAGAATCTCAACTTTACATCAATGTCTAACTAGTTTAGCGATGTTCCATTATCTTCTTGTTCTTATCTTCCTTCTTTGGCTTCATCTTTGACGTCTTCTTCTTCTTCTTTAGTGTCATCTCTCCTTTGGCTTCTATAAAAGCTTCTCCTTTTGTAAAAGCAATCTTCCTCCACATCTATGATGACAATGTGAAGCCTTGATAATTGATCCATCTTAAATCTAGTAATTCATTGATGCTAGCCTAGTAGGAATAGATGACGCCAAATTTAATGTTGTGGCCTTTTAAATAAAGGCCTAATCTCCCTATGTAGTACCAACATTGATGATGACAAGAGACGTGATGTGGCAAACCCATGATGTTGATGATGACAATCATATGACCTAGCTAAATAGGCATTAGTAAATCGTATGTCAAAGGTCCCCCCTCCCAATCACTATGTAGCACGAAGATCTGTCCCTCAAGGAGATGGGATCAACAGTCTAGAAATTTTAGACCGAATTCAAGAGATATTTGAATGTCCATCTTGATCAAAGTAACTCAAGATACATAAGTAACCCAAAAATGTGGTTGTATTTAATGTGGTTTCTTTATGTCTCCTAATTAAGTGACAAGATTTTTGAATTTGCAATTTTGATGATGTTTCAAATTGAAAAACTATTTGCCTTGATATGGGGAATGTGTGATTTAAGATAGCATGGCATGAACTAGCCCATGATAAGCCAATAACGTGAAAAGTGAAAGTCTACTTTGGACATGGTAAATCTTTCTTTTTGGATTTTTCATTCAATTTCGTTTCAATGGGTGAAGCTTGACATTTTTAGCTAGGCAAACTTGGGTGGCATAGTATGCCAAATCACAAGCATACGTGGAACTTGAATCTACCACTATGTATGAATCATATTCCAAGCATCGAGAACCATGCAAGGAGCACCATCCAAGATTGGAGAGCTATCCCTATGGACTTGAATCAACCCTATGATCTAAGTTCATCAATTGAAGGGTGAGAGTTTGCTAAGTTGTGCCATTCATTTGATCTTTATAATTTGTATTGATACATGCAATTGCAATGCATGGCATGTGCATGGAGTATCTAGATCCAAGGCAGTATTGAAATGCCTATTGAACATAGTGAATGGATGACATATATGGTCACAACTTGCAAACACGCTAGCTATGATCTATGTGTTATGTCATGTGTGATTAGATTCTTATGGATTCCATTTGTCTTATAGGTTTGTGGGCATGGATGCTTTGGTTGATGATATAAATCAAACGTCATCTGATGAGTTGTCCATTAGTTGGATGCTTTCACAAAATAACTTTTTATGATTGGTGGATTCCAAAAAAATAAAACATTAACTTTTGTATATAATTACCCCTAGCTGACTTGTATATTCTTTTTTTTAAATTATTCATAAATGGAGACTACTTAAGGGAGTAGAGGGAATGCACTTTCTTGAATTATAAAGGATTTTTCCTAGAGTCTTTCTTTTTGGAACCCACTAACTTTGCTATACAGAGAATTTGCTCACTAGTGATTGTTCTTGCCTTAGTGTGTCCATCCTTAGTGACATATATTTCATAAGGTGTGATGGCCACCTTTTCAATCACACCCAACCTTCGAGCTAGCAACAGTTGAAGGTAGTCTCCATACTTTGCACCTCTATAAAACTCCACATTGTTCATGCATAGTTGTCCTCCTTTGATGTGGATTAGGCCAGAGAGAGAGAGGGATTTGATGATTTGGAGACGAGGACCTCTCGAAAGGGCCTTTACTTTGTTTGCAAAACACTCACCACAATTATAATAACCTAGCAATTGATGGCAACATGATTTTTTCTGTTATGAGAGAATAGAATTTCTAAGGTGAATACCTTTTACCCTTATAGGTGCCATCATTCGATAGGCATAATTCCTTTCTTGGGCTTCCTTGGGAGACCATTGTGGGAGTCATGGACTTTGACCAGCTTCAAAAAGAGTTGGTGAAGGCATTGGAAAAGAGCCACTTGGAGCACTTGTTGTAGAGGATGCACCATTATGTGTTGTATTGTCCCGCATAAGGAGGTAGAGAATTATGGATGAGAATGTCCTCAGTAGGGGCACCAATTTATGACGAAGGAAATTTGGTATAGGGTGTTTAGGGAGGAGGTTAAGATAGAATAGGAATTAACACCACCAAAGTTGCATTAAGGCAGTTCCACCAATGTGGAAGCTCCATCTAGATGTTTTATTGACCAATTTTGTACTTAATCAAGTTCCATCATAGGTGATTTGTCTCCATTCTCCCCCCCATAGCTTGAATCCAAGAACTCTCCTATAAAAAAATATAGAGAATCTTCATAAAATAAGATCATATCTAGCAATAATGGAGAGAGAGTAGTAAGAATTCATACATTACTACTACAATTAAGGATGATTTGAGGGTGTTTTAGGAGGGAAATTCTAATGGTTTATTAGCTTAAAAGAGAGGAGAAGAGAGGGGAAAGGGTTGGGAGTCTAATGAATGATGTTTTATTGAAGTGTTATATATGGGGAAGAAAGTGTGGGTGTGTATAAAATTGGGAGGTGGTCTCCACCGCAGTTGGAAAAAAGTTGCATCCACCATTTTAGCCATATCTCCTGACTCGTAACTCCAACAAATTATAAAAAAATACCAACCAAAACTTCAGCTTACATGCTACAACTTTTATGTTGAAAAGTTTTTTTGGATTGGAGTGGAAGAATTTTTTAAAAATCTTACAAAATCATGTGCCTGATTTTTCTTCCACTAATGCTTCCAAGAAGGGTCCCATTTGTTTGAATTATCATAAGGCTCCAAAGCCATGACATTATGAGCCTCACATGCCCTTTGGATGGCTCCAAATCCATTTCATATCTTTTCTTTTCACATTACACATTTTCCCTTCACCTTCCTCCATTGATCTTTACTCTTCACCCCCCCTTAGTAAACCGGTCCATGAAATATTTCCATCCAGTGATTTCTTGGATTTCCCAAGAGGTTGTTCCTTTATTTCAAACCTCCAAATATACAAAAAATCAACAAAGTGTTAGACAAATATTTTTTTGTGATTTTCTCGGATCAGTGACCTCTCATTATTGCGTAAACTAGCACCAAACTTGCTCCGTCCCTTAGAGGAAGGAACACATATCTCATCCTTTGAGTCAAAAAGAACTGGTGATAAGACATCTTCATATATATCTGCAAAACACCCACAAAAAATCTATTTTTTAGCGGTAGACAACCCCGAAACAAGAGGAAACAACTACATGATCACAAGGAAGTCAATGTAGAGGGTTCATCAAAGACTAGGGGAGATAGATTGTCCCCTGCACAAGGACTATGTGCATTTGTTGAGGAGAGCTATCATCTAACCAAGGAACACTGTGTTTGCAACAAAAGACTATCACCTAATTAAGGAAGCATGTTGCCCCTAGCAACAGGAGAGATAGTGGGCAGCAAAACGGGTACCTGGCACAAGAAAAGTTGATACCTCCAAGTAGAAAGCTATGTTTTCAACAAAATGCTGATGTGGCAAGGCCACCTGGCAGTCTGGCGTGGTCTCCTCTACAAGAAGTCAGCTTTGTGTTGCTCTTAAGCAATGATACCAAGCTCTGATACCATGTGAGAATGCACAACAGAAGAAGAAACTCGAACACAGAGAAAGAGAGAGATAATCTGCAAGAGAAGAAGAAAAGAAACCTGCACTGAATAAGGAACAAATGCTGAATACAAGACTGATCAATCCCTGCATGTAGCCCACAACGTTGTTGTGCCACTATATGCATAACGTGTAAAAAAATCTAGAGTGTGGCTTTCTTATTGATTTAGACATCCAATGTCATTTTAGACATTAGTGTTAGTGTCCATGGTTCAAAATATTAGATTTTTGGACAAGTTTAGCTGATTTATGATATTTTAGATATTATCTATTGTAAAAAACCCATAAAATTATATACAACTTCTAGATTAGGATGACATGTAAAAGAAAGCATGTAGCTTTCAGCCAATTTGAGAGGATTTTATGTAAAAAGAGAGATTGACGAAATCGCAGGACATGCGATCGCTATTTTTAGGTAGTGAACAGCATTCCAAAGGGGGAGATGAAGGAGTGATCTGGCAGAATTCTGGCCCGCTGTACTGGTGTTTTACCCCCCTTTTGGAGACAATGGAAGCATCAGATTGGCAATCTGAGCAGCATAGAGGAAAGTATTATTTTGTACACATTTTTGTCTATTAGAGTTATATCTTCACATAATGTTGAAAGAAATTGACAGGCTTTATCTCTGTTATTAGTATTTTTCTACATTTTCTAATTCTTTTTAGGATTATTCTTCTACATCTTCAATTTCTTTGAACTCCTTCTCTTCTGCCTACTCCTCTCCCTAAATCTACCTTCACCATGTTGTCTCTTACCCCCATAGTGGACTTTCGACACCAAACACTCCGACACCGTGTTAGGGGAAGTTTATACTATCATGAGAGGTGAATTTTAGAAGATATTTGGGCTAATTTGGGGTTGATATCTTCAACCATATTCAGAGAATTAGTTACAGCAGTGTTCGTTTAATTCATTTCTTACTCTATAGAAGATATCTTGTCAAAATATGCAAGTATTATGTGTCCCTATGATAGGGCAATGTTTAGATGCTTTGAGTTGAATTAAAAGGAGCTTTTTATCTTATTTCTTGGATGTGGTAACTTATCCTTATTAGGAACTCAATTTGAAGCTCTCTTGAAGCGAGTCTCATTGCCCTAAAAGCCTTGTAATTGACTCATAAGCTTTTGTCCCGAAGAGTCTACATTCAATGTAATCATGCAAAGTTGATTCATGCTATGGCATCATGTATGAATGATGGAACGTAGAGTTGTTTATGATACATGACGGCATATTGTACTTGATTTTATAATTTGTGATTACTCTTATAGTCAAAAAAATAAGCTTGATTTGAGATAATACTCTTGTGATCTTTGCTAAGGACATGCAATTGGAAGCTCTATTAACATATTCAAGAACTTGGCTTGAAACCTTCAACCCTTCTCTTATCTCTATCATCTCCAGAGTCTAAGCTCTTGAACCCCCATACATTCTTCTCTCTCAATCCCTTGGGATTGACCGTGAAGTACCTCTTGAACCTTTAATCATTCACTCTAATCTACTTATCTCTTGAAGATACATCTCCATCTATCTTGTCCAGTTTTCTTGCCAAACCCCTGTGGTGACCTTCAACCCTACGCGCTGCGACATTGGTGAACCTGATGTGAAGGTTGGTGTAAAAGAACTCCAAGACGGGGGATTCTTTAGAAGATATCTACAACAATTGGTGCGCATATTGTAGCAGACTCAGCAACAACAAATCCAAATGTTACAACAATAACAACAACAAAGGCAAGACAAAGAGAAGATTGATTCCACAGCTATCAAGGCCCTAGAGGAAGTTGGGCGGGAATTAAAATAATTTAATGGTCAAAATGTCTCTGTTTTCATTCGCTTGTATATTGAGAAAATGCTATTCTTTGGTGTACCACAACATGCATGGAGTCATTATTTTGCCAGACTAGCCAAGCATGGTCTTCAAGAAAGAATCCATGGTCTTTTTCAGTGAGATGGGGATTGGGCTGCATTCAAAAAAGCCCTACACAATGAATTCTTCTTAGAAGACTCTGGCCCAATGACGAAGAAAAGTTTCACTGTTTGGATTGAGAAACCCAACAAAGGTTTAGCTGCAACAACTTTATACCACGAGTTTGAAAGTAAATTTGGACAACTTGATGCTGAAGACCAACAAAGTATGGAAGGCCAAAAGATTGAGTTATTCCTTAAGGCTGCAGATCCCATTCTGCAAGAGAAGCTTGTTGATTGCCTAGAAGATGCTACCTCTGAATCAGGAGTCAAGATTGCATGGATAGATGTTACTGATGTAGTTAACATGATTGCTCAAAGAGAGCGGATGCGACAAAGATTGGGTTCTACTTCAACTTCAACAACTCCATTGATGGAGCTTGTTCCACCTTCAAAATCCCCTATTCCTTTGACTAATCAACCAAATTTTTCTTTTTCTGCTCCTAAAAATGATGTCATGGATGAAATCATTAAAAGCATGTGTGCCCTTCATCTGAATCTTACAGAAATTAGTTCCAAGGTGGAGAAGCTGGATGTCAAAGATGAAGAACGAGGACGATCATCAACTCAAAGACCCACGAGAGAAGGCTTTAAGAGGTGCTATATTTGGTGTGATAGCCAACAACATGACAAGGAGGGAGTGTTCTGCCTTCCGTGAGACTGAAACACAGAAGCTCATCTTTTGGAAAGACGAAAAAATTCATGTAGCTAAAACTGGTCTTTCACTGGAGCTAAATTTTGGCAATGGTGGAATGAAGAAAAGATTAGAAGATTTAGATGTAAATAATGTCTATGCAGCGATTGATGTAGCTACCTATGGGCTGCAAATTGAGCCAACTAAATCAAATTTGAAAGCATGTAAAGCTAATGTGCAATCTAAAGTATGGATGCATGCACTAGATCAAATGGAACGTAGTAAAGCAGCCAAAGAAGATTTGGCTCTAACACCAATTAGTGCATTTGAGGAATAACTAGTTGGAAAGAACCAGTATATATATTTTTTTGCCTTTGCACATTTGGTTGATGTCAAACCTAAAGACGTCTTGATTGAAGAAAAGAGAAGATGAACCAGGGCCTTCCTCTTCTAGTTCTCTGAAACGGGTAACTAGAAGAACGCCTGAACAACCAAAGCTTGCTAAAAATACAACCCCAAATCAAGAGATGGAAGATGGCCACAAACAAAGAAGACCAAAGGAAAGACGAAAGGCAAGCAACCAGGCTACAAATTGCAATCTGACATAGAATCTGCAAACGGATCTCAAACGAGTCCTAGAAGAACGAATTATGGGAAGCAAAATTGAATTCACCTTAGGCGAAATTCTTGGAATTGCCAAACGTGAATTCCGTGATGTAATTATTAATGTAATCAAAAGGAAAAGACAATATGTTGGTGATGAAGCTGAAGAAGCAATGCATATTTTTTTGCAAGTTCTTCGAGTTTTTGTGCAGGATGAAGAGAAGCTGGCTTCACAAGGAATTCATCTTGAAGCAGTTAAAGAATTAATTGCAGCAATTGAAGCTGAAGATAAAGAAAGCATGAATGCAAAAATTAAAGAAGTGAAAGCTGAAAATGTAATGGTCGGTTGGTCCAAACCAGTTGGGTAGCCCACCTCTCAAAAATAAGGCTGTCTATAGCACATGCATGAGGAAGAGACTCGGTTCATTCCAAGCAGTCACTATTCACGTACACGTTGGGCAAGAGCAACAATGGAGATAGTTGTCAAAATTGGAGAAAAAGAAACACCATGTATTGCACTCTTAGACCATGGCTCAGAGATAGACGTCATGGCAAGGAGTCTCTATGAAAGTGGCAGATGGCCCATAGATGTTGATGCAGGATGGCAAATGAGAGCTGCAAACAACTCTTCTAGAGAGTTATATGTTGCATATCCTAATGTGTAGGTAACTATTGGAGACATAAAAGACAAATTTCACCTTTTTGTTCAAGACTCTTATAGTTACCCTATCATTCTTAGGCAATCTTACATTTCTGAAACCCACTTGGAAACAAAAGCTCTCGTTGATGGTTCTTCCTATGCTTGAATCCGAAGCAAGGATAATGAACAAGCTGTCTGATTTCTTACTGTGTGTATTAACCATCATCGAAATAGCGATCGACTACGTGATTATCTTGTGTCTCCTAATGCTCGAGAATTCAAGGGTTTTCGGGCTGCACTGCTGTAAAAGGAGGCTATGGCAGTGCGACATGTAAAAAGATTGAACCTCCTTATGCTACAAAAACTGTGTCTCTAGCAAATTTGTAAGTATATATAGCAAAGAGTATGAGATATTGTAAGTCTCTTCCAGCCATGACTAAAGCTGAAAGGAAATATTTATGCCATGTAAAAAGGGAGCTAAAAACTTATGACATGATGGCTAAAAATGAAGATATTTTGAGCATTTCTTTTGGACTAATTACTACTAACACATTGTATGAAATATATGCAGCTGCTCATACAAAAAATTAGGCTAAAAATCAGTCCATAGAAGTATGTACATTGGATTTTATTAAACAATTCAAGAATTTGTTGAGCAAGAAGACATTGGTTTACTCAACAAGGCTGACGCGCAAGTGGAGACAAAATACAAGACGTTGGATAAGAAAATCAAGCATGTGGTAGTCCCACTGCCTCCTAAAAGTGAGGGGCTAGCTGATAGAGCAACGAATCAACCAAGTCTTCATGATCCTTCCAACATTGGTCACAAGTTCACATCTGAAAGTGAATCAACCAAGTCTTCGTGATCCTTCCAACATTGGTCACAAGTTCACATATGAAAGTATAAAAGAGCTCACAATAGGTGAAATTTCTTTTCTTTCATTGACTGAAAAACACTCTTTTATGCAAATGCTAATGAAACATGGAAAATATTTTGCATTTCAGCCAAGTGAAATAGGCTGTGTGGATCCAAATATTGCGGCTCCTATGGTCATTTTATGGTCCCACATGTGCCTTGGAACCTCAAGCCCATTCCCGTTCCAAGGGTGCATTTGCCCAAATTATTGAAACTTCTAAATGAGAAGATTAGAATGAAGATTTTAGAACCTTCTTCAGCACCTTACTCAAATCGATGGATTACCATGCCCAAGAAAAATGGATCTTTACGATTCATTCAAGATCTATAGCCTGTTAATCATGTCACAATCCGAAATGTTGGTTGGGTCCAATTGTTGTTAAATTTTCTAAAGCTTTTACAGGTAGAGCAATTTATTCTATGGATGACCTATATTCAAGATATGACCAATTTCAGCTTTCATTAGAAAGCTGAGACATTACCACAATGAAGACACCTCTTGGATTGGTCTGCATGTGCAGTCTACCACAAGGTGCAACAAATTCTGTAGCTCATATGATGAATGCCATGCACAAAGTCTTAAGGGACTTTATTCGACAACTTACTCTTCCATTTCTTGATGATGTACCTATCAAAGGATGTCAAGTCAATGAAAAGAATGGGTAGCTTGATGAAGATGGCTGCAGGACATTTGTAGTTAACCATATTCATGATTGTGACAGGAAGGCTAGAAGAGGTACATCTTACCCTTTCTAGAGCTAAGTCGATTTTTTGAGTAGAAGAAGTCCTAGTGGTTGGACATCCGTATGGCCCCTACGGACGTAAACCTTCACCAATCAAGATAGATGCTATGGCCCCTATCAGCAGAATGCAAGAAAAATACACAAATATTTCAAAGGTGAGAAGATTTCTTGGCGCATGTGTATTCTATCTCATATGGATACCACATTTTGCTCATGTAGCTGAAAATATCTATTAATTATTAAGAAATGTCGAGGAATGGGATAGCCACAGACTTCTCTAAAGTCAAGGTGATTATAGATCTTCCCTCTTCAACCAACTTCAAGGGAGTTCAATGTCTCTTAGGTGATATTAGATGCTACCAAATGGTTTGTACTAAAATATGCCTTGACAAGGTATCAATAGTACCAAAGAGTGTCAACTGGCCTATGAAAGACTTAAATAGGCTCTAACTTCAACTCCTATCCTAAGAGCCCCAGATTGGTCCATTACCTTTCACGTGCACATTGATGCATCAAAATTTTCCATTGGGATAGTGTTGTGCCAATCTAGTGAACATAACCTGGACTATCCAGTGAGCTTTACTGGTAGACAACTCACTAAGATAGAAATGAACTACTCCACAACAGAGAGTGAAGGATTAGCCATGGTGTTCACCATAAAGAAGTTTAGACACTATCTTCTAGCGATACCCTTAACCTTCTTTATGGAACATCAAGCATTGCTTTATCTTATAAACAAACCTTGCGCAATAAGACGCATTGCTTGATGGTTACTTCTACTTTTGGAATTCATATTCTCTATGGTCGTACACAAAGGTAAACAACATTATATGGCAGATCACATTTTCCACATATCCATAGGAGAAACTGCTAGACAGGGAATCATTGATGACCTACCAAATGCCCATATTTTTAGAATGTCCAGTGAGAGCGAATGAGAATTTTTTGGAGCAGACCTCACACCATATTGGGTGGATGGCATAGTCCACATCCTCAAGAATTGACTGTCAAAACAACCCACAGAAAAGGCTAGGTTAAAAAGACTAATCTTGAAGATCCAACCCTATCAGTTGATTGCAGGTCAACTGTATCGATTAGGACAAGATGGTTTCTTAAGGAGATGTGTATGCAAATACAAAATGCATGATGTGATCAAGAAAGTACATGGAAGGATTGCTGGAGGGCACTTCAATGGGAGACACTACCGCATGCAATGTGCTCCAGTCTCAATTGTGGTGGCCAACACTATTTTACAATGCAGCTAACCTATGTTTGCTCTATCATTCTCTTTTTTCCTACAAGGGGGGCTCCTTCGCTAGGTGCAAGTGCAATTTCTTGCACTTTTCTTACTAAGTACTGCACCCAGGCCATGATGTTACTTTCATTGACCGTCCCTTTAGCAATTCCTTGTATCAAGGTGATTGTAGGGGTGGCCATGAATAGTGGGCTTCAGTGTAGAGGGGCTTTACTCTTGCTGCCTTCCACCATCGGTCTTAGTCTTGCCTCTTTAGCTGTTGTGCTTGTGCTTGGCATGTCATCTTGTGCTGGGCTCATCATTGCCAATTCCTGAGATTGGGAGGGTTGCTTCACTGATCTCTGAATGGCTAAGGTGATCTCCTCCTCCTTCTATCGCCTTAGTCACTCTTCCTCCTCTTCTTACTCCTTCCTATGCTCTTCTTCAAGCCTTTTGGATTCCTCCTCCACACTTTTTAGCCCTCTGTTCTCTTCAGAGGTGGATTGGGTTCTTCTTATAGGGATTTTAAGAGCAATATTTTTTCTCCCCCATGGCCTAACAACTCTAAACCTTGGTACTCTCACTAACTATTCTTCTTATAGGGATTTTAAGAGCAATATTTTTTCTCCCCCATGGCCTAACAACTCTAAACCTTGGTACTCTCACTAACTATTCTCTCGCTCAAGGTTTCTTGCTATTGAGAGGGTTGGTCAATCTCCTTTTCATTAATAGATATTTTTGTATTGTCCGGTTATTCCTTGTGGAATTTGTCCTCCCCTGTTCTCCTATTGAAAGTGAGATAGTCGTTCTTGTTGGAGCGGGGGAGTGATGCTCCTCTAGGTGATGGCTCTGAGGTCTTCTCTACTACTTCTCTTTCCACCTTCCCCAGAGCTTCTTGAATTATGGCCATTAGTACTCCTCCAAAGCCTATGGTTGAAGCCTTAAAAGTAGGTTTTTTCCTCTCTGACTCTGTTGTGGTAGCTAGAGACTTCTCTCTTACTACCCTTGGTGCTGTGGCTAGTATCTTTGTTGATGCCTAGATTGTCTTTTGAATGTAGGCATTCCAATTTACCTCATCCATGGCATTTGGTGATGTGGCTAGTATCTTTGCCGATGCCTAGATTGTCTTTTGAATGTAGGCATTCCAATTTACCCCATCCACGGCATTTGCTGCAAGGGTCTCCAACAATGGTATGCCTATTCTATTCATGAGAGTGTTATATATCTAGCTTGAGAAAGGGTATGGACCATTTTTTCCTACAACTAAATGGTGGGGTTGCGAATGTCAGGCAAGTTGATCCCATCATTTGTGTAGACCTTATTTTTGTCCATTCCCCTAGCGTCTTGTATATGTCCCTCTTTGGCCTCTTCTCTGACTTCTCTACTAATCCCATGGCCTTCTCTACAATTTTTGGATTGGGGGCAACTTCCATCCTTCTAGAGGTTTCTCCTTGCGCTTCGGACATCAAAAGTCCTTAGAAATTTTGTACACTTTTTATGGTCAATGTCTTGCCCCACCTTTTTCAAGTATTTGGCAAGATTATATTGTTTTTTTTTTGGTGCCACTGCCTCCTTGGATGTCACCACTCCTTCCATATTGTGGATGCTATAGTATTTAATTGATTGAACACTCAAATTTCCATGGCTAATCCATATATTATATGCTCCTCCTCCTCCGAGAAGGAGAGGCTGTTGGCTTTATCATATTGACCTGCCATTTAGGTTCCTGTTGCCACACTAGCCCAATTTAGTTCTCTTTAAAGAGCATCTCTTGCATGGAATGTAAAATGACTAGAAAGATTAGTGTCTGATGATGAAGGATAAAACCCACAAAATGAGAATTCTCACACCCATCAATCCACACATTTTTACACATTCGTTCTTTCCTTTAAATTTCAATTTCTATTTTGATTTTTCATTCATTTATTGCTTTTATCCCCTCCCCCTTGGAAAAGATGAAAATAATTCCTAGGATTGTGGAAATCAAGGTATATTGGCATTCAATGCGTCTATGGTGTTGCCTCACTTTCTCAAGAGCTAGTCGTAAAAATTGCGGTTATACTCTAGAGTTGCATAACAGACCATATCCTGTGGGCGAATGCCTATTTGCATGATATGAGTTAATACATCAGTCAAGAGGTCACTAGAGTTGAGTCAACATGCATTGTGGAGTTTCTCCTTTGTTAGAATCTTATCCAAGTATGGATAGCATGATATTGTCTCCTAATGGCTAATTTCTAGTTATGGCTAACACTGTAAATGAGGTTGGGGCCACATAGGTCTCTTTATACTCAGAAGTCTAGATGGCACGTCACTCATTATTCCACATTGGTCATGATTTTGCAATCTTTTGAAGCCCATGAAAGGCACGAATTATATCGCTTACATAAGAAATTGGACTTAGACTTAACTAGTCATTGGAGTTTAGAAAGTTCCTGTGGTGGCATGAGAATTTTTATTTTCTCGTAGAAGGTTATGAAGCATTGGCTTATGGCCTCTTCTCTTGAAATTTCATTGCCAATAATTTCATTTGCAATAGTAGAGGTCTTAGTGAAGATGAACTCATATTCTTCCCAAGAACACGGCAAGGAATACCCGGGTAGTTCACTATATGTATACCCTCTATATCACGTGCGTTCAAGGCCTATTTATAAATATCCTTATCTGTGAAATTTTTCTTAATAAAACATAACCCTTTTCTATTCAATCTATAAGTAACCCCTTTATGTGGGACCCTTCTGTATGTAAAAACTGTATTTTAAAATCCCCTTATGTTGAACCCACGTGATACATGCATATATTTATGACTAACCTCCCCGAGAAGGAATATACCTCGTTTGCTATGGGCTCATCAAGTAAGCCTAGGTCCAAACGTTCGTAACTTCTAGCAAACAACATGAAAGTTAAGTCCGGTCGTTGGATGCACATTACTGATTCATCCCCTGTTTCCATGGCCATGTTGGAAGCCACTTCAAAAATGGATCACCGTGGATACACTTGCCTAAGGCTTGCTAGTGGTTTGGGTTTAGTTGAACATGACAAGTTGATGCATAGTACTTCTATG
The DNA here is from genome assembly GCF_053477565.2 of Lygodium microphyllum. Taxonomy (NCBI): domain Eukaryota; kingdom Viridiplantae; phylum Streptophyta; class Polypodiopsida; order Schizaeales; family Lygodiaceae; genus Lygodium; species Lygodium microphyllum. The sequence goes on from NC_141138.1 coordinate 93,993,230, forward strand.
TGAGGATTGTCAGTGGGTGTAGCAAGCTTGTTTGAGAGATTTGGAATTTGATTTAATGCTGTATTGTCAGGTTTTACAATGGTGATTGTCTTAGAGTCATGAGGCAGGGGCTTACTCAAGAGCGGTTTCTCATGGACTCTTAGTTGAGCTTGGAGTCGATAGACCATTTGAGCACTCAAGGATTGTGCACCCTTACTTTTGGATTTCTTCTCCCCTATTTTGGTTGATGTTTTTGAAGCTTGCTTTTTGGGGTGTGAGATTGAGGATCATACATAGCACTTGAGAGTTTAGGCAACCACTGTAGGGTGCTACCCCCATATTATCCGTGGGCTCACAACAATAGGGCTTTTGGAACCCAGTGCTACTAAGTCACGTGTGAACTACAGGAGCACCAACTCAGTTGTTAGGCCTATAGTTTGAGGCACAGAGATTATGCATTCCCAATGATTAATGTTTGTGAGATTGTGGTCTATGGTTAGGGACCCACTTGAGTGTTTGGGCCATAGCTTGGGCATGGTTCTGAGATGCAGCTATGAAGGTACTATGGGAGTACATTGTGATGTACTACCCCCTCCTTAGGTTGACACTAGGTTTAGCCACTCGTGGCACTACAAGCTTTGGAACAACCATGGTGCCCTTTTTGAAAGCCATTACTATTCTAACATTATCAATGGTAAGGTGAATGTGTTGTGAGTCATAGTGAGCATTATAGTGAACTTGTTTTTTGAATGTGTACCCCAATAGTGATTCCTTATCATACCACTTTGCTTGTTAGGTGGCACGTAAAAGATGATGGGTAGGCTCTTAGTTTTGATTTTGCATTTCCCTAAGAGTGGATAGGATTGCTCCCCAAAACATGCTAAGTTTCACATTGGTTGGTTGCAACTGTGGTTGATGCATGGTGGTCCAATGTTCATGCGCTATGATAGTTAAGTTTGCTCCCTCATCAAAAAACACCTCAAGGGTTTATGCCTTTTGGAAGGTTACAATGATTCGCAAGTAGGATGGTGCTACCACTTCCTCATCTTCCTCTTCGAGTTCAGTGATGGTTGCAACCTTCATGTTCGTTGATGGTTCTATCATTGGAGATTCATGAAGTGGAGTGATAGAGGGTACTACTATCTTATGCAACTTCCATTGAAGAAATCTATGCCCTCTCCTTTATAGGGTTTCAAGTTTCACATTGCTCATTCTACTAATATTGCAAACCTTGAAAGGTCCCAATTCCCTGAACTTCATTTTTTGCTTGTGTCCCTTGACAGAGTATAGCAAGACTAGGTCTCCTAGTCCAAAGTCTTGTTGTTTGATGTGTTTGTCAAACCAACTCTTACGTCATGTCTTTTCACATATTAGAGGATGAGTTGCATTGAGACAAGTCTTAGATAGACATTCTAGCTCTACTAACCAATTTGTCCATGCCTTCAACTCCATGGAAAATAAGTGCCTAGAGTTGGAAATTAAGTAGTTGAAGAGGCAAAGAGAAGAGGCAAGGACATAGCTATAGGCGGTAAGGACCCAAAGAGATGAGGAGACCACGAAGAAATCGGTATAGTTGCACAATCAACTTCAAGCAGCTCTCCATGAGCAAGGCATATTGAGGGACCAAGTAGAATGCAAAAATCAGGAGCAGCAACAAATGCCCTCATTGTGGTGGGAACAGGAGCAGGTGATCTTCACCCTAGCATGATACCAAAATCAAGGGCTAGAGACGATGAAAGAGAAAAAAAAGGAATGGGAAATCAAGAATGAAGATAGAGTCAAAGATTTAGCTTACAAGCTGCGGCGAAAAGCAAAGCTGCGGTTGTCTCGAGACAGGAATGTTGGAGTAACAATACACATTTTTTAGCATAGTGCTGAATGTCACGCAATCAAGTGGAGAAGAAACATTGGAAGAAGTAAAAAGAAAACTAGAATTTGCAAGGAGGGCACTACAACATGGACTTCATGCCAAGGCACCTGAGCCTAGTAGCACCAGCTTAGGTAAGAGGAGCAACAAGCCCATCTAATCTCAGCTGGCTTAACCTCATAGAAACTTGCCTTGCCTAGTGCTTGGGGAGCTAGAGGAGCAGGAAGTGTAGCCACCTCAATAAGAGCCAATGGAGCTAATTCAAGAAGAAGTACCCGATTTTGAACAAGAACAACAAGAGGAAGAACAAGTATGGAACCAAGCCTCCCTCTACAACCATAAGTATAGCTAGAAGAGCAAGAGGAGAAAGTTATGCCACCTAAATGGATGGTGGAGATGAGGCACAAATGCATAGAATAGGTGGAACTCGCTTGCAGGAAGCTCCAAGCTAAGACACTACAAGTCCCACAAGTGGGTGATGGAGGATGTCATTAAGCTTTCAACAAGGCGAAGGAGATGGCTAGAAGAACGGATGAGACACCCCACGAGGTGGCAACAGGAACCTATAGATTACTGGGAAGATAAGGTGGTGGAGGTACCCCGGAGGGTGGAGGGATATAAAGCTTGGCCTAGGTGGTGTAGAAATATCTAGGACTCTAACTTAGAGGCCTAGATAGCTTTCTGCAGCACCCTACTATATGAACAAGATGATCCTACCTACATGCCCTACTTGAGAAGGATTGGAATTGACTTTAATTGGAAAATGCATGGTAGGTACGACTTCCCTTTGATCTATAATGTGAATGCTTCAACCCCTAAAGAAAGCCTGATCTTCATTGAAAGGAACCTATGCCCATCCATACTAGGTTTCCTCAAAGACTTCTCCTCATCCCCCGATCCCGCCTTCATCACCACATGTAACTATCTCCATCTATTGTGAATATTATTAAAACAAAAACCTATTGCAGAGGAAGAGTGGTTTCAGCTCCTCTTTTTTAATATCAATGTTGGGATAGATAGCTATCCAATGGTGTGCCTTATGATGAGAGCCACCCTCTTCCCAACATTTTGTATGAACCTCTTAGAAGACATGAGTGATAGTAGATTCACTAGATGTAACCACTCGTTTTTGTCATCTACTCCACTCAATGTAAGAGCTGATTTGAAAAGTGGTATATGCAAAGCAGGGCCTTCGTAAGCAAAACCCTCAAGCTACCACGCATCGAGCATGCAGCCTAGCCCTTGCTCATGAATGAGATACTTATTAGTGTGCTCGCTTTATAATTCAAAAAAAAAGAGAAAAAAGAAAACAAGAGAAAAAGAAAATAAAATAAAAGGAAAATGAAATTGACAATAAGGCAAGAAGGCAAGAAGTGGAAAGAAAAGAAACACAACAATGAAATAAGCCCATATATAGACTACGAGCATTACAAGCACTACACCTAGGGACCACCCTAACCCCTCCTCCACATCACAACTTAGGGCACATCAAGGGTAGGACATGATTGATAAACCTACCTCCCTAAGTCACACAAAAAACCTCCATTTACAAGAACTGGGTCCCCAAGTGTGGGACAACACCTTAGGCTCTAACCCATCTCCTTGTTCCACCATCACTTGCACAGTGCACTACACAGTAAGGTAAACACAACCCCTTTAGGAAGTGTTGTATAACAGTGTGGCAAACCAACACCGATAGAGGCCTTCTTCAACCAATCATCTATCTACACCATTGATAACCTCCCAAATTCACTTCATAGAGCATGCCCAACGTGACCCAACTCCGCAACAACCCCAAGAACCATTCCTCATCAACCCTCTATAAACTCAACCATATCATCAAGTGCCATGGGACTGACACTTAGCTAGGAGAGGGACGTAAATGTTACACCCTTGGAAGACCAAGACGGAAAAGTTGAATAAATAAAAAATGGAAGATAGTCCCAAGGGGAGAGAAAAATGGAAGAGAAAGACGTATAGAAAAAAATCTAAAGGCACGAAGTGCAAGAAAAAGCCTCAAATGTAAAGGAAACACACAATAATAAGCACATTGTGATATGACAGCAAGAAAAGCATCGAGCACATTGCAATTCATTTTGTAAAAGAGTGCCAAGCTCTCTCTTGTGCAAATTGTAAAGAATGAGAGGTGTGGGTTGAGGCCTATGTAATAGGAAGGAGAAAAAAGTTGAGTAGAGGAATAGAACAAAAAGAAAATGGCTGCCTAAGGAAGGGTTCTCTCTCAATAGTATATTGGAATAATCAAGAAAAATCATCCATAACCCTCTTTGGTCGTGGATACCCCTCCCAAGAGGTATGTTTGATATGAAAGGTCACCAGAGCCACAACAGTGTCCTTTCGTAGCTCAATAGTGTCACTGTCACTTAAGTCTTCACTTTGAGTCTTCAACAGCTACTTCTTCCATTTCTTTGAGATATTTTGAAATTGTATTCATCTCTTCTAAAAATTAGAAGCTTCCCTAAGCTA